>NC_090927.1:147829576-148155826 GCF_040938575.1 Ambystoma mexicanum
AACGGGATTGTGGAGAAAATGAACGGATTGCTCAAGAGTAGATTGTCAAAATTGTGTCATACACTCAAGAAGAACTGGGTGTATTGTTTACCCCAGGCACTTTTTGGGATGAGAAACCAACCTAGCAAGGACCACCACCTGTCACCCCATGAAATTGTGACAGGAAGGAGGATGCACACAGCCCACTCCCCCTTGCACAGGCAATCGGACGCACACCAAAGTGCCACAGTCTTAGGAGAAGAATTTCATAAGTATCTTAGAAATTTGACAAGAGCGGCACAAGCCATAGCCAAACAAATAGCACCCCCATTCACACAAGAAAACGCTACTGACACAATAACCCCGGCCACAGATAGTCCAGACTGCCAGTTGATGACAGGTGACATGGTATACGTGAGGAGTTTTGTGCGGAGGTGGAACGGGCCAAGGTTCCATGGTCCATACAAGGTAGTATACTGCACACCCACAGCGGTCAAGGTACAGGGCCTGAAGTATTGGATGCATTTGAAAGATGTTCGTAGAGCCCATGGGAGCATGACTGCGTAGACCCCAAAGGTAACAGGGACGAGAGTATCACACAAACGTAGAAGATGTGAAGCGTGGGAATATAATGACAGGTGCCAGGAATGGAACAAGAGAAAATAAAGGATCAATAAAGATGTGTAAATAAATGTACAGTGTCACCCAGTATTAGTGCTCTATGTGATAAAACAAGATAACAATGAAGTTTCTCTCTTTTTCTCTATTTTTTATTTACATAGTTGAAAATGTGCATTATAATAAAAGTTTTGCTTCCCCAGCAGTGAATCCAACTGATAGTGATTTGCCCCCCTTGGTTCTCCTCCCCCTGACTCGAGGTGTGGGGAAGGGAAACGGAAGGATGTGAAAAAAAAAAATAATGATGATAATAAAACTCGCCTATGAAAGCAAAAGAAAAGTAAATGTGAACAGGAAAAGCTGAATTTAATTCACCAAGTAACCAATGTGTAAAACACGTGAGAGTAATATGCATGATTAACAATTGCTCATATTTCATTTATTAGTAGCTTCAATGGGCATGGACGAGGCCCCGGCCACAGAAAATTATAGTATAGATAGGAGTAGACTGAGGAGATATGTTTATCCTAGTTATTCATACAAGTGCATGTTGTTTGTGTGTGCTGTAGTATTCTTTTCAACATTGTTTGGCCTGTTTCTGAATTGGGTCATTGCATATATTTCAATCGATGTTGGCCACGGGGGTGTGGGCATAGAAACCATCAAGAATTTGGGAAGGTGCCAAGTTAATATGGGCCCACGGGAGCCCTGAAGATGAACATAATGGTACCACAGATATTACACATCTCACAACGATGCAAGCCACCCCGCAGTCCCCACATATAAGTAAATCTGATTTCAGTGTGTACACAATGAATGACAGAACTCCTTCAGAACTCACGTGGGTGCAGAACCACCCGTACCCAACAACCATGCCGGTTCCAGAAATGGCAACATCAGAAAACCCAACCACCAGAGAAGGGGGGAATGATGACAAACATACCGCCATCACTTACTATAATGTATACACACGATGGGAGGGTAAGGAGCGTGGCAAGCAGGACCAAGGAAATGATGGCGGTGGCTTAGGAGGAAAAAGCGGGAAACGCAACAGGAAAAGTGGGAACAACTTTATAAATTTGGTTTAGACACAGTTGATGATCCCCATCACCCCCACCAGACAAATAAATGGTATGCAGACATGAGCAGCACAGCAAAACAAACAACTAACGAAAGTTGCTATGTGTGCTCACTCATACCTCATGCCTCGGGCACTCCCAAGGTATTGCTGCCACAAGAGATTCCATTTGCAGGGGCCCAATGTCTCCTACATCTCGTACTATGCCGAATCAAAAATACTTTTCAAGCACACACAGTTTCGTTTGAACTTTTGCAGAACGAGTGGACATGTTATTCCCGGCCGCAAGGAGTAATTTGTGCAAAAGAGCCTTTTCTGGTAATCAAGGGGACATTGCACGCGGACAATTAATGGCAAAAGGAAGAAATACTATGCAAGGAAGAAGCAATGCGAGGGCTATCTGAAGAAAAACTCTCATGGGTACAGAGGACATGCGCTCCCATATGGACTGAACACATAACAAAACTCACTTGGGTTACCGCCATCGAGAAACCCTTCAAATTGCAAAAAGACATTTCTTACGAACTGTGCTTCCGTGGGGAAGGGAAAAAGGACATGGGGAAAAACAAAAACTGCAACAAAACTCTCTCAATACCTGACATGAAAAAGAGAATGGCTGATGGCTGCGATGATGGACACATACTGGGTTTGCGGCAACATGGCGTACCGGCATCTCCTGCAATCATGGAGAGGCACATGCTCCCTGGCAACGCTGCATTCTGCGTTAATGGTGATCCCAGAAAGCCATATCCATGAAGGAAGCACACATGCGGCGGCCCCAAAAGAACCATCGCCAACACTGCCTGAAGCAGTTCCCGTGAATGCCATAGACGAGGAAGGTGTACAAAATCCACTCCAAAGGAAGAAGCAATCCTCAAACTATATTTCAGCTAAACCATCAGACCTCCTGGCCCTATTACCGGATTGATTCCGGTTGTTCAGCTCCGTAAAGACATTTTTTGCATCCCTCGTTCCCAGCATCCAGACGAGAGCAAATGCCAAGTGGCTCCAGATCACAAGGTGGGAGCTCATCCAGTTGGCCAACAACACTGAAGAAAGGTTTAATGTCATCAAAGTGGAACTTAGAGTCCTGTGGTTAATGACAATGCAGAACCGATATGTGCTGGACCTATTAACAGCAATTGATGGAGGTGTTTGCTGAAAAATCGGGAAAGCATGTTGCACATTTTTGGACCTTCTGCAGATGCTGAGAACGGTTCCCTCTCACACGTGATAGCAGCGGTGCTCGATCTCAGAGAGCGGATGAAGGACGAAGGAGGGGCACAGCCCAGCACCTGGTTCGATAATCTTTTTTCCTGGCTACCTTCCTGGCTTGGAATGACAGTGAAGCTCCTCATTCCACACATTGTCTTTTTGCTCCTCATTTTTTGTGGTGGCCAATTAGGACTCTGATGCTGTGCAAATGCAGTACCAAATGGTACGCTGATGATGGTAACAATGGCCAATGCTATTGATACCATTGCCCCACTGAAACTGTGCAAAGATAAACCAACAGCTCATCTGAACTTGTGGTACACCCCCGAACTCAAGCTACTTAGAAAAAAGAAAGCTAAGGTACAACTCCTATGGAAAACCAATCCTTCAGCAGAAAATAAATCAAATCTTACAAATATATCTTCTCTATATAAAAGTGAGATAATTCGCACTAAAAAAGATGCCTATAACGTCAGGATAGATCAAGCAGGGTCCTGCACCAAATAACTATTTAAAATTCTTAAAGAACTAGAAAATCCCAATCCACCTACTGCTTGAAAGACAAACCTTGCTGCACCAGCATCCAAAACGCCCTTAACAACAAAATCACAGGACTCCAAACTAAAATTGAGGACAAACGTCAACAACTCTCCAGCAACAAGCTCACCAACCCTAGCTCACCAACGCCCATCGACACCAAGTCGGGCTTCACATTCATGAAAGTAACTACTGTAGAAGTTAAAAAAATCATCACCTCCTTAAAACCCTCGAACTGCAAAGGGGACAGCTGTCCTGCCCAGATCATAAAAGACGCAGCAAGAGATCTATCCCCCTTCATCACCAAACTGACTAACCTGTCCTTCACCAATAACTTAGTCCCCAGCAACCTAAAACAATCTTGGGTTCTCCCACTCTTAAAAAAACAATCTCTAGACCCAGCCATACCAACCAATTACAGACCCATCACCACAGTCCCATTCCTGTTAAAAATCTTGGACAGAGTCGCCTACCTCCAAATTCAGGAGTATGTGGAATCCAACCAACTGCTAGGAATACGTCAATCTGGCGTCAGACCTCAACATGGAACAGGAACTGACCTTGTTGACCTCAAAAGTCAGATTGATGAAATCAAAGACAAAGGTAATGCTGCTATCCTACTCCTCTTAGACCTCTCAGCAGCCTTTGACTTGATCGATCACAAAATTCTCTGCAGCCACATATCCACCGCAGCTCACTTCTCCCCCTCTGCCATCACATGGATACAATCCTTTTTGGCGAACAGAACCATGAGGGTTTTCTCTACAACAGCTGCAGCAGACCCCATCCCCATCACATGCGGAGTCCCACAAGGCTCCTGTCTCTCCCCTACTTTGTATAACATATTTACAAAGCCACTATTCGACAAACTGGACCGTCTGCGTGTCACCTACACCAATTATGCAGATGACACCCAGATACTCCTCACCATCATAGGCAACTACAATGCGGACGTCACCTGGATTTATGAAATCTTCTCCATCATTCAGGCATGGATGGCCTCTCATGGCCTATGCCTGAATGATGAGAAGACGGAGCTCCTCCTTATCGGCTCCCCCAGTAACCTGTCAAAACTCAGCCCTAACTACAATAACATCATCATCAATGGTCACACCATCCCCATTGCTAAAAGTGTGAAAACCCTTGGCTTTTACCTTGATGCCAACACTAACCTCTCTATACAAACCAACATGACCGCCTCAGCCTCTGCCTACAATTGCAAGCTAATTAGGGCCAGTGGACCTTTCCTATCATCTAACAGTTGCCTCATTCTCGCCAGAGCCCTCATAATTGGACTATTGCAACAGCCTGTACCTAGATGCTAACCAATTTATAATTAACAAACTACAGGTACTTCAAAATAATGCACTATGTGCAGCACTCAACATCCCCAGGTGAGAGCACATCTCCACTGCTAGGAAATCATGCAGATGACTCTACGCCAAAAAATCGACTTAAAAACTATTTGTCTCACATACAAGGCATTAAACCACCTACCCCCACCGTATCTCACTAACAAATTTAACATGAAACCAGCCAACAGAACCACCAGATCCTCTAACATTTTATGCCTGACAGTGCCCAGATTCTCCTTAAAAAAACAGAGGTGCCAGTTTCACAGTGCTTGCCTCACAACTCTGGAACACCCTACCACTCAACATTAAAACTATTGAGTCCTTTCAGATCTTTAGGAAACATGTTATTGGTTGGCTTCTGAACAAAGAGTAGCACGTACATAGCCCTCAAATATTTGTGAACACTGCCAACTGCTTAACCATGCTTGTAAATTCTGTAAATTGCTGTATAATGTAAATGTATATTTCACACTATATAACCGTCCTCTTTAAGCGCCCTTCTACCTCTGGGCTTGGAGCGCTATATAAATAAATAAGACAAACAAACAAACAAACAAATGAGTCGTGCAAATAAGGTGGCACAAATTAGACATGAGGCAGAAGTGCAAACGGGAGACAATTCAGAGCCCAAATACAGAATGACTGCCATATATAACACGGGGCACAGAGTGGATAACTTATATCACACAACTATAAAGGAACCTAGAGAGTTACAATGGTACAAGGAAGTATGGGTGGACCTGGAGGGTGAGGGAGGGTGTATTTATATGACCTGCACCCCAGATGAATATGCTAGGAGGGGGGAAAGCCTCACAGTGGTATGCAGGGCATGGATGCCAATAAAGGGGACACCAGCATGGGATGAAGCAGTAGCAGAGGAGGAAGAACATAAGAAATTGGGACAGTTACAGTATTTGTTACTTATGTAACAAAAGGGGGGAAAGAGTGGAAGGAGGGGGCATTTTGAACCCCCCCTCCCCTATTCCTACACTGTAACGCTTACCTGAACTCTGCGGGAATGCCCTGAAAGCTCTAGGTATCTTCAACCTTTCACTATGTGTGGCAAGTGGATTCTGTAGAAAAACAAATAAATATACTTCCCTAAGTAAGGTGCCCCCAAGTTTATCTATTTCATCAAGGACAATATAGAAATGATTTTCTTGAAACTCAGTAAGCTCACCTGAGTTTTTAATTTAGAGAGCTATCCATCCTGTTCTACACAGGGGCGCTTGTCCTGAAGAAGATGGAACTGAGTGAGGAAGGATTAAATGAAAAATAACTCCTATTGCCAGAGCATTGCACTAAACAATGGGAGTCAGGCAATTTAAATGGACTGGAAATGAATTCACTATTATGTGTAATAAGGACTCCTAATGGCGGAGGGTTGAACTACACAATGGGGAGTCAGGCAATTTAAATACACCAGAATGGAATTCACTATTATGTGTAATAAGGACTCCTAATGCCAGAGTGTTGGACTACGCAAAGAGGAGTATGGCAATGAAAATGGACTGGGAAAGGATTTTCTATATGTATCTATCCTTTTTTTCCCAGGATAAGAACACACCGAAGTGAAATAACAACAATATATAGGTGCCATGCATCACTGTCCCAAATAGATAACCACTATAATGACAGTAGTTAATGTGAGAAACATGCGGTCCCCCAAAACCCTTCAAAAAACAACAATAGGGAGGGCTTAACTAGATGTGAATTGGAGCATCTGATTGGCAATTTTAAATGCAAGGAAAACAGCGATGCCCATATAAAGTTTTTCTGTAACAAGTTAATACAGAGCAGCGCACAAACAAGCTTCGTTATGAAATATACCCACAGAATGTAAAATAACGTGCACCACTAACAGCGTACTAAAAATAACTCTAGGCAATTCCCAAGATGAAATGAGAAAAGAAATGCATTAGTCGTGGCAACCACCACAAACGGTACTTGCGTGTACGCAAACAAAAACTTCTCTCATGAACTCTGAGGAGGAACCGTCAGACACGGAACAACTGAAGAGAACGAGACGAGGCGGGTAAGAGAACTGTGGCTTCAGGGAAGGGGCAGACAAGGGGAATAATTAAATACAGACTAATGACAGAAATTCTGAGGGGAAAAACACTTTGGCAGGAATCAGCTGTGGAGACAGAGGAGCGCGGTAAGCGTTGTACTGCAAGTTAGTGGATGACGCGAAGCGCGAGCCTCCAGGAAGGCGGGGCTAATATAGGCAGGCAGAACTAATGACTAGACTAACAAGGTTAGTCATTGAAAGGCACAAACAGGCGGCCATTAAGGAGAACCAGGAAGCCCTATAGTTCAATGGGAAATTACAGTATCTGTCTAACCTAATGCAATTCCAAATATCGCACCAAGATTAACCCTTCAAGGTTTTCCTTTGGACCCAGAACTAGGAGCCTGACCTGTGGTCATGACATACACTTCCTGGGTAGGCCCAGTCGTGGCTGCTTTGGGTTCAGCGCCCCAGCCCCGGAGCACTCGTGCGGGAATACCCTTAGGAACTGTGACTCCCCCTTGTAACACCCCTCATAACGGTGTAAGACCAAAGGCGATAAAGACTCAATTTTGTAAGTCACCGACTACATTTTCTAATGATAAAACAGCCGTGAGTTTTCAACACAGGCCTGCAGCTCTCCCAGCCAGGCGTGCACACAGCTAGCGAGTTCCTCCCCCCACCTCCTCCCCTTTGCCGTCCCTGCAGTTGTTTGGTTGCTATGAGAAGACTGGCTGCGAGAATGCAACAAAATCCACACTGTATCTTCTGTCTTCCGTCTCACTCCATTGACTCAGATACAGCCCTGAGCAGAGGCTAGAGCAAAAGCTATCTGTCTCTTTAAACCTGCCCCACACCCCACAGACCCTGGCCTTAAAGAACATAATCCCCATGCCTCTTAGGACAGAGTCAACAGTTAAAAGGAACCTGTGAGTCAGTGTGTTTATTTACGCTCCAATATGGACAGAGTCAGCATGCCTTTTGCATGCGGGATCATATAAACCTAATGGTGAGCCAATATATATATAAATGGACAATATAAAATATATGTGTAACTAGAAGTTTTCATGTTAAACCTTAACGATGAAAGTATGATGCACGTTAACCTATGACACAGAAATGCTCATAGAAATAGATTGCAACAACGTAATGCATAACCAGTATAATTGTTATGGTGTAGCTTTTATGAGGCATATATATATGTCAATTAAGATGTAGGTTCAAGATATAGAAATATAAGCAAGTTAAATGTTGTGTTCAATAACAATGGAAAGCAAGTATTGCCATGGAAAGAATACAGCCCTGTCTATTCAATGTAGCCTGGAATGGAGGCATGTCATACTGTAAGAGAACATTCCATTTGGCTATGATGCTGCTGGTTACTTTTGTTGGCATTCCAAGTGAATCTGTTGTTGCTTTCCTGTGTGCCTAGTTGTAGTGTCATGCAGCTGGAGGTCCTTTCATTATAAATATAACTTAAAATAAACAGTTCCTTTAACTTGCGGTTGTCCGGATGTTCATACTTAACAATAATACTGTACACGCCAGCACTAAGCTACCTCATTTTCATTATTTCAAATGTAAATATATGTACAATATTGTGTAAACATAATACAGCAGCTAATCACTCTCGACAATCTACAACCCCTGCCAAGGATGCGCACACAGACCCCAAGCTATGAACTGCCTTTTTTACGAAAGATGAACATTGATTCAAGTGCACATTTTATTTCTTGATGAGTGTACTTTAAACCAGTATGACCTGATTGCAACATAGTAAGCCACGTGTAAAAAGCCTGCATGTAAAATTGTGTTCTAAAGGCCCTGTTTCTTTGTGCAACAAAGAACCATACCACAAAGGGGTTTCGGTTCATCTCAACCCTTCATGGTGTCAAGACAGATTAGCAGAGCTGTAATGGTGTTTGGACATCTGATTACTAAACCCAGTGTGACGGAGTCAGTCTCTACATGTGATCGCAGAATCTAAATGGGTGGTAATGTATAGGCATTAGTTCAAGCAGGAAGACCAGGAAGCCACAGATGTATGGACTTTCCTCTAATGTTTTCACTCTGTTTGGGTTGCCTAGGAAACATCTCGAGAGGAAGGGAATTCGGAGGAGGACGGTTTGGTGTGGGCGTACTGAGGAGGAAGGATCAGCTGTTTGAGAAGCGCGGCTGGCCGAGAAAAAAACAACGAAATAGAAGGAAAACACAGTTCATTAGAGGTGACAGTAACAAAGAGACTCTGTGCAGAGATCGCGCCCGACCGATCGGGAGAGCGAAATTGGCGAAGCGAAACCTCACGGCGAGCCAACATAAAGAATCCTCATGCCGCCGGTTTTCGCCTTCCCAGCTGAGCGAAACGACGAACGGAGGTGAGTGGAAGAGAGAGCGAGAGAGAGAGAGTGCTCCTGTTTACACCCATAAATCCACCGAGTGGTTTAAGCGACCGTTGTCGCGGAGAGGCTGATGAAGCTAACGCCGTTGCGTTCTAGCCCAAGCTCTCACATATGTTGAAGGAGACTCGAGAAAAGGGGGGGGAAAGTTATGAAATAAGCGCTGTTGCGCCAACGTTGTTGGGAAAGAGTGGGGGTTTAAAGTCAGCGCTGTTGCGCTAGTAAGGAGAGTCTCACGTGTGTCGGGTGAGATGACAGAAATGAAAGGGGAACTTTAAACCAAGCGCTGTTGCGCTAACAAGATAAAGCAGTGAGGAATGCCGTCTAGAGAAAGAGGTGTAAGAACCGCCATTCACATGTGATAGCCTGTCCAAACGAACTTAAAAAAAGAGAATAACCAAAGAACTGCATCCTACTTATATCACAGCACTATTGGAAGCGGGGTGAACAGAGAGCTAATGTAAGAAGTGAAAGGACCCTACAACACACTTCACCTGCAGTCACGAAGAGATTTTCACCAACAAGAGTTCTGAAAGTAAATGGGGTGAATGGAAAACTGAGAACAGAAGGGAGAAACAGTTAATACAGTAAAGAACGTTTTGTAAAAAGAAAAGAAAGACAAGAAGAACGAAAAGTACTGAGGGAAAACATCCTAGGCAGAGTTGCATGGGGAAAAGGTGGAACTAGTTGAGACATTTTCCAGTAGACACTTACCTGAACTTAATGTGAAGACATTCTCACGCTGAAACTCATCTTCTTCCGGAAAGACGTATCCTTTTCAATCTCTAAAGCAAAGAAGGAGAAAAATATCTGTTGTTAATAATAAAAAAAGTGGATTCCCGTGGTAATTCACACATCTTACGTAGTGGCTCCGAGTCTGATTCATGTGCTAAAGATCATATTACTACAGTTGGTGTCAGAAGTGGGATTCTGAGAACGTCATGGAGGACCTCATTAAGACCCTTTCTGAGGGACAACAGATGCTACAACAAGCCATACAAATGCAGAATCAGCAGGCACAAGCAGACAGATTAGCGTTTCAACAGGCATTACAAATGCAGCAAGCGCAGTTGTTGGAAGTCACAAATGTCAGGAATAATCCTCAAGTCCCTACTTCAGTATTACAAATATACTCAGTAGGAGAAGACCGAGCCCATTTCTTCGTAAACTTCGAGAGGGTCGCTCGAAATGCCCAATGGCCTGCCGAGAGATGGTGCCACTACATCGCACCATTGATGACCGGTGAGATGCAGTCAGCTTATCAGACCGCAAATCCCACGGGGGATACCACATATGGAGACATGAAGAAGGTGGTCCTAGAACGTATGGGACACGATGAGGAGACCTATCGTATCAAGTTCAGGGAGGTTAAACTGGGGGGAGAGGAGACCCCAAGACAGTTGTTCTACTGAGTGAAGGAACTGGCAGAGAAGTGGTTACAACCCACTGTGTCTTCACCGGCTGAGATAATGGAAAAGGTCATCTTGGAGCAATTCATAGAAGGACTACCCGGCCCAGTACAACGACGGGTCAAACAACACCATCGATTATCGTTGTTGGAGGCAGTGGAAGTAGCGGCGGCGTATCAAAAGGCAGGACAGGGCCGGGTGTTGACCTACGCATCAAGTTCTAAACCACACGTCATGATGAATAAAACCACACCCCAACCAAGATGGCCTCATTCTATGTTGAGGAAACCCAAAGGGGAGAACCTCCGGACCAGACCTAGCAGTGAGGGACCCTCAAATTATCGTACAGCTACAACTTCTATTTGAGGCCCACAATGCTTTGATTGTGGAGAGTGGGGGCACCTCGCCAGGTTCTGTCCAAAGAAACCAAAACCAGAACCAATGGATGTGAGTGTACTTGAATCTATGAAAGAAAGAGACTACCCGGAAACCTTACACGGAAGACAGTCTCAATATTTGTATACCTGTGAGGCGGAGGTCGACGGGAAGCCTACCACTGCCCTAGTGGATTCAGGAAGTCTACAGACAGCGGTGACATCAGAACTGGTAGGTGATAGTCCTCATTCAGCAGGGGAAATTCCTGTTAGATGTGTGCATGGGGATATAAAAGCTTACCCTGCAAGAAAGATACAAATTAGGGTGGGTGGAGAAACAGTCGGTGTGAAAGCAGCGGTACTACCCAGTCTACCGAAACCTTTACTAATTGGCTCCGATCTGCCTAAATTCTCTAAACTAATTCATGAGATTGAGAAGAGCTGGTGGGAAATGGCCCCTTTTCATGGAGAGGAAATAACCTCCCCGTGCACCAAACCTCAGAAGAGTCGGAAACTAAGGAGAAAGATGAAGGAGGAATGGAGAACTAAGAATGTGTGTCCAGTATCCGTAGATTGGAGGTTGGATGAGGATGGCGATAGTTTCAGAACCGCTCAAGACCTAGATCCATTACTCCAATATGCACGAGAGCGGGCTAAAGAGGTTTCACCTGGAGACGGTCCTCATTTCATCAAGGAAAAAGGGCTACTGTATAGAGTGAGTAAATCTAGGAGTGGGGATGTGTTGAAGCAGCTGTTGGTACCAAGCAAATATTATACAACGGTTCTGGAAGTCGCTCACTTACAGGTCGGGGAGGGACATCTCGGAACCGAAAAGACCTCTAAGAAGATTTTGGATAGATTCTACTGGCCAGGGATATACCAGCAGGTGGCTAGATTTTGTCAGTCATGCGAGGAGTGTCAAAAGAAAAATAGAGCGAACATCAAGAAGGCCCCTTTACAACCTATGCCGCTGGTACTTGAACCCTTCAGCCGAATAGGAATCGATGTTGTCGGACCCATGGAGCCAACCAGAAGAGGTCACAAATACATACTTGTTATTGTAGACTATGCTACAAGGTATCCGGAAGCTTTTCCCCTAAAGGCAACAAATACGCAGCAAATATGTGATGTCCTAGTTCCCTTCATTGGACGAGTGGAAATTCCTAGAGAAATTGTCACGGACCGTGGAACCAACTTCATGTCCAACGTTCTGAAGCAAGTGTGTGAAACCCTAAAAATTGAACATTTAAAGACAGCAGTATATCACCCACAGACCGATGGTTTAGTGGAACGCTATAACCAAACGATCAAACAAATGTTACGTAAGACAACCTCGCCGGAGAGCAAAGACTGGGACAGAATGCTACCCTGGATATTGATGTCCCTGAGGAACACTCCCCAATCGTCAACAGGGTTTTCCCCCTTTGAACTGTTGTTCGGGAGACCTGTAAGGACTCTATTAGATGTGTTGAAGGAAAACTGGGAAGAACAGTTGGATAGTGAGGTATCGTTGACCGAATATGCCTCCCAATTATGGGAGAGGATAGAGAAGCTTCAGGCTATAGCTAGCAACAACCTTCTCCAAGCTCAAATAAACAAAGAAAGGTATTACAATCAAAAGGCCCGGTTACGTACCTTTAACACAGGAGATCAGGTCCTGGTACTACTACCCACTTCGGACAATAAGATGTTGGCTACCTGGAAAGGGCCTTTTGAAATTCAAGAAGTGTTAGGACCATTAACATACAAAGTGAAACAACCTGGTACTAGACTATCGTGCCGAACATATCATGTCAATTTACTAAAAAAATGGATACCACCCATTCAACCTATAGCTATGATTTCTAGTGAACCCTCATCAGAAGAACATTTTCCCCAGCTTAAAGAAAGAATAGGAGTTGAAAGTTTGAATATCAATCCTGAACTGAAATCTGCCGAAAAGACTGAGCTGTCCCATCTCTTGCAAGAGTTTGCAGAAATCTTTTCTTCTTTTCCAGGGAGAACTAATCTAACATGTCATCACATAACCACTAAACCCGGCTCTATAGTTCGTCTCAGACCCTACCGAATTCCTGAGTCAAAGATACAAGCTATAAACCAAGAAGTGAAGGAAATGTTAGATTTAGGGATCATCGAACCTTCATATAGTGACTGGAGCTCTCCGGTGGTCTTAGTACCGAAGGCAGACGGCACTGTAAGATTTTGTATGGATTTCAGGAAAGTAAACGAAGTTTCCAAATTTGATGCCTACCCAATGCCACGAATAGAGGACCTCTTGAATAACCCGGGGAAGGCCAAGTTTCTAACTACCATTGATCTAACCAAAGGTTATTGGCAGATACCTTTGTTACCATCGGACAAAGAAAAGACGGCATTTGCAACACCTACTGGATTATATCAATTCACAGTACTACCCTTTGGCCTCCATGGGGCTCCGGCAACCTTTCAGAGGTTAATGAACCATCTAGTAAAAGGACATGAAAGTTATGTAGGAGCATATCTGGATGACATTATCATTTACAGTCAGAGCTGGGAGGAGCATCTAGTCCACCTAAGGAAAATGCTTGAGACTCTGAGAGGGGCTGGATTGCACATAAACCCCAAGAAGACTCATGTGGCAACCTTTCATACGAAATATCTGGGGTATTATGTGGGTCAAGGGATGATAAAACCGCAAGAGGAAAAAGTGAAGGCCATAAAGCAATTAAAATTCCCTGAAACCCCGAAGCAAGTAAGGGCCCTTCTGGGGTTTGTGGGGTACTACAGAAGGTTTATTCCGCATTTTTCCACGTTGGCTTCTCCTTTTAACAGACCTATTGAAGAAACCCACTGGGAGCAGAAAAGCTTGGCAAACGGTTGAAACCCTAAGGGCCTTCAATGGCTTAAAAGAAGCTCTAACTACTCAGGCTCTTTTACACTGTCCGGATTTTAGTGCATCATTTTTTCTACAAACGGATGCCTCAGGTACAGGACTCGGGGCAGTACTTTACCAAAATGAAGGAGGAAGAGAAAGGCCTATACTATTCATAAGTAGAAAATTGTTACCTCATGAACTAAGCTACCCAACCATCGAGAAGGAATGTTTGGCGGTCAAGTGGGCCATTGAAGCACTTAGGTATTACCTACTTGGTCGAGAGTTTACACTGATAACTGACCATGCACCGTTAGTTTGGTTATCCCGAAACAAAGACTCGAACCAAAGAGTGTTGAGGTGGTTCCTTTCCCTTCAGCCCTTCTCATTTAAAACTATTCACCAACCGGGGAAGATGCTTTCACGGGCTGATTTCTTATCCAGAGCAGAAACCCTTCCCGAGCGTAAGGGCTTAGTAGAGGGGGTGTGACGGAGTCAGTCTCTACATGTGATCGCAGAATCTAAATGGGTGGTAATGTATAGGCATTAGTTCAAGCAGGAAGACCAGGAAGCCACAGATGTATGGACTTTCCTCTAATGTTTTCACTCTGTTTGGGTTGCCTAGGAAACATCTCGAGAGGAAGGGAATTCGGAGGAGGACGGTTTGGTGTGGGCGTACTGAGGAGGAAGGATCAGCTGTTTGAGAAGCGCGGCTGGCCGAGAAAAAAACAACGAAATAGAAGGAAAACACAGTTCATTAGAGGTGACAGTAACAAAGAGACTCTGTGCAGAGATCGCGTCCGACCGATCGGGAGAGCGAAATTGGCGAAGCGAAACCTCACGGCGAGCCAACATAAAGAATCCTCATGCCGCCGGTTTTCGCCTTCCCAGCTGAGCGAAACGACGAACGGAGGTGAGTGGAACAGAGAGCGAGAGAGAGAGAGCGCTCCTGTTTACACCCATAAATCCACCGAGTGGTTTAAGCGACCGTTGTCGCGGAGAGGCTGATGAAGCTAACGCCGTTGCGTTCTAGCCCAAGCTCTCACATATGTTGAAGGAGACTCGAGAAAAGGGGGGGGAAAGTTATGAAATAAGCGCCATTGCGCCAACGTTGTTGGGAAAGAGTGGGGGTTTAAAGTCAGCGCCGCTGCGCTAGTAAGGAGAGTCTCACGTGTGTCGGGTGAGATGACAGAAATGAAAGGGGAACTTTAAACCAAGCGCTGTTGCGCTAACAAGATAAAGCAGTGAGGAATGCCGTCTAGAGAAAGAGGTGTAAGAACCGCCATTCACATGTGATAGCCTGTCCAAACGAACTTAAAAAAAGAGAATAACCAAAGAACTGCATCCTACTTATATCACAGCACTATTGGAAGCGGGGTGAACAGAGAGCTAATGTAAGAAGTGAAAGGACCCTACAACACACTTCACCTGCAGTCACGAAGAGATTTTCACCAACAAGAGTTCTGAAAGTAAATGGGGTGAATGGAAAACTGAGAACAGAAGGGAGAAACAGTTAATACAGTAAAGAACGTTTTGTAAAAAGAAAAGAAAGACAAGAAGAACGAAAAGTACTGAGGGAAAACATCCTAGGCAGAGTTGCATGGGGAAAAGGTGGAACTAGTTGAGACATTTTCCAGTAGACACTTACCTGAACTTAATGTGAAGACATTCTCACGCTGAAACTCATCTTCTTCCGGAAAGACGTATCCTTTTCAATCTCTAAAGCAAAGAAGGAGAAAAATATCTGTTGTTAATAATAAAAAAAGTGGATTCCCGTGGTAATTCACACATCTTACGTAGTGGCTCCGAGTCTGATTCATGTGCTAAAGATCATATTACTACAGTTGGTGTCAGAAGTGGGATTCTGAGAACGTCATGGAGGACCTCATTAAGACCCTTTCTGAGGGACAACAGATGCTACAACAAGCCATACAAATGCAGAATCAGCAGGCACAAGCAGACAGATTAGCGTTTCAACAGGCATTACAAATGCAGCAAGCGCAGTTGTTGGAAGTCACAAATGTCAGGAATAATCCTCAAGTCCCTACTTCAGTATTACAAATATACTCAGTAGGAGAAGACCGAGCCCATTTCTTCGTAAACTTCGAGAGGGTCGCTCGAAATGCCCAATGGCCTGCCGAGAGATGGTGCCACTACATCGCACCATTGATGACCGGTGAGATGCAGTCAGCTTATCAGACCGCAAATCCCACGGGGGATACCACATATGGAGACATGAAGAAGGTGGTCCTAGAACGTATGGGACACGATGAGGAGACCTATCGTATCAAGTTCAGGGAGGTTAAACTGGGGGGAGAGGAGACCCCAAGACAGTTGTTCTACTGAGTGAAGGAACTGGCAGAGAAGTGGTTACAACCCACTGTGTCTTCACCGGCTGAGATAATGGAAAAGGTCATCTTGGAGCAATTCATAGAAGGACTACCCGGCCCAGTACAACGACGGGTCAAACAACACCATCGATTATCGTTGTTGGAGGCAGTGGAAGTAGCGGCGGCGTATCAAAAGGCAGGACAGGGCCGGGTGTTGACCTACGCATCAAGTTCTAAACCACACGTCATGATGAATAAAACCACACCCCAACCAAGATGGCCTCATTCTATGTTGAGGAAACCCAAAGGGGAGAACCTCCGGACCAGACCTAGCAGTGAGGGACCCTCAAATTATCGTACAGCTACAACTTCTATTTGAGGCCCACAATGCTTTGATTGTGGAGAGTGGGGGCACCTCGCCAGGTTCTGTCCAAAGAAACCAAAACCAGAACCAATGGATGTGAGTGTACTTGAATCTATGAAAGAAAGAGACTACCCGGAAACCTTACACGGAAGACAGTCTCAATATTTGTATACCTGTGAGGCGGAGGTCGACGGGAAGCCTACCACTGCCCTAGTGGATTCAGGAAGTCTACAGACAGCGGTGACATCAGAACTGGTAGGTGATAGTCCTCATTCAGCAGGGGAAATTCCTGTTAGATGTGTGCATGGGGATATAAAAGCTTACCCTGCAAGAAAGATACAAATTAGGGTGGGTGGAGAAACAGTCGGTGTGAAAGCAGCGGTACTACCCAGTCTACCGAAACCTTTACTAATTGGCTCCGATCTGCCTAAATTCTCTAAACTAATTCATGAGATTGAGAAGAGCTGGTGGGAAATGGCCCCTTTTCATGGAGAGGAAATAACCTCCCCGTGCACCAAACCTCAGAAGAGTCGGAAACTAAGGAGAAAGATGAAGGAGGAATGGAGAACTAAGAATGTGTGTCCAGTATCCGTAGATTGGAGGTTGGATGAGGATGGCGATAGTTTCAGAACCGCTCAAGACCTAGATCCATTACTCCAATATGCACGAGAGCGGGCTAAAGAGGTTTCACCTGGAGACGGTCCTCATTTCATCAAGGAAAAAGGGCTACTGTATAGAGTGAGTAAATCTAGGAGTGGGGATGTGTTGAAGCAGCTGTTGGTACCAAGCAAATATTATACAACGGTTCTGGAAGTCGCTCACTTACAGGTCGGGGAGGGACATCTCGGAACCGAAAAGACCTCTAAGAAGATTTTGGATAGATTCTACTGGCCAGGGATATACCAGCAGGTGGCTAGATTTTGTCAGTCATGCGAGGAGTGTCAAAAGAAAAATAGAGCGAACATCAAGAAGGCCCCTTTACAACCTATGCCGCTGGTACTTGAACCCTTCAGCCGAATAGGAATCGATGTTGTCGGACCCATGGAGCCAACCAGAAGAGGTCACAAATACATACTTGTTATTGTAGACTATGCTACAAGGTATCCGGAAGCTTTTCCCCTAAAGGCAACAAATACGCAGCAAATATGTGATGTCCTAGTTCCCTTCATTGGACGAGTGGAAATTCCTAGAGAAATTGTCACGGACCGTGGAACCAACTTCATGTCCAACGTTCTGAAGCAAGTGTGTGAAACCCTAAAAATTGAACATTTAAAGACAGCAGTATATCACCCACAGACCGATGGTTTAGTGGAACGCTATAACCAAACGATCAAACAAATGTTACGTAAGACAACCTCGCCGGAGAGCAAAGACTGGGACAGAATGCTACCCTGGATATTGATGTCCCTGAGGAACACTCCCCAATCGTCAACAGGGTTTTCCCCCTTTGAACTGTTGTTCGGGAGACCTGTAAGGACTCTATTAGATGTGTTGAAGGAAAACTGGGAAGAACAGTTGGATAGTGAGGTATCGTTGACCGAATATGCCTCCCAATTATGGGAGAGGATAGAGAAGCTTCAGGCTATAGCTAGCAACAACCTTCTCCAAGCTCAAATAAACAAAGAAAGGTATTACAATCAAAAGGCCCGGTTACGTACCTTTAACACAGGAGATCAGGTCCTGGTACTACTACCCACTTCGGACAATAAGATGTTGGCTACCTGGAAAGGGCCTTTTGAAATTCAAGAAGTGTTAGGACCATTAACATACAAAGTGAAACAACCTGGTACTAGACTATCGTGCCGAACATATCATGTCAATTTACTAAAAAAATGGATACCACCCATTCAACCTATAGCTATGATTTCTAGTGAACCCTCATCAGAAGAACATTTTCCCCAGCTTAAAGAAAGAATAGGAGTTGAAAGTTTGAATATCAATCCTGAACTGAAATCTGCCGAAAAGACTGAGCTGTCCCATCTCTTGCAAGAGTTTGCAGAAATCTTTTCTTCTTTTCCAGGGAGAACTAATCTAACATGTCATCACATAACCACTAAACCCGGCTCTATAGTTCGTCTCAGACCCTACCGAATTCCTGAGTCAAAGATACAAGCTATAAACCAAGAAGTGAAGGAAATGTTAGATTTAGGGATCATCGAACCTTCATATAGTGACTGGAGCTCTCCGGTGGTCTTAGTACCGAAGGCAGACGGCACTGTAAGATTTTGTATGGATTTCAGGAAAGTAAACGAAGTTTCCAAATTTGATGCCTACCCAATGCCACGAATAGAGGACCTCTTGAATAACCCGGGGAAGGCCAAGTTTCTAACTACCATTGATCTAACCAAAGGTTATTGGCAGATACCTTTGTTACCATCGGACAAAGAAAAGACGGCATTTGCAACACCTACTGGATTATATCAATTCACAGTACTACCCTTTGGCCTCCATGGGGCTCCGGCAACCTTTCAGAGGTTAATGAACCATCTAGTAAAAGGACATGAAAGTTATGTAGGAGCATATCTGGATGACATTATCATTTACAGTCAGAGCTGGGAGGAGCATCTAGTCCACCTAAGGAAAATGCTTGAGACTCTGAGAGGGGCTGGATTGCACATAAACCCCAAGAAGACTCATGTGGCAACCTTTCATACGAAATATCTGGGGTATTATGTGGGTCAAGGGATGATAAAACCGCAAGAGGAAAAAGTGAAGGCCATAAAGCAATTAAAATTCCCTGAAACCCCGAAGCAAGTAAGGGCCCTTCTGGGGTTTGTGGGGTACTACAGAAGGTTTATTCCGCATTTTTCCACGTTGGCTTCTCCTTTTAACAGACCTATTGAAGAAACCCACTGGGAGCAGAAAAGCTTGGCAAACGGTTGAAACCCTAAGGGCCTTCAATGGCTTAAAAGAAGCTCTAACTACTCAGGCTCTTTTACACTGTCCGGATTTTAGTGCATCATTTTTTCTACAAACGGATGCCTCAGGTACAGGACTCGGGGCAGTACTTTACCAAAATGAAGGAGGAAGAGAAAGGCCTATACTATTCATAAGTAGAAAATTGTTACCTCATGAACTAAGCTACCCAACCATCGAGAAGGAATGTTTGGCGGTCAAGTGGGCCATTGAAGCACTTAGGTATTACCTACTTGGTCGAGAGTTTACACTGATAACTGACCATGCACCGTTAGTTTGGTTATCCCGAAACAAAGACTCGAACCAAAGAGTGTTGAGGTGGTTCCTTTCCCTTCAGCCCTTCTCATTTAAAACTATTCACCAACCGGGGAAGATGCTTTCACGGGCTGATTTCTTATCCAGAGCAGAAACCCTTCCCGAGCGTAAGGGCTTAGTAGAGGGGGTGTGACGGAGTCAGTCTCTACATGTGATCGCAGAATCTAAATGGGTGGTAATGTATAGGCATTAGTTCAAGCAGGAAGACCAGGAAGCCACAGATGTATGGACTTTCCTCTAATGTTTTCACTCTGTTTGGGTTGCCTAGGAAACATCTCGAGAGGAAGGGAATTCGGAGGAGGACGGTTTGGTGTGGGCGTACTGAGGAGGAAGGATCAGCTGTTTGAGAAGCGCGGCTGGCCGAGAAAAAAACAACGAAATAGAAGGAAAACACAGTTCATTAGAGGTGACAGTAACAAAGAGACTCTGTGCAGAGATCGCGTCCGACCGATCGGGAGAGCGAAATTGGCGAAGCGAAACCTCACGGCGAGCCAACATAAAGAATCCTCATGCCGCCGGTTTTCGCCTTCCCAGCTGAGCGAAACGACGAACGGAGGTGAGTGGAACAGAGAGCGAGAGAGAGAGAGCGCTCCTGTTTACACCCATAAATCCACCGAGTGGTTTAAGCGACCGTTGTCGCGGAGAGGCTGATGAAGCTAACGCCGTTGCGTTCTAGCCCAAGCTCTCACATATGTTGAAGGAGACTCGAGAAAAGGGGGGGGAAAGTTATGAAATAAGCGCCATTGCGCCAACGTTGTTGGGAAAGAGTGGGGGTTTAAAGTCAGCGCCGCTGCGCTAGTAAGGAGAGTCTCACGTGTGTCGGGTGAGATGACAGAAATGAAAGGGGAACTTTAAACCAAGCGCCATTGCGCTAACGAGATAAAGCAGTGAGGAATGGCGTCTAGAGAAAGTGGTGTAAGAACCGCCATTCACATGTGATAGCCTGTCCAAACGAACTTAAAAAAAGAGAATAACCAAAGAACTGCATCCTACTTATATCACAGCACTATTGGAAGCGGGGTGAACAGAGAGCTAATGTAAGAAGTGAAAGGACCCTACAACACACTTCACCTGCAGTCACGAAGAGATTTTCACCAACAAGAGTTCTGAAAGTAAATGGGGTGAATGGAAAACTGAGAACAGAAGGGAGAAACAGTTAATACAGTAAAGAACGTTTTGTAAAAAGAAAAGAAAGACAAGAAGAACGAAAAGTACTGAGGGAAAACATCCCAGGCAGAGTTGCATGGGGAAAAGGTGGAACTAGTTGAGACATTTTCCAGTAGACACTTACCTGAACTTAATGTGAAGACATTCTCACGCTGAAACTCATCTTCTTCCGGAAAGACGTATCCTTTTCAATCTCTAAAGCAAAGAAGGAGAAAAATATCTGTTGTTAATAATAAAAAAAGTGGATTCCCGTGGTAATTCACACATCTTACGTAGTGGCTCCGAGTCTGATTCATGTGCTAAAGATCATATTACTACACCCCGCAATGAAATGTATGCCTATGATGCTATGTGCCTCTTGTGACCTAGTCGTTCCTGCCATATATTTAAAATCGTCTTTGTAGTTGTCTGATGGACACCCCATGCCATACAATGACCCCACAAGCTCTACCCCTTAGTCAGTATATCCGGAATTGTCTAAACAGGTCAAGCACAGAATGTAATGGGTGAAGTTTGATCTATGGCCAGTAATAAATAACTTGCCTTTGAACCATGTATTCACAAGTGTTTAAGATACAAGTCTTTGAGTTTATCGGACAAACAGATTATGGTAATGAATGAATGAAAGGGAGTGTGTGGCCACAAGGGAAAATGTCAAATGGTTAGTGTAAAAGAAGAACATTACAAGACAAATCCAAAGAAGGGGACAGGAATGTGCAGTTTGTGTGGGAGGAAAAGGGAGAGTGGTTAAATAAGATTGTTAACATTGTGGGGGTGATTGAAGAGGATGATGAAGGAGAATACGTTCCGCCCGAAGTGGAAAACATTATGGCAGTGTGACAGTTTAAGAGAGAAAGGTACAGATCAGAGCATTGATCAGAGCCAATCAACTGAAGGTGCAGTCATTCAGGAAGGCAGGAAAGCTGAGGGGATTGTGATGTCAGCAGGAGATGATGTGGCGATGGGAGGCTCTTCCAGGCAGGAAAGCTGAGGGGATTGTGATGTCAGCAGGAGATGATGTGGCGATGGGAGGGTCTTCTAAGAAAAGTCAGATCTATGCTCCAATGAGGAAAGAACAGGAAAAGAAAGGGTGCTTTTCTTGAAACAATCCTGTCGATGTATGATGTTTTGTTTTGTTTTTGTTTTTGTTTGGCGGTTGGGCTCTGCAGGCGGTGGAAAACGGTGAAGAGGAAGGAGACCGGCAGGAGGAAACGGCCGCGTATGAATGGGCATATTAGGAAGAGACAATATAAAGGTCGGAAGCTCCGGTTGAGCATGTTTTAAGGAAAAAGGGGTTAAAGTTTTTAGTCTAGTTAAGAAGAGAACCGTCGCCGAGAAGCCCTGGGTTTAGAGGCTGAAGAACGAAGCCGACGCTGACAGTCAGCTGTATCTCCCAGTTGCTCCGTCCAACAGCTGAGCGCTGTTCACTCCTGTACTCCGGCCTGTCGGGGACGGCGGAGTCCTACACGAAGTTGGCGGACGCGACGGCGCCCATCAGACAGGGGAGGTTCGTTACGTCAAGGAGAAGCTGAAGATACAAGCAGGCCGTGGAGCGAACGAGGACCCAGAGGGTTAGCCGATCTTCCCGAATCAAGGAGAGAAGGGCGAAGAGGAGGAGGCCTGGCTCCATCGACAGCGCTGCGGAGGCGGAGAAAATAAAGGAGGTGAGGACTGTGAGACGTGCCCGAACTGTTATATGAAGGGTAGAGGACTATTTAGAAAAGAAACGTTAACAAGAGGAGTCTGAATTGTGAGGAGAGGCCTGTTTAAATAAGAGAGGCAAGGACATTGGCAAAGAGTAAAAATAGAAGGCGAAGAGGTCTCAAGATGTAAAGGAGGGTCGTAGACTTTTAAGGGAGCAATTGTCGTTGCTGGGGGAACAACACTGACCCTAACTAGTTAAGGACATTTATACTATCTATTCTATCTCTGTGGTACCCGGTGAGATTCAGGTCACCGAAAAGACATAACCTCCGGGGTGAAGGACCTGCCACACGTACTGGGACATTTAACATCGAGGGAAGTCCCAACTTCTCACCTCACCCCCACAAAACTGTTAAAGCCTGAAGAAAACGTTACGGACTCCAGGTTTAATAAAAGTTATTACGTTCACATCCCGTGTCAAGAGTGATCCTTTTCAATACACTCTTACATCTTGGTGTCAGAAGTGGGATTTATCGGAACACGGAGACGATGGAAGAACTAATCAAGACCCTGACTGAGGGCCAACAGTTGTTACAGCAGGCCCTGCAAATTCAAAGCCAACAGGCCCAAGCTGATCGACAAACTTTCCAACAAGCGCTACAGGTACAGCAGGCCCAGTTGCTGGAGGCCACCAACATGAGAATTCACACACCTGTCCCTACATCAGTCCTTCAGAAATTCTCCAGTGGTGAAGACCCCGCCCATTTCTTTGTCAATTTTGAGAGAGTCGCCAGGAATGCTCAATGGCCTGCCGAGAGGTGGTGCCATTACATCGCACCACTTATGACCGGAGAGATGCAAAGCGCATACCAGGCCGCTAACCCAGCCGGAGACACAGCCTATGCCGATATGAAACGGGTGGTCCTTGAGCGGCTCGGGCATGACGACGAAGCCTACAGAATCAAGTTTCGTGAGGCTAAACTCCTGGCGGAGGAGACACCTCAACAGCTGTTTTACCGGATAAAGGAATTAGGGGAAAAATGGATGCAAATAACAACCTCGACAGCTCATGAAGTAGCCGAGAAGGTCATAATGGAGCAGTTTGTCGAGGCTTTGCCAGTCCCAATGCAGAGATGGGTGAGGCAACATCATAGGCCCACTCTGGTTGAGGCAGTCAATATCGCTTCTGCATACCAGAAGGCCGGTCAAGCGAAGCTAATGGTTTACCCTTCCACTCCTAGGGCCGGAGGAAGTCACACCGGTATGGCCATCCGACCTATGCCCACCTCTCGATGGCCAAATTCAATGTTTAAAAAAACTGACTCGGAAGGAGGACGATTTCGGCCTATTAGTGAAAACCAGTTGACCTCCCAGCTCTCCAGACCACCGAGCCTCAGCGCAAAAGGACCGCAATGCTTTGAGTGCGGCGATTGGGGTCACTTAGCCAGGCTGTGTCCGAGGAGGGTTAAAGCAGAACCGATGGAGGTAGGAGTTCTCGAGGCAACCAAGGAGGTCAACCAGTATGAAGCTACTCCAAGCCGGAAGACCACGTATCCTTATGTATGTGAAGCCGAGGTCGAGGGTCGACCTACCAGAGCCATGCTAGATTCAGGAAGTCTTCAGACAGCGGTGATCCCTGAACTGGTAGGTGGAGTCGAGGGGTTGAACAAAAGAATATCCATCAGATGTGTGCATGGGGATGTTAAAAGGTACCCAGTCAAAGAGATTCAGGTTAAGCTAGCTGGGGAACAAATGACTGTGAAGGCAGCAATAATGCCCACGCTGCCGGAACCCTTGTTAGTTGGCTCTGATGTGCCTGATCTACCACGACTTGTTAGAAAGATTGAGAGTCAGTGGCTAAAGGAGGCCCCTTTCTATAACCAAGAAGTGATATCCCAAGACAATAAGAGGAGAAAAAGTAAAAATCAGAGAAGGATAGAAAAACAAGCCTGGATCACGAAGAACATGTGCCCTGTCGCCATAGACTGGAAAATAGATGAAGGAGGCGATAGCTTTCGTATGGCCCAAGAACTCGACCCCCTCCTGAAACATGCGAGAGACTCAATAGGACTAGGTACGAGTGGAAAGACTCCCCATTTTATTAAGGAGAATGGGTTATACTATAGAGAGACAACAGGGCCGAACCAAGAATCTCTTCGACAATTGTTGATACCCAACAAATATTACCGGACTGTTCTGGAGGTCGCCCATCTACAGATAGGGGAAGGTCATCTAGGAGTAGAAAAGACCACACAAAAGATTTTAGCGAGATTTTTTTGGCCGGGGGTTTATGGTCAAGTAGCCCGGTTCTGCCAACAGTGTTCGGAATGCCAAAAAAAGAATCGAGCAAATGTAAGCAAGGCGCCTATACAGTCAATGCCACTAATTTTAGAACCCTTTCAACGAATAGGAATGGACATCGTCGGTCCCTTAGATCCCACCAGTAGAGGTCACAAATATCTGCTAGTCGTCGTTGACTATGCGACCAGGTACCCCGAAGCTTTTCCATTGCGTTCCACCTCTGCGCAACAGATATGTGATGTCCTCGTTCCATTTATAGCAAGAGTGGGTATTCCTAAGGAGATAGTTACCGACAGAGGCAGCAACTTCATGTCGGCTGTGTTAAGGCAAGTATGCGAAACTTTACACATACAACAACTTAGAACAGCCGTGTACCACCCCCAAACAGATGGCCTGGTTGAGAGATACAACCAGACCATAAAGCAGATGTTGAGGAAGACTGTACAACCTGAAGAGCGAAATTGGGATAGGCTGTTACCATGGGTTTTAATGACATTGAGGAATACGCCTCAGTCCTCAACGGGTTATGCCCCGTTCGAACTCTTGTTCGGAAGACCAGTGAGGACTCTCTTAGATATTCTAAAAGAAGGATGGGAGGAGCAAGCTCACCCAGAGGTTACCCTAACGGAATACGCCTCAGAGTTAAAGTCAAGAGTGGAGAAGCTCCAAGCTGTGGCCCAGGAGAATCTGCAGCAAGCTGTGCGGAAGCAAGAACAGTATTATAATCAGAAGTCAAGGTTGCGTACCTTCCAAGTTGGGGAACAGGTCCTTGTGCTTCTCCCTACCTCTGAAAACAAAATGTTAGCGTCGTGGAGGGGCCCGTACACGGTGGAGAAGGTACTAGGACCAGTGACTTATAAGGTACGCCAACCTGATAATAAAATCCCTCTTCAGACCTACCACGTCAACTTGTTAAAGAAGTGGGTAGAACCAGATGTGATGATTGCCATGATAAATGTGGAAGAAGGGACAACAGAATATCTACCGACTTCTGAGAAAACAGTCGGTAGGGAGGCTTTAAACATAAACTCACAGCTAGACCCTTATCAAAAAAAGGAACTGACCGAGTTGCTGGATCTACATGCCGATTTGTTTTCCTCAGTGCCCTGGAGAACGACATTAACTTGCCATCGCATTCAGACTGATCCGGGTGTCAGAGTACGAATAAGACCGTATAGATTACCAGAGGCCAGATTACAAGCTGTGGAGAAAGAAGTTCAAGAGATGCTTCGGCTAGGGGTTGTGGAGCCTTCCCATAGTGACTGGTGTTCTCCTCTGGTGATGGTTCCGAAGCCAGACGGGAGCATTCGGTTTTGCATGGATTTTCGGAGGTTGAACGAGGTGTCCAAATTTGATGCATATCCAATGCCAAGGATCGATGACCTCCTAGAGAAATTGGGTGAAGCAAAGTTCCTGACAACAATCGATCTAACCAAAGGTTACTGGCAGATTCCTTTGCATCCCGAAGACAAGGAAAAGACTGCTTTCGCTACACCCAGCGGCTTGTTTCAATTTACCGTTCTCCCTTTTGGTTTACACGGGGCCCCTGCCACTTTCCAAAGGTTAATGAATCACCTAATTAAGGGCCATGAAGGTTATGTGGGAGCCTATTTGGACGATATTGTGGTTCATAGCCAAACCTGGGCCGATCACCTAAAACATTTGGGGGCAGTCTTTCGGAGCCTGAAGGGAGCGGGCTTACACATAAATCCAAAGAAGACAAATATGGCAAACTCACATACCAAATATCTGGGTTATTATGTGGGACAAGGAACCATCAGTCCGCAACAAGAGAAAGTAGAAGCCATCCAGCAAGTACAGTTCCCAGCAAACACAAAACAGATTAGAGCATTTCTAGGATTTGTGGGTTACTACCGTAGGTTCATACCCCACTTCTCAACGCTTGCAACACCCTTAACAAATTTATTGAAATCTAATGCACCACCAAAAAGAGAGTGGAGGAATCCTGAAACTGAAGGAGCATTTATGGCCCTCAAGAACGCTCTATCGAACAAAGCTATGCTTCACTGCCCCAATTTTATGATGCCTTTTTATCTGCATACAGACGCATCGGGAACAGGCATAGGAGCCGTTCTCTTTCAGAACAGAGGGATAGACGAGCGACCCATTCTGTTTATTAGCAGGAAATTGATGCCACATGAAATGAAATATGCAACGATAGAAAAAGAATGCCTTGCAGTAAAATGGGCAATAGACTCTTTGAGATATTATTTACTGGGCCGGAAGTTCACACTAGTTACAGATCATGCGCCGCTAGTCTGGTTGTCTCGAAACAAAGAAACCAACCCACGGGTGCTGAGGTGGTTCCTGTCGTTGCAGCCTTATTCGTTCCAGACTGTTCACCAATCTGGGAGCAAGATGTCTCAAGCAGACTTCCTGTCTAGATTACATGCCCTTCCCGAGCGTAAGGGCTTAAGGGAGGGGAAATGTGACAGTTTAAGAGAGAAAGGTACAGATCAGAGCATTGATCAGAGCCAATCAACTGAAGGTGCAGTCATTCAGGAAGGCAGGAAAGCTGAGGGGATTGTGATGTCAGCAGGAGATGATGTGGCGATGGGAGGCTCTTCCAGGCAGGAAAGCTGAGAGGATTGTGATGTCAGCAGGAGATGATGTGGCGATGGGAGGGTCTTCTAAGAAAAGTCAGATCTTTGCTCCAATGAGGAAAGAACAGGAAAAGAAAGGGTGCTTTTCTTGAAACAATCCTGTCGATGTATGATGTTTTGTTTTGTTTTTGTTTTTGTTTGGCGGTTGGGCTCTGCAGGCGGTGGAAAACGGTGAAGAGGAAGGAGACCGGCAGGAGGAAACGGCCGCGTATGAATGGGCATATTAGGAAGAGACAATATAAAGGTCGGAAGCTCCGGTTGAGCATGTTTTAAGGAAAAAGGGGTTAAAGTTTTTAGTCTAGTTAAGAAGAGAACCGTCGCCGAGAAGCCCTGGGTTTAGAGGCTGAAGAACGAAGCCGACGCTGACAGTCAGCTGTATCTCCCAGTTGCTCCGTCCAACAGCTGAGCGCTGTTCACTCCTGTACTCCGGCCTGTCGGGGACGGCGGAGTCCTACACGAAGTTGGCGGACGCGACGGCGCCCATCAGACAGGGGAGGTTCGTTACGTCAAGGAGAAGCTGAAGATACAAGCAGGCCGTGGAGCGAACGAGGAGCCAGAGGGTCAGTCGATCTTCCCGAATCAAGGAGAGAAGGGCGAAGAGGAGGAGGCCTGGCTCCATCGACAGCGCTGCGGAGGCGGAGAAAATAAAGGAGGTGAGGACTGTGAGACGTGCCCGAACTGTTATATGAAGGGTAGAGGACTATTTAGAAAAGAAACGTTAACAAGAGGAGTCTGAATTGTGAGGAGAGGCCTGTTTAAATAAGAGAGGCAAGGACATTGGCAAAGAGTAAAAATAGAAGGCGAAGAGGTCTCAAGATGTAAAGGAGGGTCGTAGACTTTTAAGGGAGCAATTGTCGTTGCTGGGGGAACAACACTGACCCTAACTAGTTAAGGACATTTATACTATCTATTCTATCTCTGTGGTACCCGGTGAGATTCAGGTCACCGAAAAGACATAACCTCCGGGGTGAAGGACCTGCCACACGTACTGGGACATTTAACATCGAGGGAAGTCCCAACTTCTCACCTCACCCCCACAAAACTGTTAAAGCCTGAAGAAAACGTTACGGACTCCAAGTTTAATAAAAGTTATTACGTTCACATCCCGTGTCAAGAGTGATCCTTTTCAATACACTCTTACAGGCAGGATGTACCTTGAAAGCCCTAGCTGATTCGGGGTCATCTTACACCTGTTAGGTCCCCAATCTGATTATAGTTACATTTAGTATTCTCTCTCTCTGATTATAGTTACATTTAGTATTCTCTCTCTCTGTTGATAGTTACATTTAGTATTCTCTCTCTCTCTGATGATAGTTATATTCTGCATTCTCTTTCAGTCACATTTAGTCATTGCTTACATTCAGTATTTGCCTCTGGGTTTGGTCCTTAACCCGGTTGTTTTTAAAGGAGAGCTCCCCAAGCCTGCATGGTGCTGAAGAGGCTGGCAAGTGATTGGCGTGGAAGAAGGCTTCCTTTCCGGGACTATCCCAACCCAGTCCTCCTGTCTACTGTACTTTTCCTCCCCCTCTTTCCCCTGGCGCCAGCCGCCTTGGCCTGAATAGCACTTGCCTGCCACCACGCATGGGGTTTCCCCACTTTGCACTTCTCCCTCTACCCATAACCCCCTTGCATTGTCACCTTGTTATGCACTTGCACGGTAGGATTGCCACAAGGCAATTGTTTTTGTTGCTGTTTTCGTATGATATCCCATGTCCCCCTTCTTGTCTTGTGGCGCCTGGAAACACTAATCAAATGCCCAGTACATAAATAAAACATTTTTTAAAACACTAAGGTTATGTGTTGATGCAATGTTTTTGAGCATATATTGTTTCCACAGTTTCACAGTTTCACCAACAACATGTCACTGCAAATGTGTAATGCTCTGTTACCTTTACATTGTATGAAGCGTGTATGTGTGTGGTGACTGCTTTGTGCTTGTAACCCTACCTTATGGCGTGGAAAACCATTTTGCATGGGTTGTGGCGTCTCATAATATATTGTGTGAATGGTGGGGGGTCCGTGCTGGGGCCTGAACTTCACGCCTGTTGGTGGGGCAGAGTCTGCAACGGGTGCCAAGCCTGACCACAGGCCGCCTGGGGGGCATACTGGGATGCTTTGTTGGACACTTGAACCCTTAGGTTAAGGGGGCAGTCTTCGGATCATTTTGTTGGTGCTTTTTGCCCTGTGTCGGAAGGAGGAATGTTGTATTTTGTGGTTTTTGTGATCTTGACCACTGTCAAGTGGGTGGGCCTCTTTTTGAATTGGGTTCAGGTGAGAGGTTCACTGGTGCTGGGGCATGGTGCCCAAGTGTGTAGTGGTTTTGTTGGAAGAGTGGGGAGCGTTTTGTGTGTGGGGGGTTGGAGCCATCAGTTGAGCGAATTTTGCGGTGCTGTAAATGCTCTTGGATGTTGCTCCTTCACTCAGAAGAAAGGAGGAGAGCCATTGGTTTGAGTGAGTTGTTGTCCCACCTGGTGTTGGTGCAGTGCGTGTAGTTTGTCCCACCTGTGGCGGTGTGGAAATGGTTGTTTTGGTGAGGTAGGAGCCAGTCTCAGTTTTTGTGGGCAGTGATGGCTGAGAGTTTCTGGAACACGCTGATCAGTGTGCCGAAGCCATTAGAGTAAAGAATATAGTAAACTTTGAAGAAAGTGGCACATGAGGCAACACACAATACACTTGGTAAACAAACAATCAGAAGACATGGAAAGAATGGAGAAAGAAAGAGAAAAAGAAGGAAATCCTGGGAATCTGGACATCAAGCAAACCGAGGACAATCTTGACCTTGAGTGAACTAGAAAGAAACAAACGCTTCTGCTGCAGAAGAGTAGTCCACTTTGCCAACTACTACTGATAGCCGGAGATCAACCAGAGATGATCCATCCTTCAGTAGGATAAGGGACCATTTTGTGGTGATGTGCCAACAAAAACGTAAAGTGGTCCAGGAGGAACAGAATTCAATTAAAGGAGCAGGTAATTATCACACATAGTTTGCATGTTCTCCATAATGTGTGCAAGTTGTATTGTGGGAGTCTACAGGGTTAAGTTCTCATAATGATGGACAGCTGTTCTCTATATTCCATCGTTACCAGAAACAAATAGAAGGAACTCTGACAAAAGGGACTTGGAAGAAACAGAAACCTTATATTAGGACATTGCTGTTCAACAGTGAGGGCAAGTGAGATTCCGTACTGTGGAGGAGATGTGTGAGAAGTATTGAGGCCACTACCAATGTAAAGTATTGTTTTCAACCAAAACCACCCCTTTCCTGGCTTGCTTTTAAGATTTGTGTATCATCTGATTAGTTAAAAAGGATGAAGCCGCTTGCTTTATTAGCTCGATCACAGGAAAAGTGTAGATATTCAAAAGAAGATGGGAAAGCGATGTGTCCGCTGGGACTCCAAAAGTTAGTTCTTTGATTATTCAGGAGGTGAAAGGTAAAACCGACACTGCCTGAGTTTGTCTCGTCAGAATGCAATGTACCCAAGCCATGACCGTCCCTCATATTTCTTGTTAAGCTAACGAGACAAGAAGATACAGTGGGCAACCAAAACCAATGCACATTTCCAGCAAAAACGAGGCTCCTGCTCCACCGCTTTTAAGGTCCAATCCTGTCTGACTAAACATACTAGCGTAGTTGCCAATTCTGTACTACAGCCACGGTGGAAGACTTGCTAGGATTTGATGAATCAATTGTTACCTACGATGAATGTCAGGTCTTGGGTGAAAGCGATTTGTTCTAGCTGGTTAGCCAAACAGGCATCTACGGGATTGGTCAAAAATATGCAGGGTTAGTGGAGTCTAATCCATCTTTTTTATGAAAGACTGGATCATTTTCAGAATAGTTGGGAATAGTACCTTTTCAAGGGACCAGTTAAATAGGTACACAAATATAATTCTGGAAATGGAGTGATAATTTTGAAAAATGTAGGACCAGTCTTTGTGTCCAGAGGAGCAGATTGCTTAGAGAACTCCAGCTATTTGTCAAAATCGAAACTAGACAGCTTTTTGAAGTAGGACTAAAGTCTACTTACAGGGATCAGACTGTTCATTGTGTTTTTGTTTATTATGTTATATGTCTGAAGATGGAAATTCAGTGTAGTGACCTGTTTCAGTCAGTGTTATTAACTCGCCAGGCTGGGTGTGATGTCACTGGGATGGAATGTTGGTGTGGAACGTTTAGGCTGGGGATTTGAACTGTGGGCAGTTGGTGGCCAGCCTACACAGGGACTGTTGGATGTTTCCTTGTACCAGACTTATACGCAAAAATATATTCCTGTATAATCAGTAAACTCAAGAGCATCAATTCTGCCTCTGACTCTAATTGAGACAGTAGTCCTTTCATTGGCGACGAGGTTTGTGGACACCGAGACCGCACAACAGGAAGCTAAAGACATGAAGATTCGCAGCATGCAAAGTTTGAAGCGGTGACGGAGCTGTCAACAGTGTTGTCGGGACACAAAAGGCTGCAGCAGCAAACGGGAAGAAATGGGGTTTGCTGGAGGCGTCATGTGGAGCGCAGCTTGAGGGAGCGCTGTGCTACTGACAGCCTGAAAAGAAAGGCAGCGGGAGACATCCACCAGCCCCGAGCACAGAGCCCCATAAGGTGAGCTAACCCATATTGAATAATTTGCTAGGGGGCTAGTAGCAACGGGGCATCAGCGAGGGGACACCTGGCAACGTGAGAGCGCTCAGGCAGGCTGTGGATAGGAGGCCTTTCAGTGGGTATTGCACTTTAGGAAGGCCCGTGACTTTGGAGCTACCAGTGTATGGAGGACCCTGGTGGGACGCCAGAGGGGTTTGTGTGAGCGGTGGCGGAGACGTAACTAAGTTTTTGCCAAGGAACTCTTCAACTCATATAATGTTTACAGAGTGCCGTTCTGTAACAGTTTAAACGGGTCTGTGAGGTGCCGGGCATGAGTGCTAACGGGAATCTAACATCAGCACAGGTAGCTCAAGTGTTCGGATGAACGTATCTTTAAGTGGTTCTGATCTCTAGCCGAGCACCAAGTCAATGATGACGTCCGCTTAAGAAGTAACGGCTGCAGTGTCAGTGACGAGTAGGTCACGTGGGGCGGAAGTCCTTTTCAAGGAGCAGTGAGTTTCTGCGCAGCTTGGGAACCGGAGTACAGTCAAGGGAGATTTGGAATCAGAGTTGACGGAGGTTTCGGTAATGGAGGATGGTAATGCGCAGTACGGGAAAAGGTGTAAACTATCTGAAGACCAGGTACATTATGAGAGGCCAGTTGCTGTATGTGGCAAGTACTGTAAGGAGAAGTCATGCCATACCAAGGGCTGTGCGCATGCCGTGGAAGAGACACAGGGAGAAGATCAGATCGATTGGAGGGTCGAGAGTAGCATTGAAGCATTAGAGGAATGGGACCCAGACTTTCTGCGTTTTTTCAGAGAACAGCAATGTTATGATCGGGAATACTAGTTCTCTAGGTGATGTGAGGCCTTTGAGGGAGCGAGAGTGTGGAGTACGTATTATCGTGGCCTCCGTAAGCTTAGTAGGGATAGTTTTAGTTTAATTTACGGTTGAGAGAAGTGTGGTGCAGAGGAAGTTAATGCTGTCGTAATTACGTCCATGTTCGCTCAAGTTTTGTGTTTTGAGCTCAGAGAGTCATGCGATGGGTTTAGAGGCTATTGGGTCAAGTTTATTTGTCTTTTGAGCTCAGAGAGTCATGCGATGGGCTTAGAGGCTATTAGGTCAAGTTATTTATGTTTTAAGCTCAGAGAGTCATGCGATGGGCTTAGAGGCTGCTGGGTACATAGTGACCTATTTGGGTGTTGAGTCTATGGGGTGAACAAAAGTGTTGGGAGACTCGTGTGTTAGTTTATGCTTTAGAGGTTCAGCATGCTGTATGGTTGCTGACACTGCATACCGTTTGAGGGTTGTATGTGCAGAGGGTAGTGTGAGACAAGTGTGGGTGCATTATATGTGGAGACCTAAATGGGTGCTGAGTGTACTGGGTGCACAGTAGCGTTTGGAGACCAGCATGAAAACTGGGTGGTGGGGTTCTATTTGGTTTCCGGAGAGCAGTTCAGTCACTGTGTTGTTCTAATATGTTCAATGGATGCCAGTGTGGGTTCTGGTTTTGCTGCCTGGTTAAGGGGCAGTGATATTTTAGGATTGAATCATGATAGATGGTGGCATTGGTGGTGTATGTTTAGGTTTTGGGTTTTGGTTGGGGGGCTGGTACCTTTGTTGTGTGTTCTGGTTGTTTGGCCTTCGGCCAGACTGGATAGTTACTGTAGTGTGGAGTGCATTAATTTGGCATGTGTGTGGTGGATTGCAGGTGTTTACTTACTTTAGGTTGTGGTGATTGGTGGTGTTCTTTTAGTGAATTGAGATGATTTTCTTTTCTCTCAGTTTGGTCATTTTGGTTGTCCACAGTGCTGAAGGGTGGAGATATGTAGTGACCTGGTTCAGTCAGTGTTATTAACTAGCCAGGCTGGGATGGAATGTCGGTGTGGAACATTTAGGCTGGGGATTAGACTGTGGCAGTTGGTGGCCAGCCTAGACAGGAGCTGGTGGAAATGTCAGTTAAACAACTGGAAGAATTAACCAAGTTGGAAGAGGCCATTAAGAAACTTGTCCCGTTACAAATATATACTAAGAGGTTGGACGAAATCATTAGGGAAATTAATGACTTCAAGGAATCCACTGTACGCGACCGCATTAGACGGTTGAAGACCGACATCACTGATTTCACTCACGAAAAAGCCTTCCGGTACACTGAGGAAGGTTATGTACCTGACCAACATCGTGACAGGGTACAGAAACAACAGCAGAAAAAGAATGTGAGATTTACCAACACATCATATAGTTCACACAGCTCTGATGACGATACTCTGGCCAACGACCCGATTGGAAGCCAGCAGAGACGAGGCCACGGCAGAGGCTGTGGCAATCCAAATAGACGCAGGTCACAGAACTCTCGACCGTTTCAAAGAGGCAGAGGACCATCTGCAGATTTTTTAGATCAGGACCTGCAGAATTGGGACTACGAGCCCCGAGTGACCATGAGCAGCAGAGCCTATTAATTAATTTGTCTACCTATAGGCCGTCAGATGTTGAGATGACAGTCCTGGAAAAAGGGTTTGGATTTGTCCCTACTGTTGCCTACACTCGGTTTAGTTCGAGGTTCGAAATAGAGGGACTGTTCAGGAAAATACACCTGAAACAGTTCTTCTATGACAACTGAGGAAACTAACAGCGGTCTCCACAATCAATCTTCCTTTTGTCCTCCTGTTACAAGCCATAGCCCTGAATCCATTGTTTTTGAAAGAAGGATGTTGGCTGATTTGGAAGAACTTGAACATACCCACTCTTCCCAAGCATTTCAGAATTGTTCTGCTGCACAGAGGAAAGCCTTCGAATCGCTTAAAAGAATACATCGATAGTAATTCTGAGTGCGGATAAAGATGGTGCGATCGTTCTTTTGAATCGTGGTGATTATGTGAATGAATGTCTAAGACAACTTTCCGACACAACATTTTATAAACCCGTGGAACAAGACCCCACGGCACGGTTGAGAAGCTTGATATCTTATAAAGTTGAGAAGCCAAAAGATAGACGTTGGATAACTCGGAAGGAAGCTGAGTATCTAGTCAAACAGGACCCGAGTGTCCCTCTGTTCTACATTTTGCCTACATTTTTGCCTAAAGTCCACAAGACACTAACGAATCCTCCCGGGAGACCGATAGTGTCGGGTACCAACTCTGTGTTGGAACCATTAGCCAAATTCGCCTTCCTGAAAGGGTTTGTAAGCAAGATGCCCTCTTACATCGAAGATTCTATGGCAGTCATTAATTTGATTGAACATTTCCATTTCAATCCATGTGAAGATATCCTAGTTATTATGGATATTGTTTCATTGTATACTAAGATCCCTCAAACTGAAACGTTGGCTGTTATAGAGGAGTTGCTACTTACGAACCATGTCTCCGGCAGGACACCCAATTCATTCATTCTGTGGTGTACCATGCTTTCTCTCACTGAGAATGACTTTCAGTTTGATGGACAATTTTACCAACAGGTCCACGGGACTGCAATGGGGTCGGCTGTGGCCCCTTCATTGGCAAATCTATATGTAGAATTTTGTGAGCACATGAGTGTCTACAGCAACAATAACATCTACAAGCAACATATTACGGTGTGGAGGAGGTACATCGATGACATGCTACTGGTGTGGCACAGTGATGAAATTACCCTATTGGCTTTCTTTCAATGGTTGAATCGGGTTAATCCCTTTCTCAAATTTTCATTGAACAACCATAGGGAACAGAGAGATTTCTTGGAACTCACGATCATTTCTAATCCCTCCACCAATCGACTAGAGCTGAAACCGTTCCACAAGGCCACTGACTGGCCCTGAGAGACAATTTACCGTTTGGCCAATTTTTGAGACTTAAGCGTAATAGTAGCAACAGAGATGTATTTTTATCTGAAGCTGCTACACTGAGTCACAACCTGATTCAACGAGGCTACCCGAAAAAGATTGTGAGAAGATCTCTGAAGAGGGCATCTAATAACCACCGGGAAGCCCTGTTAGAATACAGGCCCAAACCCATTCCTGGCAGGACCGACCCACTAGTGTTCGTCCGCACTTTTAACCATCTATCCAACCAGGTGGTTAAGATTGTGAGAAAACATTGGCATATTCTTGCGCCGGCTAAAATACCTGTTGAAGCTCCGCGATGTGCCTTCAAACACGGACACAATGTGAAAGAACTAGTGAGCAGGAATGATATTAGCAATAAAGATGATGCCCAGATTACCATCACTCAACAGTGGTGTATGCCCAAACTCAGAGGACATGCACCTCTGGGCACTTCAAACTATGGATTTTACGTAAGGTGCTCCCCTTATTCCAGCTAAACATCAGGCTCCTGTGGTGGCTGCTCTGGTTCTGAGCACCAGAGATTACTGTAACTCTCTTTACCTGGGTCAACCGAGCTACCTCACTAAGCGCCTTCAACTGCTTAAAAACTCTGCGGCTCGGGCAATGATTCGCCCTCCTCCCCGTGCTCACATGACTTCGCTGCTCAGGCAACTGCATTGGCTCCCGATTGTGAAGCGCATTCTTTTGAAATCCTTGTGCGTGGTAGACCGTGCTTTCTACAATCAAGGCGCTGAATACATACAGGAAATATTTGCCCCTGTGCTCTCAGTTGGCTCTATTGAACGCTCTTCCGTGAGTTAGGCTTGCCCAGGTGGGCGGTGGCGCCTTTTCTGTAATGGCCGCCATAACCTGGAACAGCCTTCCCTTCCATCTCCGTGCCAGCGAAAACCAACTGGTCTTCCGCCGTGACCTTAAGACTCATTTGTTTTAGTCCTTTGTTGCTGCACCTTACTGCCTACCTTAGCACCAAGATACCTCCAGGTGAATGTGTGCTTTAGAAATTCATCTAACATAACATAACATAACATAACCATCACTGTCTTGTGGCCAATGCTGGCTTTTACTTTAATGGACTTCATTGATTCACGGTGCATCACCCTTTCTCAACTATCATGCTGGACTTCCTTTGCATCTTATACTCATGGTGGCCCTGAATCATGCTGTTCCCATCTTCATCTTGTATCCTGTCCTGCAACATTATGTGTTACTTGTCACTTCTTCAATTATATTCACTCTCCCCTCTTGCTTCTCCACTCTTTTTGACAGTTCTCTCTGTTCTCTCCTCCTCTCCCCTTCTCCCTTTTCCTATCTACTCCCCTCCTCCCCTTACTTTCTTCTATGCACTTGCTCTATCAGATGTGTCCCTGGACCTAGTATGATAGCAATCTCGTCAGTCTCCCCCCCCTCCCTTGCTTGTCCCCCTCCCCTCCAGCACTATCTGAAATGTCCTTCCTTATCTATGTCTTAGCTCCTGCTCATCAGGCCAAGTATGATAGTTAATTTCACATCCTTACTGTTCATGGCCTGTAAGAATGTCACTGTATTTTCCCTTGTTCCCTCCCTTGCCTTGAAGCGCTTTGAAACACATTGTGTATAGGCGCTATATAAATAAACTATCATATCATATCATTGTCTTTTATTAATATGTGTGTAAACTTGTTGATATAACTGTAGTACACTATATACAAAATTCAAAATATGAATGGCAAAAATGTAAGATGCCACGAATATGTTACATTAAGAAATGTATTATGCGCATGTGTTCCATGTTAGGGTTGGATTGAGCCTCCGCAGTGTAGTTGGAACGATGAAGGGCGTTACCCGGATAGATGGGCAGCTCCTCTTGGAATTCCATTCTTCTTGTTTGTAGCTACCTGTCCACACCAGGAATTCTATTTAGAGTATGCCTCCAAGGGCTCATTCACTCTGAGATGACCCTACTAATATTTGCTAGATCTCTCCTAATGGTCCCCATAGGCTCTGGGAAAGGATCTTGTTTCTCTAGTTTTTGTCTACTGACATTCCCACTGGCTGCTAGCATGGATGTTTCCATTCTATGGCACAGCATGCAGGCTAGGAGAAACAACTATTATGGCTTACTGTCACTCAGAATTTGGGCCTCATTATGAGTTTACTTGTTTCCCGCTGGTGTTATCGGTGGGATACCAGCAAATAGCCCGTTCCATTACTGGGGCCCAATATCCCGGTGCTACCGGGATATTACGGGTGCCGCCAACTGCGGTAACTCCTGTTGTATCTTGCTCCTCCTCACACTGTTGCTTGTTTGTAATGTCTCTAAGAGGAGAAGGTGTGTTGTGTCTTGTTCCCTTCCCTGTATGCATGCTGTATGAGAGTGATGATGTCAGCATGGAGTGTTGAGTGATTGAGTAGAATGTTTATGTATGTACAAGGTTCTCAAATCGGCAGTTGAGAAGATGTAGCCTGGGTGGTGGGAGCCAGTAGGGCTCTCCCTGAGATCATAGCTCCCCTTGATTCCCTATACTTAATGACATGATGTAGCCTGGCTTCCGGGATCATAATAAATGACCTAACAAGCTCCCCACAGCCTCAAGACCCTCCTTCTTGAATTACAACAACACCCCATTCCCATGCAGTCCTACAGGATTTCATGGGAATGGGCAGCTGCAATCACAAGCACTGTTAACACCGGTGCCGGTGATTTCAGAGTTTTTTTGCCAGTAGGGGCCTGATTTACAGGCAGGTCAGGCCTGCCAGTAGATCTGTGCCCCTAGTAGCAAACTTGGAGTTGGCAGGTCCGGGAACGATGCTGGTATACATTAATACCGTCACCTTATTTCCGGACCAGCAAACTTATAACAAGGCCCATGTCTTTTCACCCCATGATCAGGGGTGTCTGGAGCAGAGGATGACTACAGCTCCAGGTTGCTCGCAAGCAGCCATCAAAAGCAGACGCCTACTTATACCGCTGTACAGATGCCCAAATACAAGCCTTCTTCCTCCTGCTAGCTTCCACGCATGCCCACAATATGTACCTGTGCGATTCCCTGTACACAGTAAGAATTAATTACCTTTTTTATACAAAGTAAGTGATTGTGACCGTGAGACTTATGAAGCACAGAAACGTAATAACCCTACAAGCTGTTTTAGTTCTTCAATTAACAAAAATACCTGACACCCTTTGCAGAGAAGAATCTACCAGAAGGATCCAGAACATTGGCATTTGCCACATTTGTGAAAGATACCAGGCGCATGCACATTACATGTTTGGCAGAAAGAGCCTGCAGAGATACAGCTACATCATCAGCCAATCACTGAATGAACACAATACAAAACTGACGTCCAAAAGACAATAAGAAGGAGGAGCTGGTGTCTGAGTGCAACCTGCCTATCAAAGTATATTCACCAATGGGAAAGCCATTAACCAAAATGATGCCTAGAGCACATTTCCAAACTGTAAATATTGCTGATGAGGATAGTTTTACAGCTAGATAAGCCACCAATATGACCTCCTGTCTTAAATCTGCATGAAAGGGAATCAACATTCTCCAGACTGCCTTATGGGGCTCAAAAATGATGGGAGCCCATGACACTGATACCAACCAAGGAAGGAAACAATTGCAGCATTCTGTTGAGAATCATAGAATACAGCTGGAAAGAGGGATCCATTAACAGGTCTTTGAAAACTGAAAGTAGGGGTCGAGCCCACTGGCATTTTCAAGGCCAACGGATAGCAATGTTGGGGCCCACTGTCATTTCCAGGGACAATGGGTAGCAGTAGAATTGTTGTGCCTTACAACTTAACCTGGAAAGAATGTTTGGCATCAACTAGAAAGGATAACTGGATATTGCCTTCCCTGTACCAGCCCTGAAAAAAAGGCATCCATCCTCCTGGCAACAAGGTCTCCTCTCCAAATGAAGAGTGTTCCATTGGAAGGCTAAAACTATCTGAAAGAAGCCTCAAAGCCTTTGGGGTTCAACTAGGACTGATAGAGCCTCAAGTTGCTTTTGTATAACCCACTGTCAAGAGCACCTATACGTCACCAGAATCTGAGAGCACGACATATACTTTTTGGGCACCATTATGCAGCATTAAAGATAGAATTCCCTAAAAATATTGGTTAGGTCCACCAGAGAATGTGACTATCCTACCTGCTCGGTAATGTACCTGACTGCCTTCCTGTTGTCCATCATCACCACCGAATGAAAGAACTGGTTTGAAATGCAACTGATCTCAAATGAACCAGCAAAGCATCCACTAACAATGTATGTGTTATTGCACACCTGACCGCCATTCCCTCAGACTTGTGACTGAATATCATTGAAGATTAAGGGAGGAAGTGAACATAGTCCTTCCATTCCCTGTGGGTTATTATTAGTCTCCTGGTTCTGTGGAAAGTGGGACTCAGCTTGCATAAACCCAACCTCTTCCTAGAGCCTGAAATGTGAACCTCTGAAGGACACTGTGATGGAGAGGTCCTGGACAAACCACTTGAATGGAGTCTGACAGAAGGCCTATCTTATTGGCCAAGTGCCTGAGCAAAACCACTGACAGACACCCCCTGAGCTATTTTCTGATGGAACTCAACTTGCTTTGGAGTTCGCTAAGGAAGTATGGCTTGCAGTATACCAGAAACCACAGAAACATCATACTTTGAGATTGAATCAGACCTGATTTCTGCCATTTTATGATAAAACCCAGGAACAGCAGAACCCTGATCGTGCATTAAGCATGAACCTTATAGATCGGCGCCAATCGCTCATTATCATATCTTCCACCAGGTATATCTATGGTCTTATGCCCCCTGACACTACGAAAAACTGCCACGTGTCTTTTGGTAAAGCATGAATGTAGAACTTTAATTTCCCCAGATGGATTGATGGGTGATAACCTATACCGTTTTTCACAAAGAAACTGTTGTTTTGACCCTCCCTCGGGTGTCTGACAACCTTTTCCACTGCTTTCATCAGAAGTAAATCTTTGACTTCCCAAGACACCAGATGATGGTTTTCCCAGAAGAAAGAAGCAACAGTTTCAGTGTCCTGCTAAAAAGAGTAGCTACACACTCCATCATGAACCCCTGAACTGTCTGGAGAACTCGGGAGTCCTGGCGAGGATATCCATTTTTATTTTATAAAGAACTGTAATATCCCCTACCAAAACCTGCAAGGAAAGCTGAGGAAACCACCTACCTTGGTTAAATCATGTTGTGTCTTCTGCACCTCAGGTCTGCCGCCATGTGGTCTTTGCGAGAAGAAGGATTGCCTGGGCTCGGTCACTGAGGGGTTGGTTGGCAGTCACTTCACCTCTGACTGGAGAGGCATAAAAGTGTTAATTATGGCAGCAACAACACCATGCTGATGCCGGCCCTGGAAGAGGGACAAGTGATAAACATTACACATAATGATGGACTCTCGCTAAGGTGAACATGTTTCCTGGGCAAAATATGTATTATCATTAAACAATCCCCTCCACCCACCTCCAATCACCATTTGCACTCAGCTGCTCATTTCTTCTGGATTTAAAGATTTGAAAAGGTAGATGCTGATCATGTGAGTTGAAGCATATCATTTAGAATAATGTTTCGGGTCCTCTCATGCCTTTATAGGTTGCTGTAAAAGATAGGACCGCCAAGGAAGAAGGGCAATGTACATGCGGTTTGCGCCATATAACCTGGAGTGCACAGTTCTCAATAGGGCCGAATACTAGACAAACACTGGCTGTGCTCATTATTAAAACAAAGACCGTGAACATCATGATCAGAAAATCACAATAGTTCTTGTTGGAGGAGTTTCTGCACAGAATCTGATGTCTGAACCTCACATGCTCCTCATCAATGGCAAGAAACAGGTGTTTTAAAAACACAGCCGAAAGCGGTAAGTCCCTCCAGCTTCTGTTCAGAATAATGCAGAGGAAAGGAGCAATACAAAGGCTTCGAAACATTATAAAAGTTCTTGTTGGAAAATGTTCCCCTGTAGACCTTTGGTAGAGCCCTCAACAAAGAAGTGACCGGAAAAGTAAAAGCAGTGAATGCAGCGGTGTTAACTGTGCCGTAGTGCAGCGCTTCCAGTTCCCTGAGGAAGACATCTTCACATGAATTACTTGAAGTACAGTTATAATAGGAGAGTGGAATGTGAACAGTGTCCTGTGCAGCCAGTTTTAATTCTCTTAAGGAGACGCCTGATTTACCCAGAAGTCTAGTATAGCGATGCACCATTCGCCACCCTCAAAGTGACCTGGAAGTGAAAACAGTTAATGCAGTTGGTGCGAATTGGTGGAAGTGACAATAGTGCAGTGTTGAGTGATATATAATTGATGTCAGTATTTTATCTCGTATCTTCAGCGCTTGACAATTGATGTCGCACTGGACCGCTTAGGATAACCTTTGGAAATACAGCAGCAAGGTTTTGCCTACATAGTCCATGCTCTGAATATTCTTGGAACTGCGTATCTCCTGTTCGCTGCCCATTTGATGTATGTGGCATCATTCTGGTCCATGTGAAAGATTGGCACAGACCAAAGATCGAGCATTATACAGTTGGCTATGACTTAAGAAGAAAATCACAAATAGGCAAGAAAATCATCTAACATTACAAAGATAATAAATGCTGATAAAATGTTAGTTAAAAGCCCAATTTCTAAGAGGTATACAGCAAATGATGTAGGTGAAAATGTTAGCGAGAATATAACACAGAAGAACCTCCACCTATTGAAAACAATACAAATCATAGATAAAAGGGGATCTTGGAATAACATGAAAGTCTTCAATGGCAAATTGAAACGCTTCATGAACTGGTGTCTACCACTGAATAGAGAGAATCATCACATCAGTCTCTAAATTGTACAAAGAAGGCCTTTGGCACGCCTCGTCAAGACACACGTACATTCTTTAGTGCTGTGCCACTAAATGGTGGGAGCACATTGGACAAATCAGCCACAACCCCACTCTGAGGCCTAAACTTGGTGCTCCTATCATTAGTCAGGCTCTACGATAGTTCTGACCTGAAAACACAGCTACACCATACGCAGAAGATTCATGACCATACTGGCTGCATCAAATTTGGTTGATAGCTTTCACACAGGGACATTACCAATAGAGTAAAGACTTCATTGTGGCTGAGAGAAGGGATCTGATATCTGATCGTTTCCTGATCGCCATATCCTAATAATGTAGATCTAAATAGAAGCTAGGTTCTATGTTATCAATGGAGTCTACATCCATTGAGAACATTATTAGTTCCACCTTAAGATAATCGGACAGTATGGATGCATGGGTTAACACTCAAGATCCAGTAATAGATGAAGAATATTCGGGGATTGCTAAAAGCACCAAACCAAAAATAGTACAGGAAGTTAGTGTGATCCGAGAAGATGAAACTGATTCCTTTGGAACTCAGCAACTCATGATCAGATAAGACAAGAGTGATAGGCTGTCAACAATTCTAAGCAAGGTCAGGAAAAAAAGAAATAACATACCAGTCGATTTCAAAATAGTAACACTCATAAAATAATATTAGAAGAATTCAATAAGGCCCTGAAAACCAGTTTGGTAAAAAAAGGAAAAAGTATTAAGGACATATTAAGAAAATGAACATCTTTGAAGGAGGGTTAACACATGATATTCTCAAAGCAGACTCTGAGATATGGTAAACCATGTTAGAAGGAAAATCCTTGCTCATGGAAAATAGCCCATATTGTACCAATTTAAAAAAAAAGAAATAGGAATAATCCATAGAACATTCCCACACTAGCACCCTTGGTTATAGTTAGTAAATGTGGCAATTAAATGTGGGATATTTGCTTAATCCCAGACTAACGTCAGGAAAGGCACAGGGACACAAATAAATCACCTGTAAATACATTTATTTAAGAATCAAGTGCTAAGTAGTGCTCAGTCTTCCCTATATGTAGCATACATGGATTTGTATGTGGCCTTTGATATGGTCGACAAAAACCCATTATGGAAAAAACTGTATAGTTGGGGAAAAGACCAGGGACTTTTGAAATTAATCATATGGAATGGTGTGGTATTGTGTATTTATAAATACATGGGGAAAAAAACAACAGTCGCTCAGAGCCCTTGAAATTCTGAGACGATTACAGTCTGCACAGGCATAGTAAGTATCAAGAGACTGCAGCTATAACCCAGCCCAATGGGAGGAAGAAGCCAGTGGTTTGGCTGGGGAACCAACTGAGAGAAACATGGGAAGGGAAAGGATATGGCTAAAAAGAGGCATGGAAATCAGGGCGGTGTGGTGTGTTCGGGTGAGGCCAAGGGAGGAGAGCGAAGATCATCAGACCATGCAGAGGTAGAGCAATGCCGAGGAGTGTGGGGGATGATTGATGAAAGAGTGTGCAAGGTGAGGTATTCATTGGTGGGGAAAAGTGGTACTTGGGTGTGAGAGTATGTACAAGGTGAATGGGTGAGACTAACAGAGAAAGATTAGAGATGACTTACTCCATTACAGCATGCATATTGAACGCATCATGGTTTTATCACCAGGTTCAAGCGCAGGAGCAGGTGACGCTTAAAAGGAATATGATCTTTGGGATACACCTTGTCTGATAACAAAAACAGCAGAATATGCTTGCTCTCACGTTTAATATCACTAATAGCACTTTAACAATGGTGTCAAGGTTAGATTACATATTTTGAGGCGGTGCAGTCGTTTATTTGCCCACAGATTAAGGACAGGGAGATATATGCCACAGAGTAAATATCTGGGGGATTGACGTACGACCCAGATGCGATCAACGAACAATTCTGTGCATATTTTGTGCCACAGAGGAAAACAACGATGTTGGAGACTTATCAGAATTCTTGGGCACTTTGACTTTACCAAAGCAAACAGAGTCTCAAAAGATAGCAAAGGATGGAGAGATTTCGGCAGATGGACTGAAGAGAGCTACCTATAGTCTAACTGCCAAGCCTGGATAGTTTACTACGCAGAATTGTATATGCTTGATAGCATATTTAACATATTGGCAGATACATCGTTTAAGGATGAGGCCTGCTCCCGACGTCTCTGCAACATGACACTATAGCGCTCCTGCTGAAAAAAGAGAAGATTCCTATGGGACTAGGCAGCAGTAGATCTACTACTCTTATTAATTCAGAGGAAAAGATTCTGGCAAAGACCATGGCAAGATATCTCCAGCTGATTATTCAGAGGCTGGTGCTCCCATACCAGGTAGATTTTTTTTAAAGGAAAACACTCAGCTGTAAACAGGAGGAGAATGATCCTGACGTTAACAGAATGATTTACAATGGACACTGTAATAGCAGTTCTGCCATTCGACGGCGAAAAATGCATCTGATGGCATTAATTGGGGATTCCTGTACGAAATGTTTAAAAGGATAGATTTTGGAAACATGTTCATGAAATGAGTCAAACTGCTCTATGTGAGTCCTATGACATCAGTTCTGATGAAAATCAAGATATCGTCACTGTAGTTGAGGCAGTTCAGTATGTGCTTGATGACATTGTGCACCTCGGCCGCAGAAATATTTCAGGCCGAGGTGCACAATGTCATCAAGCACATACTGAACTGCCTCAACTACAGTGATGATATCTTGATTTTCGGCACGGATGTCAACAAGCATGACGAGGCACTGATGAAGGTGTGCAAAGCACTAGAAACCACAAAACTCACGCTAAACCGAGTGTGAATTTCGGAAGAGCACACTGAGATTTTTTGGACACATCTTTTCGGAGACAGGGATGACACCAGATCCCGAAAAGGTGGCAGCGCTGAGTGACACCTCACCCCCGGCAAATGTATCAGAACTGCGCTCTTTCCTAGGTTTGGCCAGCTACTGTTCTTGTTACATCAAGGATTTTATTTCAGTAAGTGAACCACTAAGACTCCTAACTCGACAAGATGACACATTCCTATGGTCAGATGAATGTCAAAAGGCATTTGAAGTCATCAGAGAGAGAGTCGCCAGGGCAGAACACATGTCGTACTACGACCCGGCTGCCAAACTGAACTAATTGTGGACGCTAGTCCCGTGGGACTGGGAGCCATATTGGCTCAGGTAGACCCAAGAGACTTGTCCCAGAAGTACATTGTCGCCTATGCCACTGAACAGGCATACTCGCAAGCCGAGAAGGAGGGCCTTGCTGTGGTATGGGCGTGCAAACATGTCTACCTCTTCCTATACAGCAAACCGTTTCGGGTCATCACAGATCACCAAGCCATCCTGTTCCTGTACGGCAATCTGCAGGCAAAAATGCCACCTCGGATAGCCAGATGGGGGCTACGGTTGCAGGACTATGCCTTTGAGATTGTCCATTGTCCAGGAAAAGGAGAAAACCCCACAGACTTCCTGTCCAGAAGACCCCGAGAGGGTTGTGCACTAGAACCCTCAGTGGCAGACAGGTACCTTTGATAACTTATACATCAAACCACCCCGGAAGGTATCGACACTGAAGTAATAGCTAAGGAAGCAGAAAATGACTGTTGGGAAGGAGCTGAGTGCTTTCCTTCATTTCCAAACTTTCCAAGCGCTTTACAACTAGGCAAGAATTATGTTAACTGTTTTCTAAGCACTACAAGAGTCCAGGGGGCATGAGGTTCACTAAATAAAGATAGTTTGGATTGAAATATAAGTACAAACAACTATGTAGATGGATTTATATGGAAAACTGTTGTACATTGTAAATTAGCTTTGCTCAAAGCACTCAGTAAAAGTCAGGCTGTGCTAAATATAGACTACATGCAGGCTAGAGAGCACGAAGTGGCTGAGCAACTGTTCCTGTCAATCACAAGCAAATGGAGACTTTGATTCAGCACGACAGAGTGAATGAATTACTGGACCATATCAAATATAATTATGTTGAGCTAAGCGTGAAGATGTGTTTATGTATGAATGTTTATAACATAGTAAATTATGCTAAACAAGAGGGACAACGTATTCCTGCTAATGTAGCATTATGTAAAGTAGGGAACCTGGCCATGCAACACTGGAGACACTGCAGCATTCCTTGTATGTCAAGAAAGACAAGTTTGGAGGAGCTCTGCCGGTATCCAGTGACCAAGTCAAGAGTATTTAAGCACCAGGCACAGCATCTGTATTCAGGACCTGGGAGCAAGCGACGACGACAGAATGCTGGCATCATGATCTGTAAAGATTAAAGTCTTGTTATCTCCTGCAAGATAGACTTATGGCTTTTAATTCCCTAGAGGGGTGTTTATGGTGATTATGGGTCCCCTGTATTTAAGGGGTGCCCCTGTAAATTGGGGTTCGCTTTCAGTGGTGACTGTGACGTGACCGCAGTCTTCCCCTGGACTTTGCGAAGCCCCAGGCCAAGTCAGCCACACCCAACTACAGTGACCGGTCCCCTAAATAAAAAACATGTGTTTCCTGAGCAGAATTAGTAGAAGCCATTTTAAAAGAAATCCTTTCCGCTCACTGAAGCAGGGCGTGGCTCCAGAAAGACAGTCCAGCATGGGACTTCGAGACAGAGGAAACTCGAGTAAACAACGACCACGTGAGTATACTCTTGCAGGTGATAACAAAATGGGAACATTTATGTCTATGATATGGTATGGTGATGTCAAAGATATGTCACGATGATGTGAAAGATATGGTATGGTGATGTAAAAGATATGGTATGGTGATGTGAAAGATATGGTATGGTGATGTACGAGGTCAATGGAATAAGCACTTGGTGATGTATTATGGCATAGGACTTTTGGTGATGAAGTATAAAATAGGACTTTTGGTGATAAGGCATAAGATTGGATGGGATAGAATAGATTTCAGTTAATGTGTTGAGTAGTTGGATAAAAAGTGGGTCATGTATTGAAATAATCACGTATTTCTTTTTTTCTACTTTTTATAATGGAAAAGGGAAGGAAAAGGATCCCCTGCTTATAAGGACTGGGAGGTGGTACCACACAGTATTCTTCTTATTACGATAAAAGCAGTAAGTGGTATTACGCAGTGGCTCGGTATATAAGGAATAGGCCTGGATGGTAGTACATTTTTTATATTTTCTCTTGCTGTCTTTTGTGGTAAAAAAGGAAGGAAGGTGGATGAGTCACGGTGTGTTTGTGTGTATGTGTATGTGTGAAACCAAAGTGAAGACAGTGTAAAAGTGGGTGGGGGAAAAAGTGGGTTGATCTGTATTTTTGAAGCACGTGCAGCATAGTAGTAGGGTTTAAGTGAAGCATTAGAGGCGAGCACAACATTATGGAGGAAGAAACTCCAATAAAATACATAGGGTTCTGCCACTGTGTTCCGACAGAATAAATAAACTATTGATAGTAGAAACAAAGGAAGGGGCGGCATCCTGCTCCTGGCCAGAGCAGGGCTCCCATAACAGAAACATGCTAGAAAAGATTTCCATCTTTGTAGCAGCAAAATATGAAGGGAACAAGTCCAAACAAAAGAGAAGAGATTGTAGATGTGTGTCAAATAGTTGAGGATATGGGAGATCAGGAAGGTGTAAAAGAGATATAATGTAAGGGGATATACCCTAAAACACCAAAACCTGCAGTAGGGTATAAAAACCAGTCTATATGCCTACAGAAGTAGAGAGAGTGTCTACAGGATTATCAGGATTAGCAACTAGGAGGGGGGACTCAAGAGCTTTTGCACCTTCATATAACCCATCCACAAGCTCTAATATGCCCGTAGTATTAGTGTACCCAGTGGGTCCACAAGTAGACATTGACAATGAGCTAAGGGCATTTCAGGAAAGGTTACTCAGGTTACAAAAACCTGAAGAAGTATCACCAGAATTAAGGGTACCAGTGCAGAAAACAGGGGATTGGAATTCAGGAGATTTTTTGTTCAGGTTAAACCCTGGGGCAATAAGAAAGGTTTGTGTTGAAAAAGATAATGGGCAGAGTGCATGGACAGTCCTGGGACAAGAAGTAGAACAAACAAGGGAAAATGGAGGAGAAGATCAAAGTGGTAGAAATAATCAAGAGGCAGGGGAAGAAGGAGATCAAGGAGAGGAGGCAGTGAGAAACCCGTCCCGGCCACACGAGGCAGTGGGGAGGGACAGACCAAGAAATAGACCACATTTAATCATGGTAGTACAAGATCAGAAGAATACAAAAGGAGTAGAAAACAAAACAGATATGCAGATACCTCTAATACATAAAGGAGTAGGGATAACGCAGTACGTGCCATGGCCTCAAAAGGAAAAAAATAATTTGACTAAAGCTCTCCGCCAGCTTATAGACAGAGCTAGTAAATGGATCTATGAAATGAAAAACAAACAGCAGGGGTAGCCTTAACAGTAGGAGACTTTAAGAGTTTACTGGTCACCATAGTCGTGGACCAGGCTGGGGACATATGGGCAAGGGCTGGGGTAAGTCTTGCAGATAATGAACATGATGGAGCAGCCTTTGATGAGGTAAGGGCAAGGGTATGGGCTGCACTACGAAGGATGTACCCAGATACCCCTGACTTACATTCTTTAATGCAGTGCATAAGTTACAGGCAATGTGGCGAGTTGAGACAGTACCATTTTTCTATTTTATTGTAAAGAGGAGACTACCAAAAGAGGTCCAGAAGGCACTAGATAAAATTGTGGGAATTGAAGCCAAAAGGTGGGCAGAGATACAAAGTATAATAGTCCAGAATTGTAAGAGAATCAAGGAGCAGGACAGAGAGACAGTCCAGAAGCGGTAAATTGATGAGGCAAAACAAGCGGAAAAGAAACTCAAAAAGGTTGTCATTCAAGCACCAGTGAAGGCACTGGCTCAGGGGGAAAGGACAGGAGATACTCAACAAATTGGGAATGCCACAACCGCGGCACTATGGGATTAAGGAGGACAGGGACAACGGTGTGGGGGGGGGAGTACCCCAAACCCACAGTGGCAATATGTAGGAGCACCAAGGGGAAAAGGAGGATTCCGAGGAGCAAGAGCAGGGGGCTTTGCAAGGAGAATTGGGACCATCACAGTGCTGGTGTTGCAGGAAATGAGGACATTTTGCAAGGGAATACAGGAACAGGCCTGGGATGAGATTTAATTATGGGCCATCACCTTCAGGGTAGGGGTTCGAAGGGCCTCAAGGAAGGAGACAATAGCAATTTGGCGAGTGGGTCAAAATCAGTTTGCTTATGGGGCCGACAAGCAAGGGCAACATGGGCAACAACTACAGCATGGTGAGGGACCACAGTTTAACAGAATGGCAGGGGGAACAGACGCCCCATTCCAAGGACTTACAATGATGGGGGCGGCTTTTTTCATTACCCAGGACAAATACATATTCTGATTAGGACAGCCCACACACAGCACTTGCATGTCCAATCCTATTGATACCTGCACACCCTGAAGAGGAGCCCTTGGTAGAAGAGGAAATCGGACACAAGCAATTTATATTTATGGTAGATTCAGGTGCAACTAAATCATGCATCATGGAGGGGAACTTTCCATTATCAGGTAAAAACGCTTTACATGTAGGGATTCTCTGGGGCTATTTATACAGTTCCATAGACTGAGGAGCTGGATAATAAAAGTGGGAGGGGAGGTAGTACGAGCCCCCTTGTTATATTCAGAGAGTTCCCCTGTGAACTTGGTGGGTAGGGATCTGCTCAGAAATGAATCAGTCATGGTGGCGGGGACAATATTGTCATTAGAGTTGTGAGGACTAGTAGTATCAGAAAAAGAGTAGTCCTAATTGGAAAAGACCAGGACGGGTGTGAGTGGTGCACAATATTATGTATAGACCCAACAGTGTATTTAAAGGAAATGACTGATAAGGAGTTATTTGAGGACAGTGAACAAAATGGAGAGATTATTTTGGGAATCTGCATCCCCTGTGATATCATGGTGCAGTATAGGGAGGTACAGTGCCCCCTGATGGCAGTGGTAACTCAGATGTTAATATTTTTCAGGAGGACATGGGATATGTGCCAGCACAATTAGGAACTGTTAATCCACACAATGTTGGGTTACTGAGAGCTGTGACCCCTGTACAGATTACATTGAGGTAAGGTGCTTAGCCAAATCATCCAGTATGCGGATGATTGCTTGGGATGTAGTGAAAATAAAAATCAGTACAGGAGGGATTCTGTTGCAAAGAAGCTACAATACTGCCAACAGGAGGGACTATACTTGGGACAACTCATTTTTGTAATGGGGAAAAAAATATTATCAGATAGGGTGGCGGCAGTACGCACTGCCCCAAGGCCCAGTACTGTGAGGGAAATGTAGCTGTTTTTTGGGCTTATGTAATTTTTGTAGGGCATGGATCCTAGACTACGCAGTCTACACAGTCTCAGGGAAGGACAGAGGACTTAAAAGTACATTTTAATGGACTGATAAAATGACTACACAATTTGAGACTTAAGCTACTTGCATTGCCCCTGTTTTAGCAACTTCAGATTATTTACAGGAGTTTTATTTATTTTCCCACTCTGATGAACGGCTCATGCATTGACGGAAGGAGACATATTATATGTTGATGGGTCATAAATAATTGACCAGGGGTTTGGATGGAAGCACACGGGGATATTAGTGGGACACGGTAAAGGGAGGGAGAAATAGTGACCACCCCTGTTAAAAGCGAGACTGTGGTTCCATACACAGCATTGCTCATATTACAACTGGACCATTATTATCTGGGGAACTGATCAGCCCCAGGTTTGAAGGTCCATATGAGCTGATGTTCTGTACTCCTCTCACCGTCCATATGAAGGAGTTAGATATTGGGTGCATCTCTCGGATGTCCAAAGAGCACCTGAAACAAGGTAAAGTTTAGTAAGGGCATAGCCAAAAGAGAGACATTTTTGAGGATCCATGCCAGGGTGGTGTGCAGTGGCACATGCCTGCTTTTTTATTTTTTCATTTTCTCTTGTTTTTTTCCTTTTTGTCAATTTTTCTTTGTCCAAAGAGCACCTGAAACAAGGTAAAGTTTAGTAAGGGCATAGCCAAAAGAGAGACATTTTTGAGGATCCATGCCAGGGTGGTGTGCAGTGGCACATGCCTGCTTTTTTATTTTTTCATTTTCTCTTGTTTTTTTCCTTTTTGTCAATTTTTCTTTGATTTTTTTTCTGGTTTTTTTTTTTGGGAAGGTCCAGGATCCGGTTAGCCCTGGTAAAAAAGGGTCTCCCTCATTTCCTTTCTCTCTATCTCCCTCTCTTTCCCTCGCTTTCCCTTTCTCTCCTTTGCTCTCCCTCTCTCTCCCGTCTCCATCTCTCACCCTCTCTTTCTTCCTCTCTCTCTTCTTCCTTCTCTCACTCGTGTTCTCTTTTTCTCTTGCTCTCGCTTGCTCTTTTTCTCTTTCTCTCCTTTTTCTCTCTCTTTTGTTGTTTTTTATCTCTCTCAATAACCTTTTTTCTCCTCTCCAGGAATAAGCAAAGATGGCTGACCGATCGCTCTGTTATGTAGGGATGATGATAAATAAAGATGTTATTTAGTCTAAAAATGTAGTAATACTATGTTGTTTTATATGACAATGGTTGTGGTTGTTGGAGTGGATGAAGGGATGTTTGTTATATGGGGTGGCCATATAATGGCCGGGGATGGACAGTTGGGAAAAAATGCTAATATATCTATAACAAAGGAAATACAAAATGTCTCACTTTTTTGCTGAACACCCCTACACATTTTCTTAGATGAATGAAACGGGAAGTATGAATGGCGTATGATTTACATAAGGTGTTGGGTTTTAACACTATTTCTGACGTCCAGAATGTAGAAACATTGAATAGCTAGTATTCTGACGTGAGCATTGCAGGAAGGAAATCAATGAAAGATGTTACGTGTGCACACTTATCCCGCACACATCAAGGGCTCCTAATGTTTTTAGTACCACATCCAGTCCCAATTACAGAGGCACAATGCTTGGTACATCTTGCACTGTAAGGGATAAAGGGCACATTCCAGGCACATAGTGTGCAGTTGAGGAGCATTGATCTAGATCCAGCGTTATGCAATGGCAACACAAAATGCTGCCAGTGTCTGCAAGGACCATATTTCTCCTTGGGAGGTTACTCAAATGACAATGACAAATGGCAGGGCACCACAGTGATGTGCCTGGCAGATGGGCTGATCGAGTACAGCGGAGAAGCAATATCCCAAATAGTGACTATATGTGTGTGCAGTATGGTCCCAATACATCACAAGGCTGACGTGTATTGCAACAGCGAAGAAACCAGTGCAAAAAGATAAGGCCAAACATTTTGAACTTTGTTTTAGCAATGAAGGAACAGTTCCTGGTGGCACAAACACACAGTGCAACCACACTGTTGTGATACCTGGTATGAGTAAAGCTACAGCAGCAGTGATAGATTACTACTGGGTTTGTGGCCGACAAGCCTACTTGCAACTCCTACCATCTTGGAGGGGCAAGTGTTCACTGGCCACCCGGCACTCAGTGTTACTATTAATCCTGGATGAACACCTGAAGGGAGAAGAAATGCCTATCGAGGTGCCAACAGCCACTCTAGCACCCAAAAGAAACAGAAAGAAGCTTGTAGATCACACAAGAATTTGGTATGCTGCTAGAAAAAGGACGATTTTAACGGTGGGGAAGAAAGACAATCTCAAACTAGACTGTTCCAACTGCTCAGAGGAATACCTGACAAGTATTGACTTTTTAGCTCAGCAGAGACTTTCTTTTTTGGCTCCTGGGGTACAAGCAGCTGCTGCACTTTTCTACACCCGGAGGACGCTGAGAATGGTCACTATCCCATGTCATCAAGGCAGTGCACAATCTAGGTGTTGAAATGAAAAAAGAAGGTGGAGTTCAGAACACAGATTGGCTATCGCTTGCCTTTGATTGGGTCCTGTCATGGCTGGGGGCAGCAGTAAAAATACTGGTTCCTGTGATCATGTTTTCTTGGTTCTCTTCTGCATGTGCAATGGGGTCTCCGATGATATGTTCCTATAGTCCCTGATAGTGCAAAGATGATGGTATGAATTGGGGGACCTAAAACACCTTGCCATACAATAAACAGCAAAACTCAAACAAATATTTCTGGGGTTATAGATGTCGGGTGGGGATGAGTTTGTTACTTTAGAAGTAACTGTACCGCTCACCTTGTATCCACGGAGACGCCTTCTCGACTGGCCGGGGTACTCTTCGGTCCCTTCCCCTTCCCTGGAGTTTGTAATGTCGAGGGTTGGCTCTAGGAGACAGGAGATGAGGCTTAACTGTTGCTCTTTCCCTGGCAACCCTCCTCCCAGGCTCCTGATTCCCTTGCGGTTCCCCTGGGATGTTTCTCACCTTGGTTTCTATAAAGGTGCGCTCTCCATCCTGCCGCGCTGGGCAGGGGCGCGTCATCAATGGCACCGTACTGCCGAGTTTCTTCACTGGCGAGGGTCGGAGTCCAGACCAGCTGCGACTCCGCACTTTCAGGTAAGTCTTTGTAGATGAAGTTGAGAGAATGTCTTTGGTGAAGTAAGCACAAATAACCTTCTTCTCCTTTTCTTGCAGGTGTTGGAGGCTGAGGTGGAGGCCAGAGCTGGGAGTGAAGAGGTAAGATGAAACACCAAGCGGCGCTAAGAGCGTCCTTGTAAATGGCTAACCTGTGCTATTGTTGTCTTGCAGGTCGAGATGAATAAACGAGGAGTGGTTCTCCAGAAACCACGGGAGCGGAAAATGTCTCAGAGATGATGGCCCTCCTGGCGGGAGCTGCTCACACGATAACAGGGATGGAGCCGGAGGAAGATGGTGAGGATGGGATGGTCTTAGCAGCCGCAGGATGCCGTGGAAAAGGTAAACTGGGGATGCTTCTTGCCTTTCTCTCGCTCTTGTAAGCCAGGATGCTGAGCAGGACACGGTGAACGTCACGCTGCGAAAGCAGAATAACGCGAAGCGTATGCCTTCAATCGGGCGTGGTTTAAATAGCCAGCAGGTATCCCAGGTGCCTTCGGGCGAGCCCCACCCTAGATGCTAGACCGCAGAAAGCAGTTCCCCAGTGTTCCCCATGGGGGCGGCCATGCTTGTCCATCGCCCATGGAAACCCCGTCCTAGCATGTGTCTCCAATGCCAACAGCGCCAGAATTGGCTCCAAGGGATTTGAGTTGGGAAGGAGCCTAGTGCTTTCCTTCATTTCCAAACTTTCCAAGCACTTTAGAACTAGGCAAGATTTCTGTTAACTGTTTTCTAAGCACTACAAGAGTCCAGGGGGGCAGGAGGGTACTAAATAAAGATAGTTTGGATTGAAATATAAGTACAAACAACTATGTAGATGGATTTATATGGAAAACTGTTGTACATTGTAAGTTAGCTTTGCTCAAAGCACACAGTAAAAGTCAGGCTGAGTTAAATATAGACTACATGCAGGATAGAGAGCATGAAATGGATGAGCAACTGTTTCTGTCAATCACAAGCCAATCGAGACTTTGATTCAGCACGACAGAGTACTAGGAAAACACGTTTTTTTTTTGCATGAATTACTGGACCATATCAAATATAATTATGTTGAGTTAAGTGTTTATGTATGAATGTTTATAACATAGTAAATTATGCTAAACAAGAGGGACAAAGTATTCCTGCTAATGTAGCATTATGTAAAGTAGGGAACCTGGCCATGCAACACTGGAGACACTGCAGCATCCCTTGTATGGCAAGAAAGACAAGTTTGGAGGAGCTCTGCTGGTATCCAGTGACCAAGTCAAGAGTATTTAAGCACCAGGCACAGCATCAGTATTCAGGACCTGGGAGCCAGCGACGACGACAGAATGCTGGCCTCAAATGGCAGAGTTTTCTGTCATTTCCCCAATCCTCATGATCTGTAAAGATTAAAGTCTTGTTATCACCTGCAAGATAGACTCATGGCTTTTAATTCCCTAGAGGGGTTCATTTACTCTGGTTCATGGTGATTATGGGTCCCCTGTATTTAAGGGGCACCCCTGTAAATTGGGGTTTGCTTTCATGACCCTTCCTGTCAGATCATTTGTGAGGGACTCAACTCCGGGATGTGGAGGAGGGCCAAGGAGAAAGGGAGAGCAGCAGGAGACCAAATACACAGCAAGGTAGAGCGCCTCATACAGGTGAAAGAGGAACTAGCACTGTCTGATGATCACCTCCTTCTGAAGGACTGCAAACTGGTGATACCACTGTCCTTCAGGGCGAGGATTGTTGAGCTAGCTCACGAAAACCACCGGGGAATGGTATCGACCAAGCGCATGCTCCGCCAAAAGGACTGGTTCCCCAAAATGGACTCAATGGTAGAGGAAGCCTTGAAGGCATGTCCCATGTGCAGCCTCATTAATCCTCACCGACACCTGGAACCACTGAACATGTCGGAGCTCCCGCAGGGAATATGGGAAGCCGTGGCTGCTGATTTCTTCGGGCCTATTGAAGGTGGCAAGTATGTGCTCGCGGTGATGGATGAATACTCCCGATACCCGGAGGTCCACCTAATATCGTCGACAGCCATTCATCACGTCATACCCGCCCTAGACCCCATCTTCTCGGCGTACAAGATTCCCAAGGTGCTCAAGACAGACAACGGGCCCCCATTCAGTGGACACCAGTTCACACAGTTTGCAAACTACATGGCATTTCATCATCGGAAGATAACCCTGCTTTGGCCTCAAGCAAATGGCATGATAGAGCGCTTCATGGCCAACCTAAAGTGAGCGTTCCAGATAGCCCAGCTCACCGGGCAGCCCTTTGAGCAGGTACCGAACCAATTGATGAGAGACTACCAGGGCACTCCTCATAGCATCACCGACAGGACCTCTGCGGAAGTGATGTTCGGGCTGAACATCCAAACCCGTATCCCCCAAGTCCAAGGGGTTGAGAACCCTCCGGAAATGGACAAAGAAATGCACGAACGAGACAATGCTGCCAAGGCACGCATGAATGCGTATGCGGACACCCGACGACGAGCGAAGATGCCCCAGCTCAAGGTGGGTGATATCGTAGCATTGAAAAAACCACAGTTGCACAAGCACACGTCTGGAACCCCTGCTGGTCACCCAAAAGAAAGGCTCCATGGTTACCGTGCAAGGCCCAGAAGGGTCCATCACTCAAAATTCATCCCACTTTAAAGGCATTCCCTCGTTAGGATCAAGACGGCTAAGTGGGCGCGTGATTGCCCCCATTGACTATGCTTCCGATGATCCATACCAAGGAGTCGATGGCAACACGTTGGACTCAGAGCAAGATGTTCATGTGGAAGAAGCAGTCAGCGAATGTTCTCCAGCGCCCATCAGTTCGCGTCCACATAGGGCTCGGAACCAGCCTCGCCGTTGGATTGAGGAAATGGGTTAGTGCAACCCACCAGACGGCCACCCATTGTGAAAGTCTGGTAACTGTTTAAAATGTGGGGAGATGTCACGTTGATGTCTCCATGGACACGGGGAGGCGGGTGGTTGGGATAAGGGAAGTGACGGGATATAAGGGAAGTGACGGGTGGGGGAGGTGGGGCAAGGGGGCAGAGTTTTGTAACGGTTGAATAAAGAGGACGTTGATCTCAAGGCTCCGTGTCTGTGCGTTATTGAAAGTACGCCACAACCCCCGTCCAGGTTAAACCCAAGCCGCAACACGATGAAGAATATGAATGGTTATTTAGGGCAGTCTTGCTAGCTAAAAGGTTGATTTGGAGAGACTGGAAATCCAACTTGGAGTAAGGTCGCTCATTAACTTACAAGTGAACTTCATGGGAGATGCTGAGGAAGGAGGAGGAAGGGGCAGGGTCTTAATATGGGCTATTGTCTGTATCAGAAGATGGTATCTTGCATTGGTTGTAAACTGATAAAAATGCTGTCCATGCATCGTGTCCTAGGTGCAGGAATGCAGACACCATATTCTCCCATTTGTTTTAGTTATGCCAGAGAGTGGCAGATTTTTGAATGCATGATCTTCTAAAGATGTATTTACTGTTCTAATCTAACTATTGTACAGCCCCGTAGCAGGTTAACTAGGGCTCTTATAAACATGTACCTAAGGACATGTATATATTGGCATCTGTGGTGTGGGATATATTTACTCACTCAGCAGTTCTTCCATCCATAACCAAGCTGCACTTCACCAGAAGCAGCAAACTGGCTCCACTGGCTCCTGTGAGCACCACTGCCTCACGGCAAAACTGTGTTTTGCAACTACAAAAAGATGGCTGCACCATATTGCCAAGCACATATTGGGCAGGATGGAACAAGGGGGCACACTGAGAAAGCCTGTAAGTGTGTTCTAACATGTACAAAAGAAGGGGAGTCAAAAAGCAGCGCTGCTTTGCTGCAAGCCCAAAGTTCCCATTGAAAAAGGGAAATATTTACATTTAAAAATGATACTGCTCTGATGCTCTTTTCCTCTGTTCCCCATCATACTATTTTTATTAATGAGACCCTGCCATACTTATCCACATTCACATTGTACTCCAGCAGACAAGAACAGTATCCAGGAATGACAGGATGTTGGTCAGCTCTGAAGAAATCAAAAGAAGCTTTACTTCAGCTAGACAGGAAACGCTTTACTTTTGGGCTGCAAAATATCAAAGATCGTCGCGTCAAAGAGGCCCTGGCTCTCTGGGCCTATGCCAATTTCAGTGCATCTGTGCTTTAAACGAATTGCTGCATACAAGAGACTAACTATGACTGCAAAACAGGGTGGAAATTCAGAGGGAAGAGAAAAAACAAATTTGCAGGAAAAATTTCAGCAGTTACCACATGTTTAAAATGTACTTTTGCAAACTAAGAAAAATACTTGTTTAAAGGTGTATGTTGGATAAGGCCCTGCCCTTATCGAGCAATGTGAAGGGGTTTGTGCTGTGTAAATAAAATAAGGAACTAAATTGCATTTGCTACATGGGGGAAATCAGCCCCAAACAGGTTTCTGCTTGGGGGTTGCCAGCAACAGAAGGCCTCTCACAGGAGATGCTAGCACACACAAGTGGGACTTTGGCAGACTTTTGTCTGGGCTGAGGCCTCTAACAATGGAAGTTCTGGGACACCAACCTGTGAAGTGGAGGGGGCCATAAACATTCAATCAAGCTGGGAAACCCCCCTCCTCACACTGTGCTGAACTGACAGTTGGTGGTAGCTGAAGAGAACAAAATGGTTCCAGTGAAGGACAAAGGATGCCCATTTGTTTCAAAAGACTATTTTATTAAGAAACTTTTAAAGATGGTTATTTTTGCAACAGAAATTCGAGGAATGTAAAAAGTTAACAGTTTTAATGTAATTTTGTTGGTTTTAATTTAAGACGTTGTAGCCTTCACTGCCACCTTGGTAACAGAAATGGTAGAGAATTTGGTATTCCAAGGAAAGTGTACATGATGCCAATGTAAAATTCAATTCCAACATGCCTGAAGATAATCCATACACACGTGTAAAGTTATAGAATTTTAGGCCGAATATTTCACACTAACAATGACTAAAAATGGCGAAACAATGTCTTACAAATTGTAGAGTTGGACTGGCATGTTCTGCATAAAATATGTAACCTGCTTATGTAATTTGTTAGAGGCCCCCAAATGTACAAATGTGCAATTTATGGCAAAACTGGATTTTAGCTAAAGTAACCGGGAGAGCTTCTGGACATTGTAAAACTCATATCATAAATCTGACTTCATGCCCCTTAACTATCACATCTGACCAATCCAGTTGTTTAGAGGCATGCTTAGCTAAGCCGCCCTACCATGTAATTCTATGATGTCACCATGCTCTATAAAAAGGGTGGCTGACAGAAGGTCATACACTCTTTCCTGGATTTCCTGTGCCTGCGTTTCTGATCTTCTACATTCATATTGCCAGATTCCAGATGCAACTACAAAGCCAAAGCATAGCTGATTCCAGGTTGCATTGCAAGGCCAAAGCATAGTTGATCCTATCCTAGCAAGGCCAAAGCATTGCTGACCAGCCTGACTACAGAAAACCCCACTAAAAATCCCAATAACCAAAGGGAAAAGCTGTGTTATTCTTCTGGGAAGCATCCTGAGACCTGTCTGGCATTTTGCCCACTAACCGCATGCCTGCTGCAACCCTGCCATCCAGCTGTCCTGATTATCCAGTGAGCAGACAGGCCCAGCTGTTGTTCTGCTAACTAGTGATCTGAACCCTGGAGTCCAGAACCCGGGACTGTTCCTAATCCAAACTTCAAGAGCAGACTGTGAGTAGCTCCTATCCCATATAGCCTACCCCATCTTGAATTTTGTCTTTGTTCCCTTCTCTAAGCAACCCTATCTATATCCTGATAAATTGTCTAGACTGTTCTAATTCTCTTTGGACCTTGGTCTTGTTTCCTAATGTTAGCACAATTATTTTTCATTCACCTTATCTTGCAACTCATTAGTAATATTTGGAGTATTTTAAATTAATTCCCACATACATCAGAACCCGGCAGGAAAAGGTTGACGTGGCGAATCAAACTTTGAAAGTACTGGGCTTTCTTTAACAATATAGTCTAAATAATTTAGATTAAGTAAAATGTGGCTTTTCTTTTTAAAACCGATTTTCTCTTTTGAACTGCTTTAGTTTCCTAAAAACGAACTTTATTCTACCTTCATATCGCTCTCAATTCACCAGCTATAGCCCTCCTTTCACTTCTATATTGTCCCTGTGCATGCATCTCTCCCCCTGCCAAAAAGCTGCATTCCGATTCAGTGTTTTTCACCCGTTTTTGGAAAAAAACATTTTGGCATTTAAAACTGCAAACTAAAAAACATGCAACTTGTCCATGTGTGAATTCGGCTGCAATGAGTTTTCAATTCATTGAGCACCACATCCCAGACTAAAACCAAGTGTCCTGGTCCAGTGTTTGACGCCAGATTGGAATCCTTAACGGTGGCGTATGAACCAAAACATGTTTTATCCACGTGAAAGGGTCAATCCCCACTCGAAGTGGCTCCAGGAACTAGTATCCAGCAACGTGTGAAGAGACATATTATAAGTATATTCCACTTTGCAATGGCCTTTTTCGGAAATGTAGGCTTCGTCATTATTGGGTGCTCTTTTCTCCACAATATCATCCTTATATGTTGCATTTTTGTATTATTTAAAGTAATCCATTAAACGATCCCCCAATCCCACAACAAGGGAATTATTGAAGCTTGTACCATTTTTTGTTTTAGTTTAACTTTTGACAGACTATCATGCAGTGAACATTGTACTTTGGTGTGAAATTAAAGAGACTCAGTTCGAACTTTTATTTGATGACTAAATAATCGTAATCTGCACAAACAGAAAACTGGACTTCCCCACATCATATGCGAATTCCGCAAAGAAAACGGTTCTTATTTTCTTGAATGACAAAATTGCATCATCCAAAAATGATTCTGTTAAGTGTGCACTGCACAGCAGCCATCACTATGTATGGTTCAATAGACTACACTGCTTTCTCCGTGTTTATTTAAATAAATGTTTCTTCAGACTGTAGTGTGTGCTTCATACACAATGACAATATTGTTAACGCATACAGTGCGCACCCACAGGGTTATTTTTCTCTGATCTTGCTCGTGTTGTTGGAAATGTTGAGCCATGGATCTAACCTAACAGAAAAGTCAAATAAAGGATGCACTAAGATGTTTTGTGGGTAAGGGGCTAACCTCAGTGATGGACATTAGCCGCTTAAGGAGTCAGCCAGCACGATGTATTAAATACTCTTCACACTACCTGATAAGGAGCTGTAGCTATTGGGCCTCCCCTGGCTACCTAGCTTGTCAGTGGGCCAATGTGGCTGGGAGCACTGATCTTGGTCGTGGGGACACTTGACTAGACCACTCTCCCTGACCATCCAGGGCGTGCAGGTGCTGCTGGAGGCTCCCGCATATTTCTGCTAGAGGACTGTGGAAAGCTTACCAGTGTTTACATCAGCAGTTGTATTGATTTGCGGCTGCAATTCTGGAGTGACTTATCATGTGCCCTATACAAATGTAACACTTGCTTTCTAAAATATACAAAACTGCCACAATACTAGAGTGCACCACAAGTACCTGTGCTATAAATGGTGGCATGTTCTAAGCACTAATATAGTGCCACCTTGTGAGTGCCACACAAATAATCTAAGCTATAACCAGTGTTGTGGTGTAAACACTAGTGTAATGATGCCTTGAAAGTGCCCTCAGGGTGCATCAAATAAGTTTGTAGCAGGTAGGCTAGAGTAACAAATGGTTGCTCAGGTTTTTTCCTCACGGGAATCTCATTTAGTGCTGGCAAGCGATATGAAGTGTACGATGCTTTACAAAAGCCTTATGCAAAATGCCACTGTGGCTGTTCCACCCAGCAATATGAATTTGGGCTAAGGGTCCGTGAAAGTATTTGAGAATGTTGTAATGGATTGTTACCCTAACAGCAGTGCTGGCATTTCATTATATAGTTGGTTCTCATTTTTAAAAGACTCAATTCTATTCCGCTTTATGAACAATAAAGCAGCTGCTGCCACACAGGTTAAGTTGCTTGACATCTCTGTGGTAGAATGTGTTCATTGCGTTATTACCCCCCGCCTCCTTGTGTGGGTTATTATCGGTGGCCTTGTGTTTTTATTGGGCTCATTGTTAGATGGTCTAACCCGTCTTTCAAAATGGTAGGTGGAGGCATTTTATTCACTTCATGTCCAAGAACTCAGGTGAGAGTTTCTTGTGCCCTTCTCTTGATCACCACCAGGCAAAGCTCCTCAATGGTCATGTGGCAACAAAACAACTATTAAAATATCCAAAAGGCGCTATGCAAAATGGAGGCAGCGGCTGACCTATCATGTTAGTGAAAACATCATTCTGACATATTGTAAATGGTGCTGGTCATTAAGGGGAATGTAATACCCACCCCAGTCTACTGGCCGAGAGCTCACAGAATATTAGGGAGTAAAGTCACAGCCTTTATATCTGGCACCGTGAATAACAGTGAGCGTTGAGCCCATTTCATATGACCACTGCCTACCTACTGACAAGCAGTGCATGTGGAGTAGCAGTGACCTGGGCCAGATGGTAAGCCTGGCTATCATTAAATAGAAACCTGCAAAAGAAAGGTTTGTTGCCGAAAGAGCTTAAAGTGAGAAATGGAGATTCGCTCCAGTTTTCCAAGACACTTCCAGTTTTGATGAAGGTTCCCATATTGTTCATCTCCCAAGCTGATAGTGGAGGGTTTAATCGGCAGCAGCAACTGAGGCCATCTCTGGGATTTCCTGGGCTGAGGCTCGGGGGACAGTGGGCAGAGGAGCTATTCCTGTTACATTCCATTATAACCATAGACCAGATGCTATTTACTAATTAAACCACAGACCTAGACGGAGGAACGTGCCACGTTTGAACATGGGCCCACCGATTGGTGATGTACAGCCTGTGTCTTCTGTGGGCTGCAGTCAAGACATGTCAGGAAGAGAATGTCTGAACCTGTGACCCCAATGCCTGGGACCTAGGAGCCTAGTTGCGCGTTTGAAGACCTTTTGCAGCAGCAGCTTGGATATCTCCACCTGGGATGTTTTTACCCAAAATTTTAGAGGAGTTTGTGTTATTAGATTACTCACAGAAAGCAGCACCTGTGCCTGACATGCTGGAAGCTGAGCTTCTGGGAGCCCAGTTGAGTTAGCGACTGAGACGCACAAGGTTTCCTGGACCCAGATGGTGAAGGGAAAGGATCCCAAGGGTTGGGAGGCCACCCATTCTTCTTGAGGATGTATCCTTTGCGGCATGATAGCCATGCCACCCTGCAGTTGGTCACCATCTTTCTCAGCTCAGAACCTGCCCGTCTGGCACTACTGCCACTTCCTTAGCACTACCGAGAGGCCCATGTATTTTAAGGTTTCTATGGATTATCATGGTTTTGGATCTGGGTATCCACATATATTACAGTTATGTTGAATGTTGTTTACTAATGTGTGTTGTTTGGTGAGAAACAAACGCTCCTAATATTGAACCCAGATCCTTTCATCTAGTTACCTTTGGAACACACAGAATGTGGTTTAGAAGTGCATTTACTTGGATACTGCCAATCTGCCTTTTATTGTATTCCCTTAAAAATGTTTTTTTGAAATAATTATGTATATATATTAATAAATATAAATATATATATACACATTTATATTTAAACGGGTAGTGTTGGAAACTTGAGGCGGTTTGGTATTCAATAAAAAAGTGTCAATTTCTGAAAGGATGAAATGCAGAGTAAACATTTGCTTGCCAATTTGATGCTCAATAAAGGCGTGTTATTTCACTTAATGAACTCTAGTAACAAATAATGGGATTTTTAAATAAAACTATATTATAGGTGTTTTGAAAATGGTAATATATAATGCTTTAATATATGGATGGTTTAAGAAGGGTGGCTTAAGGGAAAGGGCCATATGGTTTTGACTGGGGAAAAAAAAAACAGAGGAACAAAATGATGTAATACATGCAATAGGATATGCTGCCTTGGGCAATGAAAACTATTTGCTCAGGTTTATTCTGGTGATGATAAATGTACAGGTGATTTTTTATGTCCTTCAATAACTTTAATGCAGATACCCCCCATTCCAGCTAAAAGAATTTGCGACCAGGAAAAAACTGTAGAAGGGTGGACTGCCCCATAAGGTCCCTGGGAGCATCATTTATGATACGATAGGGCAAGGGTGGGTTTGAGTTGAATCCCTTGTGCGATTCAAAGAAATGAGAAAAGCTGCATTTCGTCTAACGCCTTTTTACAGATCATTGCTAGCTGTCATGTTGCAGGCTCCACTGTGACCATGAGAGGAGCACAACAAAGTTCACATGCGCGCTTCATTAAATGAATGAAACGCCTCCACCTGTCAAGTTGCATGCTTAAATAACTTCACACTATATAATGGGATCCCAGATCTGCTACTTGGTAAACACCATTCGGAAGAGCATTCTGAAATAATGTCCTCTTCCCGCCTTGCAGGACATGTTGAAAGGGACCATCACAACAAATCTTTCTCACTAGGCTCACATAAAGCGCCTCCCATACCACAGTGCTTGATTGCACCAAATAGTGGATTGGGGAAAATCACCTGACCACTGACTTCCTCCTGTAGCCGGTATGTCACAAACCTCCATGGAGTGGCTGAGGAGAACTCACTAAGGGACACTATGATAGCGCTTAGAAGTTCAACACCATTCATGGAAGAGAGCATCTGAACGGCTCACACAAGGCTGTGCAATGAAAACATTTTTTAAACTGCAATTCCCACCAAAGAGGACCTGTTAGGCAGTCACAAGGATACAATGCTGACTATCAGAGACACATACAAAACTATCCAGGCTCTCAACTTGAGCGGATAAAGGCACAGCTGCTGAATAAATGTAGTTTGAGTCTGCTGTTTCTCATGAGTCAGTGGTAAAAAAAAGCTCAGGTTAAGGGACCCCCTGAGAAAACAGAATATGGAGGAAGGTTTTTGGGGCACACAGACACCCAGCTCCTTTAAAGGCACCAGAAACCTACTATTTATACCTTTTACACAGCTTAGATCTCTCCTAGACAGTTATGTGTCCAGTCAGCCTGTACAGTCATCACCTACAGTGCACTGGTGCCAGAACTTCGCCAGGGGCTATACATGGGCTAAACCCCAAGCATTCTCCCTCTTGAAAGGCTACCAGGTGAACTGTAAGCCATACAATTCAGGTGTCTACCTGTATTGTATGTTAGAGGCTCTCTCCCACCTGGGGGAGGAAGCCTCAGGAGTCTTTCAAAGGAAAGCCCCTTAGTCCTGGTATAGATCAAATTTCCCCTTAACAGCGACTGTCTGTTGTCTTCAGCCTGCAGCCACCAACTGTCATCACAAGTGTTCTCTCAGCTCCAACTGTCAAATTCTGTCAATTCCAGTCCTCTGATTGGTTCCTAAACCTGTCAATCACTCTGGAACCACCTCTATTACACAATTCCCTAGTGCCACACTGCCCTCTTTGGTGGTGGTGCCTCACTGCAGTGCAGACAAGCTGACCAATGAAACCCCACTGATGTCACAGCCCAAGTCCAGGAAGTCAGGAGAATTAACCCCATGTGAACCAGCCCACAGTTGCAAAAAGGAAAACATGCAGGAAAACTCATTTAAAACAGGCTGTGGTTGGCCCCAAAAGGTACTGGTGTATATGTGTCTGGCGATGAATCTTGCTTGGCTTAGTCTCTTTGGCTTGGAAGTAGGCCTGCATTACCCAATGATGCAACTTACACATTCCATCTGTAGCTATTAAGATCCAGGCTGTCAACCTTTCTGTGTATTGGGTGGAAGAGATTGTGTGTTTGCATGTATGTGAAACAGAAAGATAGACTGAGGGTGCTGTCATTTTACAATGTCAAAAAAGACACATTAACATGTGAGGGGGCATGTATTTGCAGGAGAGTGAGAATGTATAATTGAAAGGCTGTGAGGTCAGGGTATGCAACATGCCAGGTATCTGGAGTAGAAGTAGTGGAACAACATATCTTTTTATCAGTACACCAAGAATACAAACCAGTCTATTCCAAGCCTATTCATTCACTTTCATTTAATGCTGAATAGAGACAGGTACCTTTAGGTCTGTTGTTCCTAATTTGAATTAATCAGTTCAAATAATATCCAAAAACAGCCACTATATTATTATGAATTACTACATGTTCTAATTTATCTGCACAGTGTAATTTGTAAATAATAATGAAAAAATGTGAACGAATGCATGGTGGATAAATACTAACAATATGCCACAGATTTTAATACTGTGAGGTATAACACTCGTTCTTCCTCCATTCCAGGTGTCTGAAACCATTTGCTGTCCAGATGTTTTGGACTACAAATCCCATCAGTCATAGCCATGTTAGTCAATGGTGAGGATCATGGGAGTTGTAGTCCAAAACATCTGTGGACATGCAGGATGCAGACCTCTGCCATATTCCCGTCCTCACTACTGCATGGTCTTCCCAAATATCCAACTTTACTACTGTGTTCCCCATTTGCATCTCGTGTTTGCAAACTATGGAACACCGGTCTTCTTTTTCTGTTTCATCTGCACTGGTGTTCGCACTTTGAACCCTTATAGAAAACCATACATTTTGTTCTATAATTGGGTCCACAAACTTTCCCATACCACCCTCAATTACAATATGTGACATCACAATCCAACCCCCAGGTCCCGCATCATAATAACATTTCATTGAAAAATGTCGGATGATGTTAGGCAGAATTACATGCAGTACCCCCTGGGACCACCACATACAATTAGGACTACAGGTGTAAGCAAAACCAACCTTTGGTATAAGTCTGTACTACACAGTTTTTGGTAGCGAGCTGAACAGCCAGGCTTATCTCAAGAGGGAATGTGAGCAGTAAAAGATGTTACACAGAGGTCTTACAATAACAGTAATTACAGTGGTTCAAGTAAACACTTACACTCAAGGTTTCTTGGTAAACGCATTAATTTATTACACAGTCATTTAGGAAACATTCACTAGAAGGAAGCAACTTAATATCATACACAAACACAATTCAACACCAAACCAATACGTTTCTGAGTAAATTAGGCTCCCCTGAAATAGGAGCAAAATGGCACTAGTTAATTAAATAGATCACAATTACTTTCTTAGGCAGTGCAAATAGGTTTAGTTCACTAGAGGACTCGATTCATTTCAATAGGCCTAGGCCAAAGTCAATGGGCTAGTATCTTGGATAGGAAAGAGCAGTTCTTGTAGTAAACGGTAAAGTCTTTGCCAAAGTTCTCAGAAGTAGTTTGTATGAAAATGAATCATATGTTGGGTCACAAGCTGATTAGGGATGCAAGTTGGGAAAGTTTCATGAACTTTCACTGTGAGAGGTAAGTTCTCTCAACCGGGTTGGCACAGTACCTTAATATGAATAAAAGATGCAGCTGAAGATGGTGGTTCGTGGCAGTTCCTGTAGATCTCACTGTTCCTGAGCCTCAGTCGTGGGGACAAGAGGGAGGACATCGGGGGACTCCTGCACTGCACAGGGACTGGTCAAACAAGCTGGCAAATGGACGATCTTCGGTTCGAGTAGCTGTAGTCAAGCACATAAGCTGGTGTCCTTCCCCCTAGTTAAACCTAACCAGCGCCGAGAATGGTATCCAGGTGGCTTACGAGTTCATTGGTCCCACCAACTCAAAGGAAGAAGACGTCCTTGAAGGGGCTTCTCAGTTGAGATGAACTTGCAATTCGGACCTGCAGCAGGGCTTCACCGGGCAAACCAACGGCATCCATTCTCTTCCAGCTCATCTTCAGTTCTTTTGTTCCAGTGGTCGACTCTGCCTTTCAGTCCAAGAGACTCGCTTTTAAACAGTTTTCTCCCTTTCATTCCAGCCTAGCTGTCACCCACCCATCAGGGTGGCTGTCCTTGCTGGACAGTCAGCCAGCCAATCACACCACAGTGCATTTGGGTCTCCTAGGAGACTAAGCACAGGGAGTTTCGGGCACCTCCCTCACTTCCTGCCCACCCCAGACACCCAGGCGCCAGAGGCGCTCTTCAGTCCTGAAACCCGCCAAAGGTGTACGAAGAAAAGGACCAAACCTGGTTTGGCGCGCAGAAACAAACAGCGAAAAAAGAAGACCAGGACCTGTTTAAACAAAGGGGCTTTAGGCACCATCTTGAAAAAACTTGGCTCCTGCGATTTGTAGCTACCGATGTTCGCGGTCGGGAAAAATCATGGTAGTCGGTTGTAAAACCACTGCCACCAGCCATTTCGATAGGAAAGGGTAGCATTTCACTGCTACATGAGTTTCTAGACACATGGTATATTAGGTAACCCCTCCATCACTCTATAGGAAGATAGTGTGTGCTGGGTCTAGGAATTTAAAAAGACTAATAAAGTCAATTTAAACTACATTCGCTGGGAAACAGTATATTAACCGAGAGAATTTATTAAAACCTTTTGGAAGTCTAAAAAGACATCCCTGTGTCACTGCACTAACATCCCTGTGTCACTGCACTGAGGGTGCTGTGTAACACACATGAAAAGATGATGCCTATGGAGTTATCTAAAACTCCACAATCAAAGAACACAAGAGTAAAACACACATCAAAATACATGAAAGAGTGGAGAAAAAGGCTCACACTCTTTCCAGGTAAAAAAAAAATCAAGTCCTCAAAATCCAGCAAAGTTGCTGGGGGTCTCTAAGGTGAAGTTAATTAGCACATTTATGAGAATTCTCCCTAACAGATGACCAACAGAACTTTATTCTACTGCCCCGGGTACCTCATTTGAGTTCTCATGAGAACGGCTCTCAACTATGACGTTTCCAGAGCCTTGAACCATGGACATACTGCTACACAAATGTTGCATGTCAAGAACTAATTGACTTTCTTCCCAGGCGAAATGTACTCAGGGGAAATTTGAAACGGCTGTGGTCCTTTTCGGCAACCTGTGAGCACTAATCTGTGACCTCGAAAAATAAAAACCATTGTTTGCTTCTTACAGTACTAGCCTGGGATCACAGAATCTGCAATGTTACCAGCCACTGCAGCTTTCTTGTACACGAAAAAGCTAACACACGCTTTCTGCAAAAGCAAGATTTTAAAGCCTATTTACCGCGTTTCAGCCTACCTCTAAGTTTAATTATACTTACCTGTGCGCCTGTATTTCTGAACTAGTTTTATTATGGGCTTTATTTCATAGCCATTGAAAGGAGCTCCCTTCCATTTTACAGTGCTATTCTCGTAGCTGATAAGTGTGTCCCTTTTTACCGTGTTGAACTTGCATTTTCATTACAGTTTCATCCCCTGCAATCATGGATATCATTCCATCCATATCGCAGAATCTGTTTTAACAGAAACATGGCTTTCCCCCTCTTCAATTGTTCTCTTAAGTGTGATTGTGAAAGATGGCTACTCTAGTTTTCAAATTGCTCAATCTGGAAACAAGGAACATGAATGATATGCACTTTTGGCAGCCATGTATTATGCACACAATGACTGTGCAGTGGCTGTAATTCGTTGGAACTACTATCCTGTTAATTTGCAATTTATGCTCAACACACTGTTGCCTTTCATCTACTATGTAGACCGCCTGATATATATTTTCAACGTTTCATTTAATCCCAAACATAGACACTATTTTCATATTTTAGGGGGATTTTAATATTGCCAATACTAAAGTTTTCAAATGAACTATGATCAAATTTCCAGACATTTTAACATCATGAGGTTTACAGTGGTGGCTTATGCTTGATGTTTCTGCAGCATTCCACAAAGGCTGCCACAGCTCTTTGCTTTCCATCTTGGCAGACCCAATGATCTTGGGTGGTGTGGCGCTAAACTAGTCCCGTCTTACAAGTAGGAATGGTACAATCTTCTCTCTCAATCTTCTCTGACGTTTCACAAGTCTCAATCGTGTCCTCTATTCTCTTGAAACTTTATTTTGCACCACTGTGGAACACAGTCATGAAACATGGTGTTAGGGGCACAGTTGAGCCACACGACAGAAAGCCGCAGTCTGAATGAGCTCTGCAAAGGGGAATTAATTTAAGTATTATTTACTGCCAGTAGAGGGGAGCTAGGCAACTTGCAAAATAAAACATATGTTATCCATGTCTGCAACAGGGGAAAGTCTAACCCCTGAGTGCCAACCTCGCATCGGTGTAACCCCTCACATGGACAACAGACACTGCTGTGAGTATTTAGTGACCCATTTATATTTCAAACAAACACTTTGAACTTGAACTTTGCTTCTAAAAACGTCCTTCATTTTTGTTATATCCTGGTGTGATTTTCTCCCCAGCGACCTGCACCGCCAGCCCACCCTCCTTGGACAGGGTCATGGAGGTACCCTTAGGATGGACTAATAGATCAGACCTCTTATGCCCTTCCCAGTGCTAACTGCCCAGGAAGAGGGCCAGATGATGGTCCTGGTGGGTAGCCCCTTCCTTCAGGAGGCTTCTGGCAGTCCGCCACTTTTACTTCCCCTCTCACATATTACCTCTCACATCTCACATAGATAAATACATAAATTACACAGCCACACTAGTGGCTGTGTAGTTATGGTTAAGTTGCTGTTTCCATAGGAAGAGCCCTTTTTGGGCGGCTTGTAACTCTGCTGCCCCCGGACGAATCCTCACCAAACTTTGCAAAAAAAAGTATATGGGCCACTTTGATTTTTTTTGCAAAGTTTGGTGATGTTTGTTCCAGAGGGGGAAAAGTTATAGGGGGTGGTCCCAAATCGTCTTTTTTTCCCATAGACTGAATTTGGCTACAGGCCAAACCGCTGGACGTATTTTCCCCAAATTTGCGCCAGGGGCTTGGTCTCCAAATTTTCTTTAAAATGACAAAAAAGTAGGTCTAAAAACATTAGTGATATCTATGTCCGCTCCGCGGTCACACTTCCCTGTTCGCTCCACGGACAAGATACCGATTGGCTAAGGGCTGGCGTCATGACGCGGACACGCAACGTCTCTGCCGATTGGCTGCAGCGGGACGTGTTCTGCGTCAGATTGTTTGGATGCGCCCGACATCTTGGATCCGCCGTCAGCGGAGAGGCAACCAGCGGCAACATGCTATTTCGCAAACTATTTTGCTGTGTCAAAGTGCTTGGGGAGGTTCAGACAGTAAGAGATGGGTGAAAAAATTCATTTGTTGTGGCGGTAGGTCTTCATGATGTATTTTCTATGGCTGCCTTGTTCGGGATGTTTGTACGTACAGAAAATGAGGGGTCTAATAAGGGTAGTATTTCAGTCCGTGCAGTGCACAGGGAACTTGAAACTGTTCTAAGGACACGCGTGGTGTTAGCGAACATTGAAATTGAGTACATGCCGTAATTACATTACTTTTTCCTATGGGTATGCGATTCATTAGTATGGGTGATGGGTGTGACATGCTGTGGTGGTTGTGGCCAGGGCCTAGAGTCTTGGATGCATGGCCGTAGGCCGAAGGCCATTCTTTCAAGACTGTAGGCCTTGGCCACAACCACCGCATCATGTCACACCCATGGATACACCTGTAGTATTGATTATCGATTAGCTGGTTGTGGGGAGTGTGTACAGTCGCGGGTGCATGGCCAAAGGCCATGCACCCAAGAACAAAGTTATAAGCACTGGAGGTCCAAGCCACTGAACACCCATACCTTGTAATCTATGGACATACAGCTTGGAGTTCAGCCTCTGGCCAGAAGCACTGAAGCATACCACACCTATAGATACACCCGAACTACCGCACATCAGTGAGGTGGTTGTGGGGAGGGCCTGCAGTTTTCGGTGCATGGCCGAAGGCCATGCTCCCAAGAACAAATTTATAAGCTGTAAATGTATAAGCAAAGTGCATTTTACATAGTGCAGTGGTTGTGGGCAGGACGTAGACTTTTTGGTGCATTGGAGGCTGTAGGCTATACACCAAAGAGTGTAGACCCTGCCCACAAGCACTACAGGATAACACATTCATACATTGCACCCATACATTCGATTATGTATCTGGTAGGTGTGGCCAGGGTCTAGAGTCCTGAGTACGAAATGAGTACATGGTACAGTTACAATGTTTCATTGTATGGGTGTGTTAATGATGTATAAGCGACCATTGGTTTCATATGCTGTGCTGGTTGTGGCCAGCGCCTACAGTCTTGGGTGCATGGCCGTAGGCCGTAGGCTATACTTCCAAGACTCGAGGCCCTGGCCACACGTACCACAGCATGTCACAGCAATGGATACACATGTAGTATTGCTTATGGATCTGGTGGTTGTGGAGAGTGTATAGAGACTTGGGTGTATGGCCAAAGGCCATGCACCCAACAACAAAGTTGTAAGCACTACAGTTATAAGCTACTGCACTTTGCTATGGACAAACAAAGAAGAGTCTATACTATGGCCTCATCCACTGCACCATGCCACACCTATAGATACACAGTAGTATCGCACATCATTCAGGTGGTTGTGGGGAAGCCCTGTACTCTTGGGTGCATGGCCAAAGGCCATGCACCCAAGAGTACAAAGTTCCCCCTGCTCGACCTCTTTACAGGCCCTACATAGTCTATTTGCAAATCTGACCATGGAAGAGTTAAGCCTCTTTTCATTAATGGGGCTCTATGCATCGGTGAAGTAGGTTTAAATTGGGCCCATACTAGATATCCTCTAATATATAATTCTACATCTTGGGACATATGTGGCCAGTAAGCATAATCTTTCAGTATCTCCAATGTTTTTTGTGAACCTCTGTGGCCTGCAGTTATTGCATCATGTGCATGGTGTAGCATCAGCCCTCTGAATGAAAGGGGTACAACCCACTGTATTTGTTCTGTTATGGACTCTCTAATCAAGAGCCCATCCTGTAATCTAATTTGTTTCTTATTCTTTAATAGCACCCTCAACTCTTCTTTTCCCACACAATCATTATCTGTTAAAGGGTTTTGTTCAGGGTCTATCAAATGATTATAATAGATTCCCAAAATTGGATCATCCTTTTGTGCCTTAATCAGATCTTGATCCGGTGTATCATAACTCCACTGTACCACTGGTTGTTCTACCTCCTTTGGAGCTTTAGAGCGTGTAGCTGCACCAATTTGTATTTCACAAAGTAAATGTCCAATAGGTAGCAATTCTCCCATCACAGCACCAATTTTAGCTAAATGATCTGCCTTATCATTTCCTTTCTTATCTTCTCCTGGAGTTTTTAAATGTCCACACATTTTTCTCCAGTATATTGTCAAATCATTCTCCGACACCAATTTGTCTATGGCTTGTATCATTTTTCCATGTTTAAGGGGCTTTTTATTGTATGTAATCATGCCTCTCGCTTTCCAGCCAGGCAAATATTCCACAAAGCTATTTCGTGCATAATCAGAATCAGTCACCAGGACAATTTCACAAAATGTATTATCAGCTGCAGCAGTAATTGCTTTATAAATGGCTTCCAATTCCGCTTCTTGACTGCTCCTAGCCCCAATTCGCATCCCTATACTGGGGATGTCTTCACATTTCAACCAGACATTTCCTATTCCTGATACCAATTGTTTATTACTGTCATTTTCAATGTGAAAAGCACAACCGTCAACGTACACAGTCGGCAAATCCTTAGATGTCTTTTCATCAAAAGCTTTGTGTGGTGATTGCCCAAATTCCTCTAAACTAGATTCCACTTCTACTTCGTTTGATATATGTTCAGCTGCACAGTCATGTAGATCTGCCAAACCTTGAGCAACTGGGCTCTTTTTATTTTACGCCATATCTCACTTCTACAGGAAAACCCTGCAATGCCAACGTCCATGAAGTGATTCTGGACTGTGCTAGTTTACCTGACCTAATTCTTTTACTCTCTAAAAACTGCAAAGGTTGATGATTTGTCTCAATAATCACCTTTTCTCCCTGAACAATGGGGAGGAAATGCTGTAGCGACCACACAGTGGTCAAAAGGGCCTTTTCACATTCACTGAATTTAATTTCAACTTGGGAAAATGCCTTACTTGCATAAGCAATGGTTTTGTGATTCAAATCATGTTTTTGAGATAATACTGCTGACATACAATGTTCAGAGAAACCTATTTCTATAAAGAAATCCCTATCCTTTATGGGGTATGCTAAACATGGTGCCTTTACAAGACATTCCTTTAATTTAGCCACTGCCTCAGACTGCTCTTTTTCCCATTTCCAGGGTGTATTCAGCTTTAGCAGTTTAGTCAATGGTTGAGTAATTTCAGCCTAATTTTCAATGAACTTCCTTTTATAGCCCGTCATTCCTAATAAACTTTTTAACCCTTTCACACTTTTAGGGTCTTTTAGTTTTTGTATGGCCCCTACTTTCTTCTTTTGTGGGTTTAGTCCATGTTCAGTCACTTCATCGCCTATAAAATTCACTTTTTTCTACTACCTGTGTGCCTTTTGTAAAGATACTTTGGCGCCTGCTTTTTGCAATTGGCCAAGAACATGTCTTATTTCATCAAAATGAATTTTCAAGCTTTCTTTTTTTATCAGGACATCATCCACATAAACTATGGTTCCTCTTTCTGCTGCATCAGGCATGGCCTTTCTCAAAAATATTCCAAATTCACTCCCACTATTGACATACCCGAATTGAACTCTAACCCATACGTATTGGGTCTTATCAAATGAAAATGAAAATAAATTCGGAATCTCCTCTGCCAATGGCACGCACCAATATCCAGAGGTGAGATCTAACGTGGTAAACACTTTTGAACCATGCATCTGAGCCAGGTCTTGATCAATGAATGACAGTGGCCATCTGGATACTGGCACTCTTTTATTTAATTCCCTCAAATCTGCACATAGCCGCCATTGATCATTTGGCTTTAACACACCTAAAATAGGTGTGTTGGATGTGCTATGAATAGGCCTGATGATTCCCGAGACTCCACATTTTTAATTATCTCTGCCAATGGCTCTAAACATTCCAATGGTAATCTACACTGGCACACAAATATTTGGTTTCTACTACACCCTTCCGGTAGTGTGGCCACATGTAAATCATTTCGGCCTCAATCATAAGCATCTTTAGCAAAGACATCTTTAAAGTCCATAAATATTTTTCTCAATTCATTTCTATCCTCATCGCTTTCGCATGCATCTGCTGATAAAATCTTTCCTCTACCATCTTTGAAAATTCAGGGAAATCTTCCAGTGGAGAAATCTCTGTGCTTTCTTCTAACTGTGTGGCTGATTCTCTCTGTAATTCTGCCACTTTTAAATATTTTGGTATATCAGCTTCCACTTCAATGTGCTGATTTTCTGTTTCATTTCCATTTAAGTCAAATGTTATATAATCCTTTTGATGACAGCACAGTGTCTCATTTGAATCATAAGGGTACACAGATTGAATTTTAAAGATTCCTTTGGGATGAGAATCCATGTATTCTGTCAACTCACCCTTGGCATCCACATACCTTTCAGGGATATTTCCAATCACCATGTTACTTAGATCTGCAGTATAATGTGATTTTTGTATGGCCATTCCTAATAAAGAATTTTCCTCTAAATGAATATCTTGACACCCTTTATTATTCACCATCATTTCTATAGACCCTTCACCAAAATCTATCAATGGCATGTATTCATAATCCAGGCCTTGCTGTTTTATGGATTCATTCAAGCACACAAATGCATCAGAATCCTTCATCTGCTGTCCATTTTTGCACTTCAGCGTTATTGCAAACTGCTTGGTGAATGCAGGGATAATGGTATCCTTCCTCAGCTGTAATTAATTTGCATAAGGAATCAGTTGTGCGCAATGATAAGCCCTTCTTTTGTCTTCAAATTCAGGTGCCGGCCCACCTAGGCGTGACCATATTTTTTGACTAAGGAAATCTAAAACCATAGACATTCTGTGCATGATATCATTGCCCATGTAAACGTCATTTTGTGTCCCACTCACTATCCAAACATTATGGTGAATTGTTTTCTGTCCAATACTAATCTTCAGCATGCATCTGCCTGCAATTCGATTTTCAAAGTCTGGACTGTCCAAGCCAGAAACATATTGGTTCTTAATTCTAAATTTCGGGATCTCCTCCCTCTCCATTATTTTTTGCAGCAATTCTTCATTAATAAAGCTTCTTTCCTGTTCAAGCGCTACAGTGCTACAGGGAATTTCACTTTTGGCTAAGCACATTGGTAAATGGAAAGATATTTTTCCCTCCTTTTTGTCCATTTCTGTGTGAGAGACTTTATTTATTTCTCCATGTTCAGAGGTTTTTGGAGTGTGGCCACTGTTCACCCATCCATCCAGGTATCATCAGAGGGCACATTACAATACTCCAACTGAACATGTGTAACAACATCACTTGGCAATTTGTCATTGTCTAACTCTGTGCATTTGTGATCATTTAGTATGGTACAAGTCCTTTTAACTTCTTCAAAAATATGTGGCTCAAAGAATTCTTCAGGTGATTGACCTGTACCCTCCTTTTGAGTATTTTTTGTTATTGTTGTATTGTTGTATTGGTTATTGTTCTGATTGCCCAGGGAAGGAGTTATAGCATCCCCACTTACTCCCTGTTCACTGGTATTCCCCATGCATGAGTCATTTTTCTTAAATCTGTCTCTTTGTTTTTTTGGAATTTTAGGTTTTCCTGTTTCATTTGTACAAATCTCAAATGTTTGATTTTGCTCTAGGTGAAACCGAACTTCTTTTTTAAAGGTATTTGCGCTTTCTGTCACATGTTCATTTACCGGTATCTTTATTTTTGAATCTTTAGACATCTCAGAGTCATTATGGAAAATCACATCAGAGCAACCTGTTTTCTTGGCACTGCAGGTATCATAAGTACTTAGTCACTTATCAGAAACCACCCAGTCATTGCTATGGCCTTCTGCCCCCTCCTTTGATGACTGTTTGCTATTTGCTCAGCTTACATTTTCACTTGGGCCTCGAGACACTGGAATCTTTCCATCTCTCTAGAATCCTCTCTGTGTGGCCTAGATCAATATTGGTTGTTTTCTCCCTGATTGGATCTATTCTGATACCTCTCAGGGGAGTGATTTCTATTGGGATTGTTCCTGAACTCTTGATTCAAATGTGGAGGGGAGCAGGCTGCACCCATCCTTTGGTTGTAGTCCCCTGGTGGGGAATCACTGTACTGACGTGGAGCGTAATTCATATTCTGCCTCATGTCCTGTCTCTCATGTTGTGGGTATTGACCCCTATGTTGATTCCCATTATCAGTAAATCGATCCACGTATCAGGGTCTGTCCTGATTACCATATATCATGGTGTTGGGATCAAATCTGCTCTGTGGTTCCAATGTCTGGTAGGGACCATTATTTCTTTGATCCTGATTTTGTCTCTGGTTATTGTTCATACCTGACATATCAGGCCGATAGCCTGCTCGGGGCCTATCTCCTAAGTACCTAGGGCTGATGTAGCTCTCCCTATTACTAGGATCATGTGATTGAAACATTGGCGCAGAAAGTGACAACCTTTGTTGATTACCCCTTTGTTCAGGTGTCAAATTATTTTTACCTGGACTTTGAGCAGACTCAAGGGACATTTTGGCTGACCTGATGTCCATCACTGTTGCTGAGGGTTCTTTAGATTTTGGTCTAGTGTCTTTCATTTTATCACTTTCTCTACCCTGACAATAGAGTACTTCATATAGTTTTGTACTTTGGTGTACAATCCATTCAAGGGACTTGTTACGATCAAATTCACGGACCAACTGTGATATGATGTCTTTCTGTAGCCCATAGAAGTAGGCATTTTTAAACTCATTAGAATTGGGGTCAAAAGATATTTCAAAGCGAGAGAACTCTCTTTTTAAGTCTTGCAAAAACTGGTGAGGGGATGTATTAGGCCCAGCAGTGATTGTGTAAGCAACTTTCTTCGCCTCCTGCAATGACTGGAAAGGAGAAAATGACGCCTAATCTCTTTTTCAAACTCTGCCCATGTCATATTCTGCTGTTCATTTAATCCCCTTATGACACTGGCTGTGGGAACATCTAGAGTTAAATGAAAATACGGTCTGTATTGTTCCTTAGGTATCTGGAGGGCTTTAAAAATGTCATGGACCACTTCTAAGTGATCCTCTATGCAGCATTCCCCTCCCTTTTTAAATGGTTTGATCAGGGCTTTGATGGATTTCATTATCTTTATGGTGCTACTTGTTGCTATGCATGGAATTGCACTACTTGGTGATTCAACCCTGGTACCAAGTGTATGGGATTGGTGGTGGCCCCCAATTGGTGTTTCAAATCCCCCAAGGGCGCTGCAACCAAGTTCAGTCACCGGCCCAATCACTGAAGCACTAGCTCTTTGGGTAGAAATAGGATTCACCTCAACTCCATTGAATGTGGTGCCCTGCCGTCTATCCTGGGACCTGGAAATGCATATTTGCTGTTCCAAATCCTTACACTTCTTAAGGAGCCTGTCTGCCTCATTTTGCAAATAGTTGTTTTCATCACTCATTTTGTTAATTACCTCCTGCATATTGCACATTTGCATTTGGCATTCATTGAATTCTTTGTTTCTCTTGTTTCTTTCTTGAAACATTTGAACCATTTCCTGTTCCGCATTTTGGAGATCACTTTCTTTTTCATAATGTTCTTTTTGTAAAACCTGCATTTCCGAAACAATCTCATCTTTGTCTTGTCTAATATGGTCTACCAATGCTTTTAAAAGTGCCATTCTTGTTCACTGTCCTCAAACTGTTTCTTGCTTTTGGACAATTGAATATCAAGATCTCTACATTTTAACTGCATGTTTTTTGACATCCTTCTAATTATGCTCTTCACATTTCCTCCTTTTTACTTGCCCCATCTAGGTCGGTTTTAAACCTGTTAATCAACTTAGTATCATTTTCTTGCATTCACAGGGACCTATTCAAAATAAACCATGTCTTGGCGCATAGCCGTATCAGACAATCTTTCTCTGCATGTTTATCAGCTGAATTTAATAATCTCAGAAGGCAGACCTGAATTATGCTGTCTTCTGCAAAAATGTTGTCTAGTGGTTCTTTCTGCACTTCACCATAAATGCGGTCATGCCATTCTGTGGCATTATTTGATTACCATGTTCCATGAGCATATAACTTTGCCTCCAGATATTGCACTAGTTCTGAGAATGTGGCTTCTATTTGAGACATTCTGAAATTCGTTTTTTAGTGACACACTGCTATTATGAAATGGGTTCCCTCTAATGTACAGATGGTAGTGTGAGACACACTTGCCACGCCCAGTAGGTGCTTTATGATCACTTTCCCAGCCAACGCGCCATAAATATGTAGGATATTGTGTGTAGATTTGGGGTCTGGCGGTATTTTCTTACCGCCAAAAATAATGGTAATTTGGTGATGACTACTCCTTGCATTTAGATTGGGTTTGGCCTTATTTCCTTTCAGTGACCATTCCATATTACATTATATGGGATAATTTAGTAGTATAAACTATTGTTGGCATTTTAGTGGTGAGCATGATTTTTCTTTTTTATTTATGGCCCCAGCATACACAAAACCTTCCTCTTATAATGTTCTTGTGATCTATAGAGGGCCTTGGACCTACATTCAGAAACACCACAATTTCACACATAGCATTCTCAATAACCTGTGGTGTTATCACTGATTTATATACATCAGTGAACTCTGCTTCCATAGGCCTCATTACAGATGTATTACTGGTTCATGGACCCCCAGTAATCTATATTTTGTATTAAATTCCACCAAGCCACCATGCACTTGGCAAACACACGCACACAACTATTTATCACTGCTAGTTCTATCTATTTCATATACATGGGAAACATGACACATGTATTACCTAAAAATCTTCCCCCTTTCCCGAGATATTATTCTAAATGCACCAAGAAAAGACAAAAATAAAAACACTGTACAGGATCTGCGTACATCATTTGTATTATAACAGTTGCATTTCAAAGTAAACCTCTTACCCTTTTGTAAATTGGTATTCCCACATTGTCTGTAACAAAAAGAAGAGAAAAAAATACAGCGACAGAACAACATTTACTTTGCAACATTACAGCGTGGCAATTAAACACAGGGGATTACCTTTTTCTACTCTGCCTGCCTGATGTTTTAGAAGGTCATTTGAACAGCAGCACACAGTAACCTCAATTCACTTTGGATATTTACCAATTATCTGTCCCCCACGCCACCTTCCTTCACTCCGCCTCCGAAGAATGGGCCCAGGGTTGTCTTTGTAATCTTGAAAGCTTGAAGTGCACAGCGAGAACATGGAATTCTCAAGCCGGTGCTAAGTGAGACTGGGCACACCTGCCTCACAGCCCAGTTTCAGATCCTCCATCTCGGCAGCTCAACAAAAGCGATCTAATCTTTTTTCTGTCAGACTTTGCCCAGCTGTCATGATCTCTGCTTCCAAAAGGTCAGGGTTTTCCAAACTCCCTTGGAAGCAGATCCATAACCCAGGTTCCGAGTGCCAACCAGTCCCAATTGGGACCTTTTGGACCCAGTCCTGGTGCCAGTGGCACCAGGCTCATAAATATGCCCAGTCCCAGCGCTGGAAGCGCCGGGCTCATAATGCTTGGGTGGACTTACCTGCAGCAGACCATGCTGCTTACTTGCCTGCCAGTTGAGCCTCTGATCCTCTTCTGTTTGGAACTACTTTTCCTGTTGGGTGGGGCAGGAGCCACTCCCTAGGTTCAGAACACTGGAACTCTTCTGGAAAGCAGGAACTCTTTTCTTACCTAGGCGTGGCTGTGGAAGGAGACACCTAAGCACTACAGGAGGCTATTTAAACCACACCCGATGGATGAATCTTGCTTTGCGTTATTCTGCATCCTCTGCAGCAGAACGCTCATCGTGTCTTCTGCATCTGATCCTGGGCCTAAGGAAAAAGGCTTACCATGCTGAATCCAGTCTTCAGCAACACCTATAAAGACAAGAAAGAACAGGTTAGCATTACGGTCTTCAGTGACAGCGCTTCACTTACCTGGTCCATCGGCTGTCACCAACGCCTCGCGCTGCATTCCGGCATCTGAAAGACAAAGGCTTACCTACTCTTCGTGCGCTCCGGAGGTCTTCGCACTGCATTCCGGCATCTGAAAGACAAAGGATTACCTACTCTTTGTGCGCTCCGGAGGTCTTCGCACTGCATTCCGGCATCTGAAAGACAAAAGCTTACCAACTCTTTGCACGCTCCGGAGGCCTTCGGCGCTGCATCCCGCATCTGAAAGACAAAACAAGGTGCGTTTAAAGACATTGGGGAACTTTAATACTCACGTGCCATTACTCCTTTCCACATCTAACCCAGTGGGTATTCCGGCACCCTGCAGCCGCTCCGAACTTGTACCTGCAAAATAAAAAGACAGTTAGAGCGCATCGTGAAGCAGGCAACAAGCGCTTACTCACGTGCTTCCAGGCGCTTCTATTCATCACACGGGCTCCATCTTCAACTCACTTCAGCCCGTCATCCGCCATCGCCGGAACCCTGCAAAACAAGAGACATCATTCCTAAAGACTTTTAAAGACATTAGAATTACTCGAAACTTACCGTTCGTGCAGTAAACGACGGACAGCAGTCCTCTGAAGTCAAGAGGCCTGCTCCCCTTATCCAGTGAAGAAACTGGTTACAGCACCCTGCCCCGAGGCAGATGGAGAGCACGGCGTTCACTTACCTAAGGTGAGAGCGTTAACCTTTGGGGTTCTACAGGAGAAGAGAAAGGGAAGAAGAGAGAGACATTCATAACCCAGTTCATTAATCCCATATTTTCTATCTGCAGACATCTTACCCTTCGAGTCAGACATACAGTGCACAGAGGTCCAGCCCAAAGAGCCAGCCGTGTGTTACACATCACCTTTGAAGATACGGTATACGCCCAGTCAAGACCGGCGCCTCTACGGGAATCAAGTGAGCGTTACACCAGCAGAACTGTGCTGCTTACGCAGCCTATCTGCAGATATACTTCCCTCCAATCATATTAGTAGAAAGTGTATTAGGTTGACACCCCTGTGTCACAAACAATGGAATCTTCATACTATAATAACTGTTTCTGTTTGATTTCCTGTTGCCTTCATGTCCTTCACATTCAGCGCAGCCAGAGAAAATCAGAGAAAAATGCAAGTTTAAAATCGAATTTCAAAACATGTATTTCCACCTCATTTCCACATAGAGATTACATTATAATGTTAATGAGTTAGTACTAGTGATTAGTATTTGTTAATTAAGTCAGTCAATTAGATAGCTAATGTAGTCTCCTGTGAATGAGGCATTTCAAGTAAGAGAAGATAAAAAAATTAATGCACATTTACGCTCTATAATGAGATGTTTGGCTGCAATATGAATTCCATACCTTGCATGCCTCTAGCCATATATTAATCTGTTCTGTTGGCAACATAAAATGACTATATGTGTGTGCCACATTATTGCTGGCAATAGAATGCTAACCCATTCAGTGAAGCGCTATACTTCAAAGCACTATACTTCAAAGCACTATAACTTATACCACATTATTGCAGTCTGCTCTTGCCCATTCCCATCTAGCTAGACCTAGCCCCCATTCCCAGCCTGGTACTACACTACTGGGCATGAGCTGCACAGACAACCCTAATGGACTCCACTAATGGACTTCCTACCTGTTAGTGATGGTGGATTCATGTTTTTTTTCTGAATCCCTATAATTTCTCCCACTAACGAGATTGAGATTCCAGGTGAGAAAAGCTGTGGCACGTTTAGCTGCATTTACAATTGCCTTTTTCAGGTTCAACACAGATATCTGCTCTTGGCACTGACTCTTTGTGCATTTTCCCATGGATAGAACATACATTTTTAGGGGCAGCAGAAGGGAAGCCAGGGGTAGCAACTGCTACCCTGGCAACCCTCAAATGACTTCCCTGGGTATGCTACATTTTATTAGGTTTTATACAATGTTTAAAAGTGTGGGGCTGATAAAACATACTGTATTAAATTGATATGTTATAGGAAGGCAAGTCCCTTCATACATTTGCTTGATAAATGAAATGCCAGACTGCTTTACATTTTGTGAAGTGAGATAAATCACTGCTAAGCATATCTGAGTCCTCTGGCACTCAACAGACCATTGTGAAATACTGTTTTTGCCTGCACAATTCGCCAAAAGAAACAATGGGTTAAAGAGAAGTGCTTAACTATCGGTGATGAGGCACATCTATACTTTTCTTATCATTACAATATTTTTACTACAAGAAGGATCGAAACAGGGAATTATTTCTTCTGTTTAATAGTGTATAGTATGTGTGATTGATGATGCCATGACAGTCATCAGGACCAGTAAATTTATCAGATCAAAAAAGAGCCATTAATACATTTCAAAATACAGTCCGTATGTGTACAATGATGTTTATACATGATAAATAAAATATTGGTTGGAAAGATTTAATTTACATACCACCCCTGACCCCACTCCATCTTCAACACACAGAGACCTAACTGTCTTCTTCTGAGGCTTTTGAGGCTGCTGATGAACACTTTCTCCCTCTGGATAGGCAAATGCAGGAGAACAGATGTGCAGCAGCAAGGCCACATTCAGAGAGTAAATTGAAGATGTTGAGTGAAGGCATAAAATAAAATCACAATCGGTTGGAGAGGTCTGTGGATAAATAAAATATATTTTATGTATATCGGCTCAATTGACCACTGTGAAATACTTTTTTTAGTAGGTCACTTTTGCAAATAAACATTGTATAAAAGATCATTGGATAAACACAAGTGGCAGAAAAGAGAACAATTACATGTAGCTTGACTAATGGTGCTGTCATTCAGCAGAACGAGGTCCATAACAGCATAAGAGGGATCGTACTAGGAATAGATTTGACATTTAAAAATGCTGACAAATTATAATATTTTCAGCACTCAACCAGCACCTCTTGACCAAACAACTATGAATGCTAGATTAGAAGTATATATTGATGTCATGCGATTATAGGCCTCATTACAAGCAAGGCAGCAAATTGAGTTGCAATTCTGCCCGACAGACGTACTATTACCGTTGTAGTGTCCAGCTTAATTACTGCCATATCACAGGTTGACGGCAGCAAGAACAAACCATCGATGGTAATGGTAACTCCACCTTGCAGAATTACCCTTCTGAAAATCAACTTTTAATGGTAAATCTTCCACATTTTGGCAGAATTACTGTTATTACCGGAAAAATGAATTAATTACCGAATGGTCATTCTGCCAGTGGAATTAGTGAGTGGTAATTCTGCCGGCGGAGTTACTGCTGGGCGGGAATAGGGTAATTTCCCAAACAGGAAGCTCAGCGATGGCTATCTTTAAATACACAATGCATCTTCATTCCACCATTTCCCTTTAACATTCATCTACCAAACAGTGGAAGTATGGTAGGAGACAAGGGCAGGATGAGGGTACCAGAATTAAAGGTGGGCAAACCCAAATGTATTGTGGCAGAGATGCAGGTATTAGCAGATGAGGTGGTGGCCACTGCTGATGATCTTTTCGGGGCAATCAGCTCAAAACTGCTGCTGGAGCACAATATGGGCCAACACAAGTGACAAGCTAGTGGCAGTGGCCGCTGTGCAGCGGGATGTGGAAGACTGCACGAAGAGGTGAAATGACCTCAATGTGCATGTCTGCAGTCTACTCACCATCACAGTGAGATGACTGCCACTGGAGGAGGCACAGTGGAGCCACTACACCGTACCTCCTGAGACTAGAGAGTGGGAAGCCTCCTTCACATGGAAAGGATAGAGGAAATTGGAGCAGCAGAGGCAGTAGCAGGAAGCCAAATAGAGCCAGGTGTGTAGAAAAGCACACCATGCAGGCAGGGACATGTGAAGACAGTACATGTGTCCCAGCCAGAATTAAGCAAACACAGGTGACTAATTGTGTTAATGTTGAATTCCTTGCTGGTGCACCGTCAACAATACCACAGGAATACATATGATGACCCATTCCATGCGTACACCTCAAAGTTGCACCATGCGGGAAAAAAATTTAAACAGATGTGATAACTGTAGACATTAATGGACTAATCACCTTATGCACCCTTGACATGCACAATGTCATGACCAGCAACCCAGAAAACCCACTGGTCATGACATATGCACCATATCAGATGATTGTTATTACCAGGTCCCCACACATGACCCAAGAAATGCACTAAACAGCATTAAAAAAGCATCCACCCCATGATTGCTATCACAAGCATGGCAGTACACATATGGCTTGACAGTCACAAATGCACTCCTCAGATTGTTTCCACCTGCACTAACAACCCAGGGGACACATCATAGCATCACACCAGGATGATGACACACATGCACCCTGTATCAGCCATAGACCAGCTAAGTAATGTTGACGCTGCAGAGGCAACCCAAACCGCAGTGCATTGTGCCCAGGCCAGGCATGAGACCCAGATACGTATATGGACCTAGGATCCTGACCATTCCCTTTGTTCCCTGCAGACCTGCAACAGTATACATGACAATTGAAAATAGGTCTTTACTCTCATTATAGGCACACTAGGCAACCAGGGTGAAGGTACTAGGGCAGAGATGTAGCACCCCCAAATGACGTACCCATCTATGCAGGTGTAGACCCTGCAACCCCAAGCACCTCTTCTGCCACCCATGCAAACCAAACAGCAGGCAGTGCAGACCCCATCCAAAAAACTGGATCAAAGCCGTACCCGAAAGCAACTATAATGAATACCTGCATAGAGGGATGACACAGGATAGGTGTTAAATGCATCTGGAGAAAATCTGTGTTTTTTCTTTTAGGTTTGATATTTGTTAGTTGCTGATTTTTTTAACCTTCTGTTTGTGATTTTTCTTTCCTGAGATTGGGGATTATAGTTCCCTGCTGGTACTGAAGAATACTTGCATTGTCACCAGAATAGGGACCTCAGCACCGACCACTGCCACCAAGCTGCCTGCCCCCAAATCCGTTGCTGCACCCATCACCACCTCAGCTACAAATATGGCAATTCCTTTGCTGGTTGTACCATCCCTCACCTTGAATGCCAGCAGTGTGCCTTTGAAGCAGGGTACCACTGGTGACCCCTTTCCACCAGGCACCCTTTATCAGTCACCAGCATCAGCTCTTTGTCACCAGTCAGGGGTGGAGCTGGTAATGACCTACCCACATACAGGCCATCCCCTTAAGGCGGCCTTGGTTCTCCTGTGATCATACCTCTCCAATCCTATGTTGCTGTAGACCTGAAGTCCCCCACAAAGCCTGTTGGCAGTGATGATGCTCCGGACAGTGGTGATGCAGCAATCTTTGAGCTTGATGTCACACCCTCCACCTCACCTGCTCACCCACATGCTGCCCTGCGCACTGATGCCTTATCTGCCATATGGGCGAGGGTCACAAGAATGGAGCAGTTGCAGGAGAGGATGGACAAGCTCACAGAGCTCCTTTTGCTGCATGCACAGGCAATGCAGGATGCCAATCAAGGGACCACAGGGAAAATAAATAACCAGGGAAATGGCACATTAGTGCAGACACCCATTTCATCCTTCAGTGGTGAATACTTTGGTGGGCCAGAGGGTGTGGGAGCTTACAGGGTCACTATCATCTGGCCTCGAAAATATGCAGAGGGCACTTCTCCTTACAATGCTACACATGCATGTCCTTGAGTCTGTCAGCTCTGCCTCCTTTACCTCCACAGAATGGCCATAAGCAGGGAGTTTTATACGCCCCCTCTTCACTTCCACATTCGCCTTTGTGAAGCATGCCTAGGATGCAAGTGTGCTATCCTCTGTGGGTATCCATGTATGCAGAAAGGGTGCTGCTTCACAGAACCATGGTGTAATGAGTTGAACCTGGGAAATGGGCACAGCAGTGGGTCATGTGCGGTCTGAGTCACATGTACATTACATATTCACGGAAAGGTACTGTTTAATGCCGTCAATGTCACATGCATACTGTCCAGATCTTCTATCACATTGAGGAAGTGGGCAGTGGTGTAAAATATGTCCTTCCTGGAATGAACCTCTGCAGGGTTGCTGGGCAGGGAGATGTGCTGGTGCACATGTTTTAGTAGTGCATCCAACACTTGTCCCAGCAATTTGGGAAATGTTTTCTGTGACATTCAATGCAGCATGCCACCAGAGTGCTGATATTTGCCTGTGGCACAGAAATTCAGTACTGATACCAGCTTCAGCAGTGGTGGTATGGCTGTTCATATGATGATGGCACTCGCAATGTCCGGTTTACTAAGGGTGAGGAGGTCTGCAAATGTTTGGTGGTTGAGGTGATACAGTGTTATCAACTGTGCAACTGCCAGTGTCCAGGGCAATGGTCTGACTCTGGGTATGGGTGCCCTCCTTCCCACACATCTCCTTTGCCTTGGCTCTGGCGGGTTCCGTTTCTGCTGCTGGTGTGCTATCCTATGTAGGTCAATATATAGTAGGAGTCCCAGAATATCATAGTTGGCAACTTCCATGGGCTGAATGGTGCTTGGAAGTGAGGTTGGTTAAGGTGTGTCGATCATATTACCTGTTTGAGTCAGTTGGATGAACCTTGGTTTCATTTTCTTCATCTGGATGCATTTACCTCCGTCTGTTTGGTGGAGGTAACTGTGCTAATTGTTGGAAGAGCTACCAGTGATTGAAGGTATTTCATTCGTATTTTGGCAGTAAATCAACATCCACTTGCACTTGCATTTTTATTACTGGCTGTAATTCCACTGGTGGAATTAGCACTGGGTGGATGTCTGCCAGATTTCAACTTTAATTTCGTCGTGCTAATTCACTGCTACTAATTCGGATGGTGAAATTAGCGCCTATTTCCTCAAATGCTTAATTCAAGCAAAGTGTTAAAAGTGGCAGTAACGGAATTACCGCCACTTTTACCACTTACTGCCATACTTGAAATGAGGCGCAATTTGTGGAGACCCATTTGATTGACCATACTAAAAACAATGAAAGGAGCTTGTCAGTGCTGTAAAGGTTATCTGAAGACATAACCTTGCATAACAAGTCTACAAAGTAACAAAATCCCAATCGCTATTAACAGCAAATCTTAAAATAGGGATATCTAATATGTAATTCTCCAAAACCAAGCACTACGTCACTACGTCTAAGCTGAGCTGGAGACATTTAACTTTGTTACCCCACACTTCCATGCACCTAAAAATTCAAACCTCTCTAGAGAATCGGCTATGTATAACCACCAAGCTCATCTGAAAACATTACATTGCTTAATTATATAGATTCCACCCAAAGTAAATTCAATATATGTTGATCTAGAATGACTGCCAATCCTAGTACACCTCAGCCTATTTAGAGAGTCTTGGCATACAGCAGACATGACGGAGAATTTTTGTCTGAAGCAAAGAATGAGTTTAAAGGTAAGAGACTGCTGCAATACATCCACACTTTTGAGAACAGTTTGTGGACTGCAATTTATATTGCAGGGCCTGCGGTAGCGTTCCTGTAGTTATGGTTAAGTTTCTCAACCCATAGGAAGAGCACTTTCTGGGCAGCTTATCATTTTGCCCCATCTGGACGAATCCTCACAAAACTTTGCAAAAGAGGTATATGGCCCGTCATTTGGTGAGGTTTTGATTACGGGGGGCAACGTTATAGGGGGTGTCCCTAAATGTGTGTGTTTTTTCCCATAGATGCAATGGAATACAAAATTGCTCATGCCCAAACCGCTGGACAGATTTTGGTGTAAATCGGTCAAGTTGTTTTTTTTTTTTTCTTGCAAAAAGTCGTTTAAAAAAATGTGTGATATCTGGGTTTGGTCCACAAACTCACTTCCATGTTCGGTCCGCGAAAAAACCTCCGATTGAACCAGAGGGTGATGTGATGTTTTCGGATTAGATGATGAAAAGCGTGAGGTGCGTCATATTTTTTGGAAATGTCTACCATGTTGGATTTGCGGACAGTGCCCAGAGTATGAGGACATCGCACTTTTGAAACTAATGAAACAATCTCTCGGGAGATGAGGGGTGATGAGGATGGGATGGAATATGGCCATAAAAAGCCTATAATCGGGTGTTTTTCTTCACTGATATCCATGAACAGTCTGGACAGTCCTTTGGTGTTCGCAGTCATCTGAGATGTTCGGGGCCATCTATGCTTAGTTCTGCATTACAGAGTTGGTGAAAAGCAGCTTTTGGATTGCTTATAACTTTGGTGGTGCCAAAGTTATAAGCCATCCAAAAGCTGCTTTGTGGTGCCAAAGTTATAAGCCATCCAAAACCTGCTTTTCACCAACCCTGTAATGCAGAATTAAGCATAGATGCCCCGAACATCTCAGATGACCGCGAACACCAAAGGACTGCCCAGACTGTTCACAGTAAGGTCCGTAGGTATTTGGATATGATGTAGAAATGTATATCTATAATCATATGACATAAAAGAGAAAATGTCCTGTAAATCAAGAAGCACCTGTGTTTGTTCATCTGCATCACAAGCAGCAGCCAGATACATTTGCTGTTTGACCATCTGAGGGAAACCTGGGCATTTTTCTGGAGTGGCAAATTCTCAAGTATCTTCAAATTGGGTTGTGAGATCTTTATCTACGATATCTACCTAGATGGTTGATTCCTTAGTGCCAAATTAGTTACTGGTAACTCAGAACACTAGCTTGTCTTTCAGAGTATCACAGGTAACTTCATTAACCCCATATGGGCACAGGGTGCACACCAAGAAAGTCCCCCCCAGTGTCAAGTGCATATAATGGCTGATCTTATTCAATTTGTATTGTAATTATCTTCAATCAATTATTTATCCACTGATAGGATTGCTAAATCCACAGACACATGTTTGTATTCTACTGTCTTCCCGAAAGAGGTGCCTTGAGACAAAATTACATTTTGGGGACCGTTATTATTGACCAATATATTGGTCAACCAATATATTTAGAGTTAGATCTGTCACTATTTACAATAAATACTAAATGGTCCTTTGTTCTTCTCCTCATGTAGCCCTTCTTCAAATTGCACATGAGGTGTGGTCCCCGAACTGCTTGCACCCTTAAAGAAGACTTGCTTAATGTGCATGGAGTGGAAAAATATGGGTGTTGTGAACGAATACACATCAAAACTATTGAAGACTGTTAAGAACAAAGGAAAACTATTTTGTGAGAGACTTTGGGGGTAATTCATAGAATTTAGTGCACAAGTGGCGCACGCGGCTGGCGCACAGTGTGTGCTAGCGAATCTCTGCGCCAGCCGCGTGCGCTAAAATCCATTTCCGTGCACAGCGTATTCATGGATTTCAGCTACCAAAACCAGCCGTGGTGCACAGTGGCGCAGCGACCCTGCAGCAGCGCCAGTCACGCCCCCAAGAACGCCCCTCGCGCAGGGAAAAGCCATCAAAATCCCCAATCCAGCGCAAAGGGCTGCGCTAACCCTGTACAGCACGGCAAGCGGGGTACGTGTATTAGTGGGGTTCGTGGGAAGTTTCACACGCGATTTTAGCAGGGTACGTGTATTTCAGGGGTGCGCAGGAAGTTTCACATGCGATTTCAGCAGGGTACGTGTATTTCAGGGGTGCGCAGGAAGTTTCACACGCGATTTAAGCAGGGTACGTGTATTTCAGGGGTGCGCGGGAAGTTTCACACGCGATTTCAGCAGGGTACGTGTATTTCAGGGGTGCGCAGGAAGTTTCACACGCGATTTCAGCAGGGTACGTGTATTTCAGGGGTGCGCGGGAAGTTTCACACGCGATTTCAGCAGGGTACGTGTATTTCAGGGGTGCGTGGGAAGTTTCACACGTGATTTCAGCAGGGTACGTGTATTTCAGGGGTGCGTGGGAAGTTTCACACGCGATTTCAGCAGGGTACGTGTATTACTGGGGTTCACGGGAAGTTTCACATGCGATTGGCCCTGTGCGAGCGGGGTACATGTATTACAGGGGTGCGCGGGAAGTTTCACATGCGATTTCAGCAGGGTACATGTATTTTAGGGGTGCGCGGGAAGTTTCACACGCCATTTCAGCAGGGTACGTGTATTTCAGGGGTGCGCGGGAAGTTTCACACGCGATTTCAGCAGGGTACGTGTATTTCGGGGGTGCCGGGGAGTCCTACACGTGATTTGGCAGTGTGGGTCCTCCCAGGTGTTCCCTGTACACCCTCCACGGCCCCTGCAGGCAGCCCACACCATAGGGGACTACCCTGCACCCCTGGTCATGTCCCGCAGGCAGCCCACCCAACATGGGCATGCCCCCCAGCAAAGGCACATGTCTCCTTGCACTACTGATCACCAACTCATGTCCCCTTGCACCCCCAACCCCCTGCAGTGTGGGGCACCTGCCAGCAGGCCCCCACTCATGTCCCACTCATGTCCCCCTGCACCCCCACCCCCCAGCAGTGTGGGGCACCTGCCAGCAGGCCCCCACTCATGTCCCACTCATGTCCCCCTGCACCCCCACCCCCCAGCAGTGTGGGGCACCTGCCAGCAGGCCCCCACTCATGTCCCACTCATGTCCCCTTGCACCCCCACCCCCCAGCAGTGTGGGGCACCTGCCAGCAGGCCCCCACACATGTCCCCCAAACACCACACCATGACTATACAGACCCATGGCCCTAATGCCAACCCAAATCCCACCCCTCCACCCCCCAGTGCAAACACCCAACGAACCACTGCACCTACTCCCTAGTAAATCACCCATTCCATGATAGTCTGAAAAGAACCAGCATGCCCATCAGCAAATGTCCTACAGAGCCACACAGTTGCAACACATGACTGTGCCAATGCTCATGGAGACAGGCACCAAAATCATCACTGTACACCACACCAATAATGTTGAATAAAGAAATGTATTAAAAAGTATAACAAATGTCAAAATGAAAAGCAGACATGCAAATGAATAGATAATATTTGAAATAAGAAAAAGATAGTCAAATCCAAGCAAGAAAAGAAATCCAAAACATGAAAAAATATAAGTGGTGCATCCCCAAAGTCCATAGAACGAAATCCAAAGATGGAAAGCATAAAAAAACATTACTCCATGTGAATATGACTAAAAGAAAGAATATACATGTCCTGAAAATTGAAAACGAAAGTCTGAAGGGTCCATTATCCCAAAAGCAAATGAAACCTACCAAGAACCCTATCTAAAATACAACTATATACAAAAAGTGGAGCAAAGTCTGTGGACTCCAAATCATAATAATAAAGAAATGAAACCTAAACCTAAATAACTATATACAAAGGCGGCGGGCTAGTCCGATGGCTCACTGGTTGATGTCATGGGCCAGGGCATCATCGAACTTCTGTTCAATGGCTTGGAGGCGGGCATGTTCTCTGGCTCCAAGGTCTCGCAGGGATAATGCGGTGTCTAGCTCCAACTCCCTGCGAATACCCTCGAGGCACTCAGCCCACCTCAGCGCCCTCCGCATGGAGTTCTCCGCCCTGACCATTGTGAGCCGTTCCGCCTCCGCCCGCCGCTGCTCCGCACCTATCTGCTGGCCCAACCGCTCCCACACAGAAGACACTCCCATTCCAGGGTTCTCCTGCCCTCCGGTCGATGCCTGCCCCCCTGATGTTGATGGCCCCGAGCCATGATGCCTCCCACGTCGAGCCTGCCGCTGCCTCCGACGCAACTGCCTTTGCCAGCACGACGGCATCCAGGCTGATGGAATCCACTGACGCCGTCGTGCACGTTCCCTGCCCGATGATGCCGTCACATCCTCCATCTGCTGGGGTCCAGTTGCTGGTGTGTCCACCCCTGCTGGACCTCCGACTCCCGACTGTGGCAGGGATGGGATCCCTACCGAGTTGGCTGCGTTGGTCAGGGCAGGTCCACAGGGGGTCCTGGTGGCATCTGGGCCGGAAGACGGCATGGAGAACGACTGGCGCATAGCCTCCACAGAGGAGGAGAGGCCGACACATGTACGAAACCCCGACCATGCCCGCTCCCAACTGGGCCATGTTGGCACGGTGCTCTTCGTGATGACGTGCGTGCTCCCCCCGGGAAGCACGCACATCATCACGAATGACACCCATGCCCAACGCAACACCAATCAGGACCTTCTCCATATGGCCAGGGTCCCCTCGTCCGCAGGTGGAGGGGAGTCAGATGACATGGACATCCCCCCTACCTGCGGACGGGCCTGGGATGGGGCATCCCTGCTGGTGCATGGTGGTGCAGTCACAGTGTCAGGGACAGTGACATGCAAAGGCCCCTGCACGGTGACCTGTGCTGCCTCCTGCCCCTGCCCCTGGACTGCACCAATTGCACCAGCAGGGATTCCCCCACCAGGACCCATGTGCGGCTCAGTAGCGGCCTCCTCCTCCTCTGTGGAAACCACCAACCTGGATGGCTCCACACCGTCTTCCGCCGTTGCAAGCCCCTGTGGGGGCTCATCCACCCCTTCCGCTGCAGCCGTGGGGGCTTCCCCGCCGCTTTGCTCCACAGCGCCGTCTCTGCCCTCTTCTTCACTTGGCGCTGTGTAGAGGGAGACATAGAACACAAGCATCAGGGTACTGTACAATGGTCCCCTAGACAGGAAGCAATAGCAGATGGGTGGCACTGTCAAAGATCACTTCCATCATGTCCCTCCACAACACATGGGTCAGTGCAGGCAAAACACATGCAGTAACAGGCATGGCGCATGCTATGGACATTAGCATACAATGTTGTTTTGGAACTCACATGCATCATGGTTCATGCCTATCACATGCACACACTTCACCGTAGTCTCATCCATCTGGCCTCGTACACCCCAGACACAGTGGATGCAAGGATAACTAGGCTGCATCAGTGAATCTGAACATTGTCACTGACATGTGTCATGCATCCATGGCATTCACAAGTCACAGACACGCAGGTCAGACACACAGACATGGACACCATACATGTACATGGCATCAGCACCCATCCCTCACCCCCACCCATGTCCAGGAACAGAGACTGGCATGCTCTCATGTGTCCATTCTGCATAGGGCTCCCCATGTTGCATTTAAACACATGCACCAACCGCGTGGTTTACACATTACTGGTCTCACATGCATGACCATGATGTCCCTGCACACACACATGCGTACATGGCCTATGTCACACATACAGACAAGTATCAGACAACCAGCACACTGCAACATGCCCTGTCTCACACAGCAATAACATGTTTGGGTGCATGACAAACACAAGACAGAAGACAATAGGAAAGGAGTGGGGAGGGCATCAGTGATCAGGAATTGATTATACTTATTCAAGATTGTTAAGTTTATGAATAAACCCATTACATTTTTTGTTAAATTTGAGTCAACAGAAAATGCATCAGTGGAGCCAACAGAATTCCACCAGATATTATAAGATACATTGGATGTACTCTTCCAGTTATAAGTAATGTTATGAAAAGCAATAAGAATGAATACATTATATAATGCATGAGATTCAACTTGTCGTATAAACAAATTAACAATAGAGCCAATCATAACATTAGAGATTGACAAAGGTTCTGATGCAAGATCACTTGCAGACATGATCAGATCTTTCTCCAAAAAGCATAAACATATTTACAATTAAAAATTAAATGAAGAAAATCTGCATTTGGTACATGACAAGACCATCAATTGTTGGGTGAGTTATCCGCTACTTTGGCAATTCTCAGTGGTGTAGAATAAAGAATTGGGTTTGGGTAATGTTGGCAGCTTTAGACGTAGAACGACACAATTTCCAAATTTGAGCCCACAAGTCTGAGGTAGGTTGAAAGTTCCAGTCGCTCTCCCATTGCCTGATAATAATAGCATTTAATAGATTGGGAGAAGGGGGATCATTTAGGAATGCATATCATTTGGCTGCTCTAATGGAGGGTTGCTGTTTAAAAAAGTCAGAAATGGGGCAGGTGATTTTTGAGTCAGTGAGGGCAATCGTTTAGTAAGTGATTTGAGGAGGGATGTGTGAAAGGGGAGTTCAGATTTGGGGATATTGTATTGTGCACAAATCTGTGCAAAGGGGATTTCTACGGAACTGTGAAGTAATTGTTTGATATATTTGATGCCTCATGAGCACCATCTATAAATAATAGTGGGATTAGATTTGCTATAGTTGTGTTTATTGAACCAGAGGAAGATGTCACCCAGATTGGTTTCATAGAAAGAGTTTGCAGGGAGTTTATTCCAAGTGCATTTGAAAAAGTACAGCGAAGGAAATTAAGTAATATTAGGCCATGAGGACGTAGTTAGGAAGTGGGAAAGGGAACGCAGGGAAACAATACTGGCTTCTATATTGAACCATAAAGGAACATTTTCAGAATGGGTTTCATAATGTTTAAAGATATTTAATTGTTTTAGGACGAAGGCTTTATGATACAATTGAAAGTTGGGTAATTTAACTCCACCTAAAAGCTTAGGGAGTCTTAGTTTATTGATGGCAATTCTCAGTGTTGTATGGTTCCATAAGAAATGAAGAAGTAGGGAATCAAGTTTTTTGCAAAATTTGGTATGAATTGCTAAGGGGATCATAGATAATGAGTAGAGAAAAATGGGGCTGATCATCATTGTTATGGAATCAAGAAGACCCCACCAAGATGAGAAGAGGGCACGCACCCAAGCAAGTCCCTGAAAGTCCTGCTTGGCCGCGGTACTTTGCTTCGCATTGCTCTTTGTTTTCATTGAATTACTGAGGACTTCTACAGCACTTCAGCTACAGCTACAATTGTGACTACACTGCCCACAAGGTGAACATCATTGGTACAGACTTTATATTAGCACTGTAGTGCTAAATACCACCTCTTACATGCCATTTCTCTTTGTTTAGGCTCTGTGTAACGAAACATTGGGGGAGTTCCTATTAAACCTTCCACGCGCGCGTCCCCAAGCAGGAACCTGAAAGTCCCACTTGGCCGCGGTGCTGTGTGCTGCTGCCTGGCATAATGCTAACTTGAATTGCAACCCTAGTCTTTGACCACCCACTTCATTGCTCAAAGTTGACTGTGGGCTGATTAAAGTGGGTGTGCCAGTGCACTATATGTATTACAAGTAAGTTGTGCAAATTCAGTTGTTGATTATCCACCCATCTGTCTGTAGTCTGAACAGGGGCGGGTGGTGTGTTGGTGTATAAGAAATACGGTTTCATGCTACACAACTTGTACACCTTAAAAACAAACATGCCCAAATCTTCAGGGCTGTTATTAAACACGCCCGCAAATGGCAATAAAAAAAATTCATACATATCTCGCACATCAAGAAAATCCATCATACTTAACCCAGTTCTAAGAACACCCTTGACAAATAGAGATATTTGTACCTTTTGTGCCAAAAGGAAAGAGTGTATGCCGGATGAATTAGACCCTCAACAGGCGGTGGCGCCTGTAAGTTTGCACCCAAACCCTGCGGTCTCTGCCATGAATGAAGTATCTAAAGACACAACCTTGACCTCGTCCACTGTGTCTGATATTACCATCCTTACAATAGCTCAAACGCCCAGAAAACATGTAAATAATATCAAACCAATGTCTCCTGTGCCCAAAATTAGCGAAATGTCGCCCGTATTACCGGATATTTCTATTCATGCCAGCATAGATAAACTAAACAAGACACCTTGCTCGACAGTCACAGATTACGGTGCGCCAGGTTCCATGGATACTACCATTCAATCAATTGTTGAATCTTTTCTGCAACCTACACCTAGGCACCATTTACAAATTAATAATTCTGATAACCCAACGGCAAATCTTGCCCTTATTGAAATTACCCTAGCTGCTGTCAACACAACTGTTGCAAGTTAATTCAAACTATTTGAGAGCTTAGACTCAAAAATCACACAAAAATCACACAACAATCCAGTCAAATCGAACTAATACTTTACTGGATTACAAAATAATCTTTTAGAAGTTTCCTCTGCCAATTCCAGTTCTGCTCCTTCGGTGTTGCCTTTGTTTAAGAATATCATATGTCCGGTGGAACAAATTGATCCGGAAGTCATTAATTTAACCGATTCATTAAACGATTCATGGATCTACTTAGACAGGAGCGTAAAAAAATCTCACCCCAATGTCCGTGGTGATTCCTCCGAGGTCCTACACCAGCAATTGATTTCTAGACCTCGACCAAAACGAAATGCAACCAAATCAAAAGTGGCCCCCCGGAAGATGATCAGGCCACCTCAGCCAGCAAAGTGATGCCCCCAATGCTCCCATCAGCTCGACCAGCAGCACACTCAATAAGATCTCCACAGGCACCTGTTGTAGCTCTGACAAACCCCTCTATAATTAATGTATCATCGAGGGCTGGCTCGCATAAAGTAATTGGTGATGGCTCTCAACGTAAGACACTATCCTTGAATTATGAGCCTCTTACTGAGATAGTGAGCCTCATTGAAACTTCATCATCTGAAGTGCATAGTACGGCCGACAGGCGTTTCAATAGTGCCTCAGAGACTGAAGCAAGTGTCAATGACCTGGACTGATTCTGGGATTAGTGTGGGGCCACACTCCAAGATTCCCGCCTTCTCACTCAAGACACCACTCTCCTCATCTGAGTCTTTGAGATCCGTCTTCTCAATCCCTTGCCGATGGGCCAGATAATCCTTCTTGGGTCTCGAAGTTGGTGCTCTGCCATGAAGTGAAGCCGTGGTGGATTCCAAACTGGACCACACCTCGGCTCCAGCCCCAGGTGCAGGCGATGCTAGGGGAAAAAGCCTGAAGGCAGAAAAAACCCCTGCAAGTCCTGAGGCTGCTGGCCAGTAGTAGCTGTAAGAGTTGTGGTAAACGGCTATGTATGCTTGCCAATGAAACGTCCAGGAACAAGGAAATAGCCGTAAACAGAGGAGAGGAGCGAAAACACACTAAGCTCTGGCAGGGAGAGAGAGGAATGCCAGCAGGAAGGGCGAAAACCCCAGAAGAAGGGAGAAAAGAAAGCGCAGAAGGGAAAAAGGGCAAGCGGTAACGGGAACCAGCGTGAAAGAGGAAGCAGAGAGCAAGGGGAACAAAGGGAGGAAAAACACAGGCTTCGAAAAGTGAAGTGAGAGAGAAAACAGTAGAGTATCACCGTGGAAAGCAGAGCTAGACGGTTGAAATGCTCGGAGAGCAGGGTGAACTGAGAGGAAGTACACCTGGAGGCGGGGGAAAGAGAGGAAACACTAGACCGCTAGATCAGAACGTGAGAAACGTGGTGGAACCATTTAATGGCAGCGAAGCCGTATCAGCGGCAACCACCGCCACCCTAAAGGGTTTGTGACAGCAAGCTCTGAATCGAACTTGAACTCAGAACAAATTAAGAGAAAAGATCTTGTGAAGGATGGTACCCTACAAGATGGCGTGACATCAATCAGAGCCGCAGTTGATGCATATTTATTACAGCGTGTTACACAAGCAATGGTGGCTGAACCCTCTTGTCCTATGTTAGGAAAACCAGTTTCTCAGTTAAGGAGTCTCAATCGACCAATAATAAAAGAACCATTGGACGGTTCTTTGCCACCTAACCAGACAAATGAATGGTCTCGATTACACAATGAATCTGGCCTTCAAGCTGTTTCTTGGATAACAGTGACACAATTGAAGACTTTAACCAAAAATAACACAAGTAAATCAAGTGTAAAGGGAAGGAAGGACAGAAATACCTTTAACAACTGTCATTGATTGATTGATAAATGTTGTGATGCCCCATTCGAAAAATATGATCTGTGTCGAACAAGCATATTGAACATCTTTGCAGATGTCACTAATTTGCAAGATGTATCTTCAAGCAATATTGACCAAATTGAATTTCTCTGTGATCAAAACTTGTCCATTGTGCAACTATGGATTAAATCTGCAATGGTTCTGAACTCAATCTGGAAGTTCAAAATGGGCTTCCTGATTGCACAGGACCCTGAACGCCTGATCCATGAGAGAAACCTGCCATTAACTAACAAAAAGACTCCATATACAGACCCACAATGTCTGCCTGTCTGCTCATGCTCATATTGTGGACCTGCTCACATCGTCCACCAAAAAGAGGTGCATTACATGGAAGCATAACCACTAACAGATACAAGTTCAAAGGTGACCTCTTTGGATAGTTGATACACTAGAGGACACACTCATTTGCAATGGGACTCAGGTCATCCTATAAATCAATTTGATATAGTTGCCCTGCAAGCGACCTGGCTGATGGTTGCTCCAGTGCGGGACGATCATGAAATTATATTGCTACCAGCCCTTGCAGCTCAAAGGGGGAGGCCAACGTCAGGCCTTCTTGTTGCAGTCAAAATAAGTAAAGGTCTAACCATAACTGAGTGGAAATCCCCGATTAACTTTACACAATTAGTTAAGATATTCAACTCTCTTCAATCATTGGCTTTAATCAATGTATACCGCAATCTGGCTGGCATCCCAGATGGTACATTTTAAAAAGATCTATCAAGGGTTCTAGAGACAATAACTCTAGGACATCATGGCCACTATCTTGGTGGGTGATCTAAATCTTGATTGTATACGAAGGGTCTATCCTTGCTTCAGCCCTCAATTTCTTCATACAGGATGTAGTGCAGGTCTTTCATCAAGCGTGTTCAGATTCGCCAAAAATGGATGGTGTTACGATCAGGGCCTTGTGGTATGCTGACGACCTTGTCCTGATCTCAAAGACACTGGTAGGTCTACAACATCTCTTGACTGCTCTCAGTGCTTATCTAGATCACAATGAACTAGTCATCAATCTGAAAAAAACTCAGATAGTTCTATATGCACCAAGGGTAACCAATAGAGCCAAGATGGATTGGAGAATCAATGATGTAAGCCTGGAAATTGTACCGACCTATCTTTACCTAGGTGTATTTTTGATGGGATGTTGCAAATGGATTCACATTTTAAAACGCTTGCTTATTAGTTTGTAAAACAAAATCCCTAATCATGGTCTTGCCCCCCTGGGCAACCATGCACCGGTCTTAGACAATCTCCTGAGGGGGGGGGGTGGATCCGCATACCCCCCTGCTTTCGTATCTCAGGGCCTATGAGCACTGTGTTACTCCTAAATTACTTTTAACAACACACTAACATACTCCTATCTTACTACGGTGGACACAAATAACATAAGTCCATCCCCCCAACCTCCATGGCACACCATTCTGTCCCCACTCATTTGGCTCGGGTACCTCCCCTTCAGATGCCATGTCCTTCCCAACCCATCAAAAAAGCCACCCCACTGGTTGTAATCAATCAGTTTATCTAGGCCATGGACCATACTTTTCATTTGCTTGTGCATCTCTCTGTCTCCAGCTCTGTCTTTGTCAAGTCTCTCCTTTATGCACAACTCTGCAATCAGCCAGTCAGTGGCAGGCCCCTCAAGATTTGGTCACTCGAACTGCTTCTGCCAAGCTCTGCCAAGCTCTGCCTCAAAGCCATTGGATTCTGCTGCACAAAGACATCTCTTTCATCAGCAATTAACTCAAACAAACTCCATCTGTATCTAACCCCATTCTCCAACATTGACTACCAGCAACTAACAACAACCAACCACTCTCCTCTTTCTTCACTTCTGGTTATACTTTCCAATGACGCACTCATTCCCATGGTTACTTTAAACATTCTCTACTAAGAATGTCTCTTTCTGTCTGTCAGCGTTCTATAAATATGAACTTGCCTGAAAGTCTGTGTTATGTTCTTTCGTGTTCTGGTTACTATGTGTTCTGTGTCAAAGTGTGTCAAAGTGACATTGGACATCATATCTCTGCCTTGGCCTTCTGTGTGCGGTGCCTGCAAAACACCATCTAATTCCTCCATTTCTCCATTCACTCCACTGTTGGCTCTGTCTGCATCACGAAATCCTCTATCTGTCCAGAGAACAGGCCATCTCTCTCTCATGCAAAAGGCACTTCTCGCATCTCCCCATGTCACGCTGCCCCCACCGTTGCTGCCTCCGCGGCACACAAGCTCAAGCTGATTAGCCAGGCTGTCTCCACTCGGACAAGGGTTTGTGTTATCTGTGTCTCTCTGCAAATGTTTACGAATACCTGTACACTGTTAACTCAAAACAATCTTGGTACACCACGGCGCAAAAAACTTCTCTGTCTCCATCAGAAATGGCTTTAGGATCCTTAGGCCTCATTCTATCTAGTGCTTACTCTCGCAAATCCAAGCGCTACATAATGCAAACTCATTCTAAGTGCACACTCTACATACATGGTGTCTCTACAAGGTATACATGTGGACGTGTAACTACAAAGCATAACAATGTGTCATTCTAAATGGCTCTACATGGCATTTCAATTATGACAGTGTGTCATTTCAGGGCTCATTCGTTCTCTCTAGTGCAAACAATACTTCTCTCTCAGCCTAAGCGCTACATAGATGCATAATACATAACATCATCTCTACATGTCATGATGCAAATATACCGTGTCTCTAAAACACTACATGGCACTTCAAATACGACACTGCAAGTGTCATTCTATTGTAAATGGCTAATGCATACAAAGTGGCAGTCTAATATATGGATAGTGTAATGATGCTACTTCCTCATGTACTAATCAGAACAGGATGCAATAATGGATAACTAAACATGATGCAATCATTCCTAAAGGGGAAATACTAAATAATGGTTCTCTAACAATGGGTACTGATGAGTAATGGTTCTATAACAAAGAGTATTGATTCTCTAATGATAACAAATCCAGGCATCTCATTTGATCAGATTCCACAATCTCTCCTCTTATCGTTAGATAATCATACCTAACTATATGTCATAACATAACATAGCAATGTGGTATGCTAATACCAAGCAATATTGCAAAAGAAAGGGAAAAAGCATATTATTTCATGATGCATAAAAAAACCTTTTTTTTAAATGCAAGCATTTCACTCTATCAGTGGCAAGCTAAAATATTCAAATGCATAACTGCAAATGTGTCGGAAATCAGAACAGCATAGCCACATTTCTCATAGCAAAAGTCAAGTCAAAAGTGTCTACAAGCCAAAAGTGTGAAAGTGTCTCTACAAGCAGAAATTTCAAAACGAAAATACAATGCATAGAATCAATGCATGTGTACTGTGGATACATGTGTTTCCATCTTTCAATGTGTGAAGCACAAAATATGACAATCACTTTCACAGGTGTCAAAGGTCAGTACAGATGTCAGTAGCCAAACATGCCAAACATTTCATTACATATCAATGCATACATATCAGTGCATACATCCAGTGTATTGGTCATATAGGCCAATTCAGTTATATTCCAGTCCAAGGTATTTTCAAGTCACTCATGAGGTATGTGTGTCCTCACATATGCGCACAGTTCCAGGTCAGCCCAAATCTAGTTCTAATGCAAAAGGTTCAGCCAAGGAATGTCAACAAAGATGCAGTGTCAACGAAGCAAGTGTTCACAAATCGGATAATGTGTTCACTATGAGCATATCAGTGTTCAGCAAAAGTTTTCAAAGTTCAGGTAGCAGAAAAGTGTACAAGCCAATTCAGGCTGGCCTGCTTAATAAATGGCAGCAAGCTAATGAGATTTTGCACAGAGCTCCAAAAAGGCAGGAGCAAGCATCAAATGTGTCTGTACCATATGCGCCCCATTCGTCCCCATGGAGTGATCACACATGCCCTTCACTTTTCAAAGGTAGCACCGGGAAAACTGCATGTCAGAAACTGTCAATTTGATGCAGATCATACACTCCCTTTTCCCTAGGCCTTCATTCCCATTTAATTCAAATTTGGGGAACAAAGGCAAGTGCAACACAGGTGCACTCATTCAGAGTGTTTGCATGCCAATGCAGATGGTTACTCTCAAGTGCAATTCCACGCACATTGGCCCTTGGCATAGGCCAAACTCCAGCTTCAAATTCTCTCCTTCCTTGCCAGGTCATGCTGTTGCCAGTATTCCAGCTCATGCCATGCCAGCCTCATGCTCTTCAAATGAGGGACCAGCCAGCGTTGAATGCAAGTGCAAATCTCAAAGCACCATTTATCAATGCTCAATCTCTTTCACTCAATAGACAAAGCTTCACTGCTTTTCAAATGTGTATCAGGAATTCAAATACTTTCAGAGCGTGTCTTCCTGCTCATTCCCGCATTTCTCTGTTTCTTGTCAGGCCCAAACTTGTATGGTTCTTGTTCTAGTTCTGGTTCACAAGGTAAAGCATTCCAAATGGATTCTCTTCTCGCTGCATATCACAAAAGCTGCTCACAAAGCAATTCGAATTTCATCTCTTCTCTTCTGAACAATCTTTCACTGCTCTTTCTCTCTCTCTCGGCACAGAATGCTGCAAGGTGTCTTCTCTTTGCACAGTCAGTCACGATCTTCACTTCCCATGGCAATAGGTGTCATGTCACGAAGTCTGTTTAGCAAGCAGATTTTCTGGGTACATTCTCAGAGCACAGCCATTAGATAAGGCCACACCCTAAGGCCTCAAATCGGCCGGTCGGCATTCCCCAAAAGTGCTGCTGCAAAGTGTACCAAAAGTCAGATGGTGTCACATTACAAGGTGACAAAAGTCAGTCTCTTTCCGGTGCTGCTTCAAAACAGTCATGCAAAGTCACAAGGTGTCAGCCATCATGGATCTCAAACAGACGGTCATCAAGGTCTGGTCAGTCTGGTCATCTGGACATGCTGCTGCCAATCATGGTCTGGTCAATTCCTGCTGCGATGCAATCTGGTCTCTCATCAATGCAATCTCGGTCTGGTCACGGTGTCTTCATTTTCATGCAAAGAAAACAAAAGTGCAAGTATCAGTCTTCAATCAGATTCAGGTTTAACAAAAGCCAAAAAACAAAACAGTATTTCCCATTGTGCGTTGCAGTGCACATCTAGTTCTTCACTTTCCCATGTCTCTCAAAATACATCAATGCTAGTTCCCTCAGTGTCTCAATCAGTTCTATCAATGCGTCAATGCATATGTCTAACTATGCCTTCCTCTCCATGCTGCTCAATGAATGCATGCTTAATGCATTTCTCCTGCATTTCCATCTCTTTCTTTCCATCACTTTCCTTCTCAAAACAAAACAAAACAAATAATTTCACATACTTCAAAAAATAATGCACCTTCAAAAATTACACATTCAAATGCTACACATTTCTCATTCAATTACATTCCACATCCTTCATCTCCATGTCTGTGTCACTTCCATGTCCTCCAGCCACACTCTCCCCATTTTTCATCATTAAGTATTTCATGAAGCTGAATAACTCCATGCTGAAAAAAAAACAATACAAAAAAATCGGTTTCATTCAAACAAATACTGCCATATGTAATGCGATTCACACTCAAACAACATTCCTGCAATGCACTGCTATCTCCTGCTTCAAATAAACAGTATGCCAGTCCCGCGCAATCTCTAATGTCAACAAACGTCCTCTCCATGCACTCTCCTCAAACTAAAAGAATTCATACAATCCAAGGTCTAAAAACATCCAATTTTAGCACGAATAGCGTGATTCACGTTCTGCTTCAATGCTATCAAAATATCTATGTCATTTGACAATATTTTTTTTCTCACTCGATAACAAAGGCACAATACTGCTACTGCCAAAAATGTCATTTCAAAAGTCATTTCTATTCAAATCAAAGATCTTCACACAAGTGCCTTCATGCACATAACTGTTTTCATTGCAAAGGTCTCTTCAATAATACAGTTTCACAATGCCTCAAATCTTCATAGGCAAACCCTCTATGCATTTTCTCCTCATGTCCTCTATTTCCTGGCAAACCCCTTGTTCAATCTGTTCAATTTGTTGCTCTGCTGTTGCTGTAATCTCTTTATGTATTGCTGCCCTATCAGTGGAACAAACTGCTTTGTGGGTCACACTAATTCGGTCATTATCCTGAGGTAACTCTTTCTCCCCACAAACAATATTCATTTCTCTAGGAACTCTGTTCCTGCCCATTTTCAATACATTTTTCAATGGGTCATATTTAAAAGCTGCTGCAAATCACCAATATATGGCTGTCATGTCTGTCATAGCTATTTCACTATTCATCTCAATATGGTTGGCGCCGGTGATACATCCCAGGCGTCAAGCATACTTCTGAGCCGATTTCTCATTGCCTTCAGGTCACTAAGAAATGTGCTCATACTGCAGTTTCAATTATTCACCATCGGGATTTCTCTTTCAACCAATCTCACGACACTTCAGTGAGTTACAAAAAAACAAGTTCCAAGACTTTCTCTAAAACAAGCAGATCTATTCTATGGCAACTAGCCAAAAATGTGTACACACATTTTCAACCAAATGGAAACCAAAACATAGTTGAAAACATAGTTCAGATTTCACCAAAAAGTGTGAGTCTCTGCTGATTTCCAAACAAAGTACCACAAGCGTCTTCAAGAAAAAATCTTTTTCTCTCGCTCGGCTAAATAAATGTACATTTATTCCTAAAACATTGCCAGTCATAAAATACTGCTCTCGGTCAATGTCAACCAAATGTCAACCAATGTCAACCAAATTCCAGATTCAAAGGTCAGTCAGACAATTACATTCCCCTTCCTACGGCGAACAAAATTGTGGACAGCATGCTCTAAATTCAATAACATCTCCAAGACAGACAAAACATGAAACATGAAAATCTATTCCCACGATGAACTAACAGAAAAAAATAACACAGTTGCACACGATGTTCAAACTTCGACTGCCACAAAACCGATAAGTGGACCAACAAGCCAGCTGCAATCCATGTTATCAGTCAGCATTAGTGAAGATCCGGGTGTCCCCTCCATTTGTTAGTTTGTAAAATAAAATCCCTAATCACGGTCTTGCCCCCGTGGGCAACCATGCACCAGTCTTAGACAATCTTAGACAATCTCTTGGGGGAGGGTGTAGATCCCTATACCCCCCCTGCTCTCCTATCTCAGGGCCTATGTGCACTGTGTTACTCCTAAATTACTTCTAACAACACAATAACATACTCCTATCTTACTACTGTGGACACAAATAACATAAGACACACAGAAAACACATGAATCTATTCAATTATAACAATAGAATACATTTATTTATGCACAGCAAAGCATGTTGAAGACAATTCTAAAACTTGAGCCAATATCGAATTTGCACTTTTTATGCTTCTGGTGCAAATCTACCATGCAATAACTATAAGCCTTACAGATTTCTAATGCAAGCCTGTGATGCAAACCTGTGATTCTAATGCAGTCTAAATGCAAGTGTCAAACATCCAGCAATCCTCTCCTCTATGCAGAATCAAACCTCTCCAATCCAATCCACACCAATCCACACCATGCTTCACACTCTCTTAAGACAATCCCTGACTGATGTTCCCTTTCCCAAACCCAAAGTTCTTTGTGTGTGTGAGTGTCTGTCATAATTCTGGGGGGGGCAGGGATGCCCGTACCCCCAACCTCCATGGCACACCATTCTGTCCCCACTCATTTGGTTTGGGCACCTCCCCTTCAGATGCCATGTCCTTCCCAACCCATCAGCAAAGCCACCCCACTGGTTGTAATCAATCAGTTTATCTAGGCCATGGACCATACTTCCCATTTGCTTGTGCATCTCTCTGTCTCCAGCTCTGTCTTTGTCAAGTCTCTCTTCTATGCACAACTCTGCAATCAGCCAGTCAGTGGCAGGCCCCTCAAGATCTGGTCACTCGAACTGCTTCTGCCAAGCTCTGTCAAGCTCTGCCCCAAAGCCTTCGGATTCTGCTACACCAAGACATCTCTCCCATCAGCAATTAAACAAACTCCATCTGTATCTAACCCCATTCTCCAACAGCGACTACCAGCAACTAACAACAACCAGCGACTCTCCTCTCTCTTCACTTCTGGTTATACTTTCCAATGACGCACTCATTCCCATGGTTACTTTAAACATTCTCTACTAAGAATGTCTCCTTCTAACTGTCAGCGTTCTATAAATATGAACTTGCCTGAAAGTCTGTGTTATGTTCTTTCGTGTTCTGGTCACTACGTGTTCTGTGTCAAAGTGACATTGGAAATCATATCTCTGCCTTGGCCTTCTGTGTGTGGTGCCTGCAAAACACTCCTAATTCCTCCATTTCTCCATTCACTCCACTGTTGGCTCTGCCTGCATCAGGAAAACCTCTCTCTGTCCAGAGAACAGGCCATCTCTCTCTCATGCAAAGGCACTCCTCCCATCTCCCCATGTCATGCTGCCCCCACCGTTGCTGTCTCTGTGGCTCAAGCTGATTAGCCAGGCCGTCTCCACTCGGACAAGGGTTCATGTTATCTGTGTCTCTCTACCAATCTTTACGAATACTTGTACACTGTTAACTCAAAACAATCTTCGCACACTGCAGCGCAAACAACTTCTCTGTCTCCATCAGAAATGGCTTTAGGATCCTTAGGCCTCATTCTATCTAGTGCTTACTCTCGCAAATCCAAGCGCTACATAATGCAAACTCATTCTAAGTGCACACTCTACATAAATGGTGTCTCTACAATGCATACATGTGTACATGTAACTACAAAGCATAACAATGTGTCATTCTAAATGGCTCTACATGGCATTTCAAATATGACAGTGTGTCATTTCAGGGCTCATTCGTTCTCTCTAGTGCAAACAATACTTCTCTCTCAGCCTAAGCGCTACATAGATGCATAATACATAACATCATCTCTACATGTCATGATGAAAATATACTGTGCCTTTAAAGCACTGGCTTCAAATACGGCAGTGCAAGTGTCATTCTATTGCAAATGGTTAATGCTTACAAAGTGGCATTCTAATATATGGATAGTGTAATGATGCTACTTCTTCATGTACTAATCAGAACAGGATGCAATAATGGATAACTAAACATGATCCAATCATTCCTAAAGGGGTAATACTAAATAATCGTTCACTAACAATGGGTACTGATGAGTAATGGTTCTATAACAAAGAGTACTGATTCTCTAATGATAACAAATCCAGGGACCTTATTTTATCAGATTCCACACGCACATAGGTTAATCCCAGCCATATCGCAAACACGGTTGATCCTATAGAAATATGGTAAATTCTCAATCAAACCTGCCATCCTGTATTGGCGACAGAAAGTTATGCCAACTATTCTTTATGGATTGGAAACTAAAAATATAATCACAGCAGCATTTCTGAATAAACTGGAGTCGAAATTTTGGAGTTATGTCTTCCATCTTCCGTTATGTATACCAGGACCGTAGATGTGATATAAATTGGGTCTCACCTCTTTGGTGGTAGAATACCAATGGCGACTATGTGCTCTATTTTGCAAATCCTTAATCTTCACACAAACTGATAATATTCTGGCAACTCTGTCCACTTATATGTTGTCGTCATCTCATGCCTTTGTTCGACTATGGTCAGCATCCATTCTAAATATTTTGGCAGATGCCGATGTGACTATTGATATACTTATTACCAATCCGGACTGAGCCAAGGACAAGCTTCACAGGCTGGATTGGATTGTCACAAGAAGGCTATGTCTCACTTATAAGGACTTCCAGGCCACTGCCTTTGAACATGGAATCATACTTGTGCAGAGCTCCGTCACCACAATTGAGAACAGCGATCTTACGATTATGTTTTAACTTGCATTTAACACGAGATGTCTTGGCAAGAAAGAAACTCATTGATGGTAAAGATAACTATTGTCGATATTGTTTAGAAACATCCATCAGAGAAACTTTAAGGCATATAATAGTAGATTGCCCGGCTGTCATGCACTGGACTGAGAAGTTTTTCTGGAAACACATGACTTATTTTGGTCTAATGTCACCAGAAAATAGATGGCCAAACATTTTGTCCACTAAAGTCATGAGTATTTGGGTTGCAACTTTCAACTTCATGAATGCCTTAGATTTAAGTTTTTAATGTGACGCAGATATGGTGGAAAGGTGTCCAGAATCTAATTGTCTCCATGAGGTTGTTATGCACTGAAGCTTTAACATCAATTGACATTAGTATAAGCATCATTGAGCCATGACTGTGATGAACCGAGGCTTCCTCCCCCAACTCCTCACCTGGATCTTCTGGGAAGGATTCTTTAGGGTTGGCCTCGGGCTTCTTCTGATCCTTTCTCCTTGAGGGAGTCTTGTCCTTTGGAGTTCGGACCTTCTTATCGTGTAGGTAGGGTCTGGCCCCTCCGGAGGCCACCTTGGCAGAGATGTAACTCTGACCTCGGGGATCCCCAGAGGGCCAGTCCTAATTTCCAGGGAAAAAGCACAAATGCAGAAAAAACCCTGTTTCCGGATGGATTCAGATGGGGGGTAGTCGGTTCCTCTCAATCGAAAAGGAAGGCATAGCTTCTCCACACCAAAAAGGAATACTTGTAGAATAGAAGTCAGATTCCTCAATTGTTCAGACTGCTGGGAGTATAAACTGCATAGAACTCCCGAAGTTCTCCTAATAGAATGCAGATAAGAGTAAAGGATATAAGGTGAAAAAGGCAACACCACGTGATAAGAAGAAATTATGACAAAAAGAATATCCTAAACAGTTTAGGCAAGGCTGACCGAAAAGAAAAATAGAAAAGTATACGGATCTAGTCTGATTGAGTAAGGCAAAGTAAGGATACCGGCACCCACAGTTCAAAATAAAATACAAAAGGATAGGCTGAGTAGCGAAAGGAACAGGAGCAATAGGACTAACTAAAGGCAAAAGCACTGAACAGGCGGCGCCGAGACACCAGGAGTGGAAAGATGAAGAATTATAAGGCGGGAGAGAAATAGAGCAAGCAAACAAAAGAGGCACGGCAGGTAGGAGGAGGGTGACTAGAGCAGGATTCAAGGCGGTAAGTAGATTCGCTGAAGGCACAGAAGGATCCAACAAGGAAACTCCAACACACGAACCGAGCATTGACAAACAGATACAACGCACCGGCTTGTGGGAGGAGCCAGCCTCTTAAAGGTACGGCGGCCATCTTGGGTGAGGACTGGAGCGCGCGCTGATCATAGCCTCCAGCGCTTCCACAATCTCCAGTTCCTGAAAGTATACCCCTTCTTCCTCGGGGCACCCCCAGGTTTGCCCGGATGAAGTCGATGGAACCTCTGCACCAGACGTGGGGCATGTATATGGCTCACAGGTTCCCATGTCCTCTCTTCTACTGGATAATTCTTCCAATGAACCAAGTAGTATAACCGCCCTTTGCGGTAACGGGAATCCACCAAATGAGATACTTCATATTCTTCAGGTGTCGAGATCACTCGGGCACGTGAGCGGTTCACAGGTCTCTTGAAGGGATCATCCTTGTATTCTTTGAGAAGGGATACATGAAAGACCGGATGCACCTTCCTAAGATAGTCTGGTAGCTGGAGCTTATATGCAACCGGATTGATTTGTTGCAAAATGGGGAAAGGCCCAAGAAAACGAGAGGAGAACTTCCACCTATGAACCCATCTAGGTAGATACCTGGTGGATAACCAGACCAATTGTCCGACCTTCCAGCTTGGATGGGCGCGACGACCCTTGTCAGCCCACTTCTTCTGCGCTAGTTGACTTGCTTGGTGAGCTTCCTTAGCGAGCTTGTGCACCTTCTGTAGGTCTAGTACAATCGAATCTAGAGCCGGAATCTTGGTAGAAGGAGGACTGAGCCAGGGTAGGTGTTGAGGATGGTATCCGTAAGTACAATAGAAAGGGCTCATCTGGATCGAGGTATGAAGGGAATTGTTATAAGCGAATTCCGCTTGTGGGAGGAAGCGATACCACTCTTCTTGTTGTGGACTGCAAAAACACCTAGGATATTGTTCTAAATTGGAATTAAGTCTTTCTGTTTGGCCGTTGCTCTGTGGATGATATCCTGAGGAAAGAGCCTTGTGAATTCCGAGTGCTTGGCAAAGGGAGGACCAAAACTTTGAGGTGAATTGGGGTCCCCTGTCGGACACAATGGTCTTAGGTACACCATGAAGACGAACAATGTCCTGGAGAAAAGTTGCGGCCATCTCAGAGGCTGAAGGGACTTGCTTGAAGGCAGAGAAATGCGCTAGCTTGCTAAAGGAGTCAATGGTCACCATGATTGTAGTCATGCCATATGATGGAGGGAGATCCACGATAAAATCTGTAGATATATGTTCCCAAGGACGGTCTGGTAGGGAGTGTTGTTGTAACAACCCCAGCGGCCTTCCTGTTCGGTTCTTGTTGGAAGCACATACCGAACAAGCAGACACATACTGGCCTACATCTCTTCTTAAGGTAGGCCACCAGAATCCTCTCTGGATAAGATCAAAGGTCTTCCTAATACCGGAATGACCGGATAGAGGGGTGTCATGACACCAAGAAAGTATTAGCTTTTGCAACTCCTTCGTAGGAATGTAGAGAGCTCCTTCATGATAGAACAATCCATCCTTATCCTGGTTAACAGATAACGGAAGTTCGGAACACCTCTGATACTGTGGGATTAGGTCTTGAAGGAACGAAACTGTAGAAGCTAGGACGGTGAGATGCGGAAAAACCAGTTCATGTTCCTTATAGGAACTAGATGACTCTCCTAGGCTTCTGGACAAAGCGTCGGCCTTCCTGTTTTCTGTGCCAGGTATGTAAGTAATCATAAAGTCGTATTGTAAGAAAAAATAAGCCCATCTGGCGTGTCTGGCGTTAGAACATTGTAACTGTTGCAAAACCCGAAGGTTACGGTGGTCAGTTCTAATGGTGAATTGATGTGTGGCTCCTTGTAGGAGATGCTCCATTCTTGGTAGGCCAATTTTATGGCCAACAGCTCCTTTTCGATTACAGAGTAGTTGCACTCGCTACTAGTAAGTGTCTTGGAGTAGTAAGCAACCCGATGCTCATAGCCGTCTTCCGTCCTTTGGAGTAAGACTGCCCCTACCGCCCCTCCAGAAGCATCTGTTTCAAGAATGAAAGGCTTGGCCTGATACGGTTGGACCAGGATGGGTGCTGTAGAAAAACATTCCTTTAAGAAACTGAAAGCTCTTTGAGGTTCGACTCCGAATATGAACCTCACACCCTTCTTCAATAAGGAGGTCAAAGGGAGTACCTTCTTGGAGAAGTTGGGAATAAACCTCCTGTAAAAGTTAGCCAGTCCTAGAAACCCTTGTAGTTCCTTGACATTGGTAGGTTCCTTCCAATCTCTAATGGCCTTTACCTTATTAGCATCCATCTCAATACCATCCTTGGACAGTATGAAACCCAAGTAGGACACTGTTGTGGATTCAAATGAACACTTCTCTGGCTTTACCAGTAAATGATGGAACTGCAGACGCTGTAGAACTAATCTGACCAATGATCGGTGCTCTGATAAAGACTTGGAAAAGATTAGGATGTCGTCCAGGTACACTACTACCGACAAAAACAACATGTCGGCGAATATCTTGTCCATGTACCTCTGGAAGATGGCTGGTGCGTTTACGAGACCGAAGGGCATCACACAGTATTCAAAGAGTCCGAAGGGGGTGCGGAACGCCGTCTTCCACTCGTCACCTTGCCTGATTCTTAAGAGGTGATAAGCGCCTCTTAGATCAAGCTTAGTAAAGTACACCGCCCCCTGTACTGCCTCCAAGATATCCCGAATTAGGGTCATGGGATATCTATCCCGGATGGTAATCTTGTTTAGACCCCTGTAATCTATACAAGGGCGTAGCTCTGTCGAGTCCTTCTTGGGAATGAAGAATAAGGAAGCCCCACAGGCAGACTTGGACTCTTGGATTAATCCGTTCTGTAAATTAGCATCGAGGTACTCTCTTAAAGCCTTCCTCTCTGGTAACGACAAGGGGTACATTCTACCAAAGGGTACCACAGCCTCCGGAATTAAGTCAATGCAGCAATCCTCAGGTCTATGTGGTGGTAGTTGTCTGGGTATGGTGTCCATAAACACCTCTGAGAAGTCTTGATAATGTACGGGAACTGAGGCCACAGTGACAGGTTCCTGAACCCCACACTGGCTGTGTTCTAGGGTGTTAGGAGAAGCAGACCGGTTGATACAGTGGGACTCACAGAAGGTCGAATTGAAAGAGACCCTGTTGGTAGTCCAATCAATGTGAGGGTTGTGTCTCCTTAGCCAAGGAATTCCTATAACTAACGGAAAATGAGCAGCACGGATCTGGTCAAACACCAAAAACTCTTCATGTTGGCCGAGCCTCATCCTTAATGGAATGGTCTCCAGCGTTATAGGTCCGGATGACAGGGGCCTACCATCGACCCCTTCTACTGGAATCGGGGTGGCCTTGGGTATGGTGGAGATTAGATGCTCAGCTGCCCATTTAGAGTCAATGAAATTTCCAGCAGCCCCGCAGTCTAGCATAGCGAACACCTCAGTGGGGGAATCCTCGGTCAACCACAGGTTGACCCGAAACACCATTAGGCTGTTATCCTCCGGGGTGCTTACTGCTCTTGTGTAGTAGCAAGGGTGCTTGTTACTTCCCCCGAAACCTCCCTTGCTGTGGATCGGGGGTGGAAGTTTCCCTGTCGTCTAGGTGGGACTTCAGGACAGTCTCTCAATAAATGCTTCGAGGAGCCGCAGTACATACATAATCCTGCCTCTCTCCTTCTTCTTCTTTCTTCTTGCGTCAAGGGACCGCGGCCCGCCCCAATCTGCATAGGTTCATCTGTCCTAGGGGTAGTTCGAGGTGGAGGAGCAGGGGATGGTTGACTGGACTGTTGTGGGAAGCCTCTGGTTCTTCTTCTTTCGGATCTTCTCTCTTGAAGACGGAACTCGATCTGAAGTGACAAAGTCACCAATTCCTGAAAAGATGCCGGACGAGCCACTCTGGCTAGCTCGTCCTTGATTTCTTCAAGAAGACCCCGTCTGAAGATTGTTTGCTGAGCAGAATCAGGCCAATCTGCCTTGGCTGCCAGCCTCTGGAAACGGGAGAGATAGGTCTGTATGTCCATGTTTCCCTGTTGGACATCAAGTATTGCTTCCAGAGAAGAATAGAATACTTCTGGTCTATTAAATCTTTCACCAAAAACTTCTGTAAAACGATCATAGTCGCTCAAAACGGGATCATCTCTAGTAACCAAGGGTGTGGCCCATGCAAGGGCGTTTCCAATTAGATTGGCTATGATGAACCCCATCTTAGATCTGGCAGTCTCATAGGCGTGAGGTCGGAAGGCGAAATACACTCTGCAGGCATCCAGAAATTCTTTCAGACCCCCCGGGTGACCATCATATTTACCAAAGGAAAGGGGCATCGTAGGCAGGTCTCCACGATCATCCCGATGTAACACTACCTGCTGCCTGAGGGCTACATTCTCTGTCCGTAAAGCCTGCACCTCTAAAGTAAGGTTCTGTAAAGCAGCCACCAATTCCTGATACTGCTCTAGTGAGGCCATGATGGTTATTGGGTGTTGTATGCTGTCATGAACCAAGGCTTCCTCCCCCAACTCCTCACCTGGATCTTCTGGGAAGGATTCTTTAGGGTTGGCCTCGGGCTTCTTCTGATCCTTTCTCCTTGAGGGAGTCTTGTCCTTTGGAGTTCGGACCTTCTTATCGTGTAGGTAGGGTCTGGCCCCTCCGGAGGCCACCTTGGCAGAGATGTAACTCTGACCTCGGGGATCCCCAGAGGGCCAGTCCTAATTTCCAGGGAAAAAGCACAAATGCAGAAAAAACCCTGTTTCCGGATGGATTCAGATGGGGGGTAGTCGGTTGCTCTCAATCGAAAAGGAAGGCGTAGCTTCTCCACACCAAAAAGGAATACTTGTAGAATAGAAGTCAGATTCCTCAATTGTTCCGACTGCTGGGAGTATAAACTGCATAGAACTCCCAAAGTTCTCCTAATAGAATGCAGATAAGAGTAAAGGATATAAGGGGAAAAAGGCAACACCACATGATAAGAAGAAATTATGACAAAAAGAATATCCTAAACAGTTTAGGCAAGGCTGACCGAAAAGAAAAACAGAAAAGTATACGGATCTACTCTTATTGAGTAAGGCAAAGTAAGGATACCGGCACCCACAGTTCAAAATAAAATACAAAAGGATAGGCTGAGTAGCGAAAGGAACAGGAGCAATAGGACTAACTAAAGGCAAAAGCACTGAACAGGCGGCGCCGAGACACCAGGAGTGGAAAGATGAAGAATTATAAGGCGGGAGAGAAATAGAGCAAGCAAACAAAAGAGGCACGGCAGGTAGGAGGAGGGTGACTAGAGCAGGATTCAAGGCGGTAAGTAGATTCGCTGAAGGCACAGAAGGATCCAACGAGGAAACTCCAACACATGAACCGAGCGTTGACAAACAGATACAACGCACCGGCTTGTGGGAGGAGCCAGCCTCTTAAAGGTATGGCGGCCATCTTGGGTGAGGACTGGAGCGCGCGCTGATCATAGCCTCCAGCGCTTCCACAATCTCCAGTTCCTGACAGTGACAGTCGTGTGTTGAAATCTGTTCTTTTTATATGGGTTGATTATTGTTATATGTTACAAAAACTCTATTTGGAATATACATTTTTATATATGTAAATGTGTTTCTTATGTATGTATGTTATGATACCTTTTTATATCATGTTTACTTTTACCTGTATTCCTTCTAATTTTACTTGTTTGATGACGCTTTATGATATGTGTATTGTTGTAAATATTTTCATTTGAATGTTTTGAAAAAGTTTAGTTTACTCAGCTAAATTCAAATAAAAATGTGTTTAAAAAAATATGAGAAGAGGGGTGACCATCCCGAGATAATTCCTGTTACTTTTTCGATTATGTGGTTATTGTGGTGTGAATATCTTTAGCAATATGAAGCCCTAAATATTTAATATGCGTGGGTTGCCAAGACATACCAAATAATGGGGTATTGCTTTACGTATAAGTTTAATAAAGGTATTGAAGCCTGTAGATAAGAGTGTTTGGATGGCAGTGTCTTGGGCTCCTCTAGTTTTGTTAAGTTCATCATTATACCTATATTTCTTGAGCCTCACTTGACCACTGTCTAAATACATGCGCAATGTTTGGTAGCTTTGGCTGATCGACGCTCTGTCTGAATGTGTTAATCCCGTAATTGGTTGTTTGTGGGACGATGGGTATGCCCGCCTTGTTGTTGTAAACCAATAAAAATAATTTATCCAAAAAAGTGTTGTATAAAAAATAAATAAAAGGTTTAAATTAAAAAAAAGATTGTTTTAAAATACAAGCCATAGTGAACCCGGCGGATGGAGGTGTGAGAAACCTTTCCCTGTCTAAACCTTGAGGATCTGTCATCCAGGTGGCCAGGCCACAGCCATCGCTATTGGATCCAGTTCCTGTGGGTGGACCAGTGAGGGAGGATCACCTGGATGTGGGGTCCTGGGGAGTGGGACACTGATGGGTGAGATGCGGTATTCCCCTTCTTTTAACAACTTTTCCCCGTTCTATCACCTAGGACATTCCAAACCATTGCCCCCCCACTTATCTAACTCTAACGCTTTCGCACAACATAAAGGACAACGGAATAACACCAAAGTCGTTTACCTGACATGTCCCAATAAAAGGGTCAGGTAAAGACAGGCAACTGATCAGAATCACACACACCTGACAGCCCTTTCCTTTCCCCACAGGGATAAAAGGTGGAGCCAGAGAGCACCGCATGAGCACGGCGAGTACAACAGACAGCACGATGAGACGGTTACAACGCGACAGTTCAAGAGAAGGAGAAAGGTGGAAGGAATTGAGTGGGTAGCGAGGAGAAAAGTGACCTTGCCCTTTTCGTCCCAGGCTCGAGGAACCTTTGTGGAGGAGAGCCTAAGGCCGCGAACAATAGCACAAGTGTCCTGCAGCAGCTGTCAACGGTACACGATGCAAGCCTATGCTGATAAGCAAGAGCGAGTGACGCTCCTGCACCCGTGGTACCATCATTGACTCCAGAGAAGCCAAAAGCCAAGCAGTTCATCACAGCCGGTGACTCGAGGGGAGAACTGATAAGAACCGGGCTGTGATGAGTGAGAATCGCAAAGTGGCAAGTTATGAACCAAAGCTGATGAACTTTGAATGCACTGGTAAAAGTGTGAAGGGAAGAACAGATGCAGAGGGAAGGCGGCACCATGTGGGTGCTAACTCAAGAGACTCTGGTCGAGCCCCATATGAGGGAAACTACAAGTACCAGAAGGCCATGGGAGGGCCGGCGAAATAGGTCAAAGTGGTCATACAGAGGGTCCAGCAAAATCCATGTTCAATCGAAAGACTTTGATCTACAAGCAGTGTGAGAAAAAGGTAAGTGAATCCCACAGTGAAAATAAACATTGAGAAACCAAGGGAGTTGAATCCTGTTAAAGTCAAGAGGGGTTCCGAGCCCGACCAAGGGTGGTCCACGGGTGAAGTCGTCACCCAAGAAGATAAAGAGAAGAAGGTTCTGAGCCCAACCAAGGGAGATCCAGGGGTGAAGCTATCACCCAAAATTGAATGATAAAGGAACTATGATATATTTTAGAATAAGATTGAGAAGGGGCAGCGCCCAGAAGAGGGGGAGCCAGGGGTGAACCATCACCCAGCAAACTTTAGAAAATAACTTTTATTTGTTAAAGGAACATTTTGTTTGGATGTTTGAACACGTCAGGTCCTCAAAGGCAAGAGATTTTCAAGTGAAACGAGACTTGGTCATCGACGGCCCTTATAACTGAAAGCTTGAGGGTCAAAAGCTGAACTATCATCTTGTGCTAGAAAAGCCTGAGAGTGTGTCCTGAGAGCTGCCGTAAGAGCTGTTGTCTCGTGCTGGAGAGACCCAGAACTGTACTGTGCTCCAAGCTTCCATTTTACCTGTCCTCAAAACGTGGAGAAGGAAGACCCAGGATACTGCATCCTGACATATCATTTTGAGAACACTTCTTTCTTTTCTTGAGAAATATCCCACACCATTTTTTGTATTAGTTGTGAGGTTTGGCAACAGGTTTTTTAGTATAGGCCCATCTTATTTTGACATAATGCCACTAGGACTGACTTGTTATCACCATGGGTTCCTCACAGAGGCTAGCATTCAAAAGGAAGGTCTGAGCCTGAAAGAGGGGGACCCGGTGTGAAGAATCATCACCCAAGTGAAATCGTCAGAAAGAACCTTTGCTTTGTTTTGTGGAACACATCAGGCCCTCGGAAGTAAGATACAGAACTGCCAAAGGTCCTGATATTGCTAGAGCTACGAAAAGGAACGCTTTGTTATTTTGTATGCAGCAGGTCCTCGTAGGCAATAGCCTTTTTGGAGAATACAAACTTAACTTCCAGAGGTCTTGGTAACTGAAAATGGAACTGTAAGCTTGTGCTGATAAAAGCTTTAATGCGTGCTGTTCTCTGGAACCCCACCTTGTCCCGTGATAAAAACATGGGGAAGGGAGACTCCGGGCTACTACATCCTGACTTATCAGTTGTGAACACTTCTTTCTTTCTCAAGAACCTGATACCACACTCTTTCTGTATTTAGTTGTAAGGATTGGCAATAGGTTTTTTAGTATAGGACCTTTTATTTGACAAGACGCCACTAGGACAGCCTTATATTTATTGTGATGGTCGTAGCTTTCTACCATCTTAGATTCTGGTTTAGATTAGGCATTTTTCCAACCCATTTGTACAGTTTAATAAACACCCTTGAACTGTGAGCACTTGCGGTTGTCTTTACTGTTGCCACCATGAGTTCCTTACATTTACCAGCAGGACCTTTCCATGGACTTGCCTATGTATGCTCACAGGAATCCTCACTACTGTACAATTGATAGTTAGATTTACAGGCATTACTGGGAACTAGAGAGGGGGCCATCAGCTGACTGGTTGGCCAGTGTGGTATCCACCACAGTTCTGCTGGATCCACTATCCATAAGGGCAGGAGTGTCTACTCCATTGATCAGCACACTGTCTTTAAAGTAGTGCTTGGTGTTGTCAGGTATCCTAGCATAAGCTTCTGAAACTCTTGACTCCCAGGGACCCAGGGAAACTAAGACTACCTCAGATTCTATCCCATTTGGAAAGGAATCTGAGGAGAAGGATGCCCCTGTGAAAATGTGTTCCTCCTCATAGGAGAGAAGGCCATACTCACAGAGTGGACCCCCAAGGGTTTGACCTTACATCTAGGGTCCCCCTTCATATGGTCACTTGCTCCACAGGCCACACAAGATGCACTGGGTCTGTGTACATAGGGAGGCTTACTGTAAACCGAGCTATGCTTGGGAGGGTTACTCCCACTACTCTGACTGTTCTCAGGTGACTTACCCATTTCAAACCTTTTGTGGCCCTTCTGAGAGGAAGATTTTCCAGATCCTCCACCCTCCTTATCTTTGTGCTTTTTACCCTCCTCCTGTTTACCAGAAGCAGGCTTGTCATTATGGGACACTCTGTGTGACATCCTAAAATCATCTGCAATGACTAACTTCTTAGGATCTATCTCCTTAGAGTCAGCCAAGTGCTGCTTAAACTCAGGGGAACAAGAAGCAAAAATATGTTCAAGTGTGACCAAATACATCATACTCAAATGCAGTGAGCCAGTCCATAATGTCATGCTTGTCATTATATACACTAAGCATATCAGTGAGAACTCAGGTGATCGACCTGGAATGTATGCAGAGCCCCTTCTCTTATCCAAGATTAACTTTGCGGCAATCATTGTCCACGGTCGTCTCAGTCATTCAGGCACTCCAGACATCCTGGCACCAGTAGTGTGGATTGGGATCAGACAAATGACAGGCAGAAGCCCGCAAAAGACATCGTTTTTGCGGGAGACTGCCTGCCCAAATAAGGAAAACTCAGGTTACTTGACCTGGGTGAAGGCAAGGGACAACATAGCAATGAGACAGAACAAAAGACTTTGTGGCTCGGACATTTTCGAACCTGATCGCAGTCTTTAACCAAACGCTGTAAACGCGATTGATTCAGTAAAAAGAAGTAAAACATTTATAAAAAGTAACTGCTGCCACCAGTTTGTCCCACTTGTACAATCACCAAAAAATCCTTCAAGGGTGTCTAGGGCCATAAAACAAAAAGGACCCTGGTGCACTGTACTGGAAGGTACATTGTGCACTGATAGAAAGTTACTAAGAAATGTCAACATAGTCAAAGACTAAGGAAAATATAGTTTCCCAGTACTGACAGTCTGAAGGACGTGTCAGTTTCCCCATAACAAGTGACCAAAAGCCCAGGTCATTACAGCTGAAGGCTGGGCTCCACCGGTAAAAGTTCAATAGGATAGCCAAACAAAAATAAAACGTTTAGGGGGTCCATGAACGGAGGGAAAATTACACATAAATGAAATCTTTCCAAACATCCCTTGCGAGCGCGGGGTCACAGGTACGAACTGTAATTGATAGCGGAGGGGGGATGGATGTGGATGGGGTGAGGCCCAGCACAATGTTCAAGGGACACAGGTATATGTTGAGTGCAGGAATGGGGTCTTCAAAGGGGAGTCTGCAGACACCGGGTCTGTGGTGGCCATGTGGATGTTAGGCAGAATCATATGCAGTACCCTTAGGGAACACTACATATAGTTACGACTACAAGTGATAGTACAATTTCACCTTTGGTACAAGCCTGTACTACACAGTAAAGTGGTAGTGATGGCTGAGCATTCAGACTTATCTCAAGAGCAAATGAGCAGTAATAGGGATTACACAACGGACTACAATTACTGTGACTCAAGCAAACACTGACTCAATGTTTCTGGTTAAAAAAATATAAGTACATTTATTTGTAAACCATCTGTTCATAAAACACTTCACTTCTATTAAATAGAACCACACTCTAAGTATGCTACACACAACCAATTCCTCTTGTTCAGGTCAATTCAAGGTAAGTACATTAGGATATGACAGACCAGTGTTTCGAATCAAAGACGTTACCGGGGGTTAATACGCAATCACTTTTTTTGACAGTAACGACAGTTCGGTCTTACGAAAATATAGCGTACCCATGAGAAGACATGCACCCGAAGTCAAACACACTTAGCACATAGAATTAAAACAAGGGAATAGTGGATACAAATCATAGGCAATACTTTTGTCAAGGTACTAGAATCAGAGGATGTTTTCTAAGAGCCGGATAAAAGTCAATAGGTTGCGCCAGTGTCAAATGGAGCAGGGGCTCTGTTGTCGAGGATCACACGGTTAGAATAGTTCAAGATTAAAGTTGCCAGGAGTACTGGATATTGTCAAAGGGAAGCAAAAGTTATAAGACGGAAGGAAGAAAGGACAAGCCTTCGGAAAGGAAAAGGGTTCACCCCGATTCTTCAAGGTCGGATGGAGAAAACGACCAAATGGACACAGTACCTTATTCGGATGAAGAAAGCTTGTGCTACGGCAGTTGTTCCTGGTAGTTCCTGCAGACTCGCGGTTCCTGAAGCTTCAGTCGTGGGGACAAGAAGGAGGACAAGAAGGAGGACGTCTGGAGCGATCTACACTATCCAGCGATGAAGCCAGCAGCAGCAAAGCAACGATGAATAAAAGGTCCACTCCTTAAAAACAGGAGAGGGCTCTTCTGATGGCTATCCGGACCACTACAGCTCAGTGCAGCGATTTCGACCCAGAAGAGGATTCTCTGGCTGTAGAAGGTGAGCTGGTTGATCCCACCAGGCTCAAGGGAAGAAGACTCCAGACTGGATCTTCTCTGTCGTTGAAGGGTAGATAGCTTCAGGACTGCAGCAGGGCTTCACCGGGATCCAGGAGTTGCAGCAGCCTTCTTCTTCTCCTTTTCTCTTCGGTTCTTGCAGTTCCAGTGGCGACTCTGACTTCCAGCCCAAGAGTCCTGCCTTTTATGCCAAAATCCCCCATTTGCACAGCCTGGCTGTCAATCACACAGCAGGGGGGTTGTCCAGCCCGGACAACCACATCAGCCAATCGACACAAAGTGCGACTTGGGTCTCCAAGCAGACCCTGTGCATGGGGTTACTAAACCCCTCCGTCATATTCAGCCCACCTAGACACCCAAACGCCAAAGGACGGCGGGCTTCTTGGCAGAAGCCCGCCAAAGGACGGCGAACAAGGAAACCAAACCTGGTTTGGCGCGAAAAGCAAACAACAAGATGGCACTCCAATAAGTTCATGAAAAAGGGAGGGAAAAAGGCAGAATATGTGAAGATACAACACTCTAAGATTTAGGAACACTTTTAGCAAGGCAGAAGAGCAAAAGTCACTTGTAAGCCAAAGTCCATAGGCTGGGCCCACTCTCAGAGAGAGCAGAGCACAAATGCGCCCAAGATCACACAGTTACACTAGGCTTTGAAAGTCTTGCAGAGAGTTCGAAAAGAGTTTAGAGAGGCTCAGAAAAGTTTAGCCAGGGTGTCCCAGGCTAACCCAGGTTTGAAAGCCGGGGGCTAAATCTACCCCGTACAGTCGGTGGCAAGGGAAGCCAGGCAGAACACGGTACCTTAAATGGGAAGGACCCTCCAGCGGTGGCAGTTGTTCCTGGCAGCGGGTGCACGTCTCGGCGTCGTTCAGGGGAAGAGAAGATCTCGACTTGGAGGAAAGATGAAGGTCATTGCACTGCCAGGGAAGAAACCAGCTGCAGAGGTTTCCGGTTAAAGGTATTACCCTTTATTTCGCGGTCGTGGTAAAACGATGTATTCCGGTTGCCGGGGTGCTTGGCACAGGCAAGGCGGCCACGAGATGCGTCGGGAAGGTGAAAAGACGGTGAAACTGGTTATCCCCACCAGTCAAAGGAAGAAGACTCTCCGGCGGGAGATCTCCTCTGTCGTTGGGAAAAGTGGTGCGTCGGTTCCGCAGGGCTCCACCGGTGGTGTCGTCGTAGCAGGTCAGCTCAGCTTCTCCCTCGTCGGATTCTTAGGTCCTGTGGCGACTTCTGAAGTTCCAATCCCCAAAGTTCCAATCACTCAAACATGCTAAGTGGTGAGCCAGCCGGCTCACCACTTGCGCCAATCAGGATGGAGTGCGACTTGAGTTGCCTAGGAAACTCAGTCCAGGGTGCCTAAATCCCCCTCCATCCCTCCTAAGTACCCCAGACAGAGTGGCAACACTTTGGAGGGCTTCTGTGGAGGAGCCCGCCAAAAAGTGGAACAAAGGGCTCGACTTGGGTTGGAGTCACAAAAGAGAACACAAACGCCATTTTAGAACTGAGTTTTGGCAAAAAATACCAACCGGAGAATTAATAATAATTAAATAAACCGGCGGTATGTTCGAGGCTATCGTAATTAAATAAATAAAGATAGTAGCCTCGAACAATGGGAAAATCCCATAGAGAAATATTCGCGGTTGAATATAAAAAGTAGTATCCACTGCCACCAGCCAAAACTCGATCAGGTGGGATGGAGACGTGCCCCCTCGACTAACAGACCCCGGGGCAATCGAATTGCCCCGGCCAGTACGTCCACAATATGATGGTTTGTACTGGTTCTGTTCAGAATTCAAGACTAGTAAAGTCAATGTTGACTTTACATGCCCTGGGAGACAGTAGTCAGTCCCAGGGTATGGAGTCTATACTGGGGGGTCACTATGACACCCCTGTGTTACTGCACTGAGGGTGCTGTGTAACACACATCACAAAAACACATGAAGCCCTATGGAGTAAAAGACCCCATAGCCCATTAAACACATCTAGAGTCAAAGGAACACACTCAAATCATGTCCAAGAGTGAGGGTAAAAGAGTTTCACTCTTGGCAGGAGAAAAAAAGAAACCCCAAAAATCCACCAAAGCTGCTGGGGGACTCACTAGGTTTGGAAATTCAGCCTAAACAGAGAATTCTCCCTAGGCACAAGTCAGTACTCTCATACTCAACCCTAAAAAAGTAAAGTTATTATTACAGAACTGGGATTGGGACAGAACAATGCAGAAACTGACACAATACAAGTTGTACGGTCATATGGTCTCCTATTATAAGTGTTTGGGCACTCCAGAACCATACCTTAATTCATTTCCTCAGAAAGGCTGGAGGAATTCATTTATGCGATTCCGCTTTAATGTACTTCTTACTGGAGAGATTTTGTCAGATAGAGATATTACGAACGAAGTAGCACCAATGTGCAGACATTGTAAGTGTAGTCAGACCATTGAGAACTTAAGACATGTATTAGTTGATTGTCCTGCACTGGTCCAAGGGAGATATTGTAATTTGAAACGTTTTGTGCCCGACCCTTCAAATGTAGATTTGGAACTGCTGTGGAAACGTATGCTTTTTGACAACAAAATTCCACTGCAATTGGCAGTGATTCGTTTCCTGAAATTCAATAGTATTGACTTGATAAATTGATGAATTGATAAAAATATTTTACTGTTAAGTTTTACAAGGCCTATCGGTCTACGTTGGTCCCGTTTATGGCCAAGATGTTTAACTCGGCACTGGAACTGGGCTCCCTTCCACCCACGATGATGTCCGCTCTGATAGTAGTGCTCCCCAAGGAAGGGAAGGACCCTTCTCAGTGCCAATCATACCGCCCTATATACCTCCTCAACGCCGATGTAAAGATACTGGCCAAACCTTTAGCAAACCGAATGGTGAGACTCCTCCCCTCCCTAGTGCACAGAGATCAAGTGGGCTTTATTCCGGGTCGCCAGGGATCGGATAACATACGGAAGACCCTGGATCTTATGCATGAGGCTTTAAGGCAGGGGGTGGAAGGCTATCTCCTTTCATTAGATTCGGAAAAGGCCTTTGACCGTGTCGAGTGGCCTTATATGGGTAAAGTCCTCCGAAAAATGGGTCTGGGGGACAACTTCTGCGGCTGGGTTTCAGCACTTTACAATGGTCCCTCGGCGAGCGTCTTGGTTATTGGTGGCACCTCGGACCCCCTGGCCCTATCTACAGGCACCCGTCAGGGCTGTCCCTTGTCACCCTTTCTGTATGGCAATGGAGCCCCTGGCAATAGCTATCAGAGCTGACCAGGAAATCACAGGGATTAGATGTGACAATTGCGACTTTAAAACTCTCCCTGTTCGCAGACGATATTCTGGCCTACCTGACTAACCTTCAGGACTCTCGATCCCGATTATTCGGACTTATAGATTAGTATGGCACCTTTTCGGGGCTCAATGTGAACACGTCCAAGTCTAGCATTATGCCCATGGGTCCCGGGGATCATGACATCGGGGGTAACTCCGAAATACTGGGAGTGAGAATAGAGCAGGTTTCCACCAGGTATTTGGGCACCACCATTCCCAGGGATCTTTCACAACTCTATCAATGTAACTTCCCAGGGATCCTGGCCAAGATTAGTAGTGATCTCAAACGATGGGCACCCCTCACACTCTCTTGGTTTGGGCGTATGGTCACGGTCAAAATGAATATCCTGCCCCGCCTACTCTACCTCTTTGCGGCCCTCCCTGTGGTGATCCCGGAGGCCTTCTTTGAGGCACTACAGTCCCGAGTCCTTCAGTTCATCTGGGCCGGTAAAAGAACAAGAGTCAAATTTTCTACCTTGACTCTTCCTAAATCCCATGGGGGATTTGGCCTCCCGGACTTTAGACTTTACTACAAAGCAGCCCAACTCCGGGTGATGTTAGAGCACATGAGGGATGACCTGGGGACATATTGGACTTTCATTGAGGATGTCCACACCCACCCGAAAAAAGTCAGGGACCTGCTATGGGCCCCCCCTAAGACCGCCCCACCTCAGAACGCACCCAACCTTAGCGGCCCTCTGGGCTGTCTGGAAGCCGAATAAGGACAACAAGCTGCTGTCATCCTGGCCGTCCCCTTTATCATCACTGTGGGGTCCCCCCATCGATCGAGACACACAGACATGGTCGGACTTGGGCTTGGAGAGGGTTGCTCAACTCTCTCGCGAGGAGGGTTTCATAGAATATGAACAGTTGACTGAGGCATTGGGTGACAACCCGCCCTCAGTCTTTGAATATTTGCGCTTGAAGGGGATCCTGACCCACCCTCGGTGGGCAGATAACTTCAAACGCCCCCTCACACCTTTCGAAACTGTCCTAGCTAAAAGCACCTCCCGGAAAGGCTCTCTGTCTAAGTTCTATGGCACCTTGATAACGGCTAATCTGGAGGGTAGACAGCCCTTCAAACGAATATGGGAAGATAGGTTGAGCATGACGCTGGACGACCACACATGGACGGCAATCTTTAAATCTATATCCACGGGTTCACTGTACACTGCTGCCATGGAACATAGCTTTAAGATACTCCATTCATGGCACCGCCCTCCAGCCACCCTGTCCAAAATGTTTAAAGAGGTGTCCCCTTTTTGCCCCAGGATATCTCAACAACGGGGCACTTGGTTTCACATGTGGTGGGGATGCCCGGTCATTCAGGTGTACTGGTCGGAACTGCTCAGCTGGATTAAAGGATAGTTCCGGGACTTTTTTTTTATTGTCCCTACGGTTCGGCCATGTGTTTTTAAGCATAACTCGGTAGATCGTAGAAAACTTTCCTATGGACCTTACCCGACTTTTCGTCCATTAACGCACTCGAAATCAGCCGCCATTTTCTGATAATCCTATCATTTCCCCCCATCGCCCTGGCTCACCTGCTTTTGCGGCACTAAATCAAATCCCCCGCCCCTGAGCCTGACATCAGCAGACGCGTACCGCCCATTTCCCAACGCCAAAGCACGTTTCGTGTCAACAATCGCTGCGCCTCAGCTAATGACGTGTCGCCATGGAAATGGCAGGACGCCTCTTTCCTCAATAAGTATAAACACACCGTTTCACAACACACAGCAGCAGATTTTCGATTCCATTACTCTCTCTGTGTTACTTTGAGTATTCTGTGACTCGTTTCTGTGCTCTGGTCAGCTACCTTCGCCGCTTCTCGGCCTTGTGAACACCTGTACCATCTCTGTAAATTATTTTACTTTCTTTACCACACAATGGCTACAATAATGCCGTATATGTACGAGCCCGAGTACACCGAGGAAGAACTACTGGAAAGGCAAGCACGCGAAAACGATGGGGATTCGGACGGCAGTTGGGAGGACCAGTCAACGGATGAAGAGCCTGGACCATGTCGCATGGACGGCGTCTCCACCTGGTGCACGTGCAATCGGTGCGAGCTAATGCCAACTGAGGAGGAGAACTGCTGCTGCCGTGAAAATTCCGGGTGCTTGGCCTACATTTCGGAAGGCGAGCCAAGTCCGCAATGCATCACCGAGCTGCCAGAGTTCAGGGAAGCCTGCCTCTCACGGACCGTGTTGAGGATGATGATGGTGCTTATGCACGAACTTTGCGGCACTGTTCGTCCGCGTAATCCGAGTAACGAGTAAGTATACTCTGGTTGTGATGTCAGTGATGCCACTACTATTTCATGGTCGTCTCATCATTCGAATGCATGTAAATTGGTTCCATGTTGTGCATTTTCTAGATAGAATTTTTTTCAAAGCAGAATGACATTTTTTACCTGAATCGACAGTGATAAGAAAGTTGTCATTTTAATACAGTTTGCATCTTTCATTTTCACAGGTGGTACAGGCTGGTGGCCTATCGTTGCTTCACTTGGTGGCTTCACGGGAGGCTCGGACACCGCGTTCGGAGAGTAATACCTGCCTGTGCGGTACTTGCCATTAGACAACATTTCCCCAGCGACAGTGGACAATACCGCGGATTTTCCCTGGATGTGCTGCAACCGCAGCTTTACAATGTGTAATGTTTATTATTTATGTTCAATTGAAATTAAGATCTAAAATAAAACCCAACATATATTTTAACAATGGTTGTTTTGATTTTTTAAATGAATCTAGTGTGTCTCCATTGAATAGTCTTCCTGTGCCTTGTCTTGTCACACCACATGTCTCCGGCCAGCATCCTCCCTCACGCTGGCCGCCCACCTTCAATCCACATAACCGTTGAACCCATATGCAGCAGACATACATATGTTATTTTGCGGGTTGGCATCAAGCCTCCCGGCCTTGCCTCCGACCCCAAAAATACTTACCACACCACTTTGTTCAAGCGTTGGCAATAAAAGGAAGGCCGTTGGATTTTATTGATACAAAACATGGTTATAGGTAAATAATCAATATGGTTGATCATAATAAATCATCCTTTTGGGCACCGGGTACAGAGATGACCCCCTCTGGCCCGTGCCGCCTTGCCACCACAGGCCAGCCTGCTGCTGACTAACTGCCTAGGCATCCAGGGTCTCCAGGGTGAACTGCACCCATATATTCTCCTGGGAGGGTGAGGTATTTATAAACTCACCCCCCTGCCTTCCATGTACTAGATCCTGCAGCCTGCCTCTTACATGCAGTTAGATGGCCTCTCCTTGGTGAGGCCCTGCGGCAAACGAGTCTTGTCTGCACGACCACCGCCCCAATCCACCCCCCGCCCTATCAAAGGCAGTTCGCAACGGGGTACTTGTGCTGCCAAGTGGAGCTGTCAGGGAGCGATAAAGGCCAAGAGGTGCCAAAGACCATGTACACTTCAAACTGGTCTATAGAGCATGGGTTGTTGTTCCCATGTCTACCGCCAGACCCCGTGTCTCCTGCCAAGCATCCCCCCTCACGCTGGACGGCCCCCTGCAATCCACATAAGTGTGTCTCCATTCACGAGTCTTCCTGTGTCTTGTCTGCACGACCACCGCCCCAATCCACCCCCCGCCCTATCAAAGGCAGTTCGCAACGGGGTACTTGTGCTGCCAAGTGGAGCTGTCAGGGAGCGATAAAGGCCAAGAGGTGCCAAAGACCATGTACACTTCAAAGTGGTCTATAGGGCGTGGGTTGTTGTTCCCATGTCTACCGCCAGACCCCGTGTCTCCTGCCAAGCATCCCCCCTCACGCTGGACGGCCCCCTGCAAACCGCATAATGCCACGGCATATACACGTCATTCATTCACAAACACACCCCTGTTTCGAATTCTTTATAACCCACTTCATATTTCTAATGAGAACTTCTTTGCGCTTTGCTAGTCAACCCGTGAAGGTGCTGGTTATCTGCTCTTCGTCTCTGTGAACTTCCGTGACCACTTCGAGGAAACTCGTCAGTTTGCAACCTGTGAACTGCTCCCTGTTCTACGACAAGAAACTACTCTGATCCCTGCATCTAACTGTTTGCTCGTCAAGGTAAGGCCATGTACCATACTCATTTTGCGTCCAATTTCTTTTCGTTCAAGACAGTACATGCAAGGAACTAGTCACATGTTCTGAGTTTAGTCAAATTATTTTTCTATTTTTTTAAAGTTATTCAAATACTTATCCGCATGTGAATAACGTGTATAGTTCCAAGAACCAAAACATACCTTGCATTGAACCTTTTATGTGTCATTTAATTTTTTAACACATTGATATTCATAGAGAATTGTTGATCTTACTTTTCAGAACTTTCCACAATGCCTGCCTGTTCCATTGGCGGTTGCCCTTCGAAGACCCATAATAAATCTGAAGGTACTATAATGCATGTTTTCCCTAAGACAATAGATCAGATAAGAGAATGGGTCCGATATTGCGGATATCCACCCTCTGAGCTTGAAAGTAGAGTCCTAGAAGTCTTTGCGGACAAGAGGGGTGATCGATACCGCATCTGCAGCAGGCACTTTACCTCTGACATGTACTCCACATCATTGCTAATAAAGAAGAACACACCGCGAGCGAGGCGAAAATTGCTCTCAACCGCTATTCCCACTCTATTCGTCCACATCCCTCCACTGGTGTGTCAAGTTTACGTATTTATCTCTCGGCCTTGCGGTAGTGTGTAGCATTAGCTAACAATAATTTCCCCATTTATGTATCCACTCAATATGAAGGCGGAAGATTCTCCATCCGTGTCGTTATTGCAGTCATCAGCCACTTCAAGCGCCTATCGGGTAATCTTACTTGGCTATTCTGCCACTGACTTGTTTTAGGCATGTAAATCAATAGTTTTAATTTATCGTGTAATTATTTTACCTAATGGTACACCCTTGTACTCGTCCTCTAGTCTTTGTTTTCAGTTATAATTATTGTTATCCAAAATAATTCAAGTACTGTCTTTCAGGGAGATGCTGAGGAGTCCAACGTATTGACGACTACCGTTGATGTCACTCAGATGCTCGAGGTACGTTTCAGGACAGTTCCATCGATGGAGATCATCAGATCTTGCATTCTTGTAGCGTGATTGTTACACACAATGTTTCTTTCGTTTTTAGCCATTGATATGTCCTTCTGTCGTCGCCCTCCTATGTGTCTTCTTTTTTCAATATTGTGTTCATTACTAATGAAAGTCCTATGTTTCAGGGAGTCGATGGAGCTTTAGTCCAAGAAGAAGGGGGAGCGTGCAGTTACGGGTCGGCGCAACAGCTTGCAGAAGTGTGCACCGCAGTTACATCGTCCCTTGATGTTCTTATGCATTTCGAGGTATGGATACTGACAGTTCAATCAAGCGAAATCATATGACGTGATTACATCCGCTATACTTCCATCTTTATTAACGCAAGTACTATGTTTCAGGGAGATGACGGAGCTTCTTCTACAAGAACATCACCCCTAGTAGTTGATGCAGATCTCTGGGTGGTGACACTTCCAACGATCGAGCAAATCGAATCATATTTACATATCCATTATTTATTTTAGACAACTGATCATTTGTGCAGGTCTATTTAGATGAGCCGTTCACGCCTGCACAAAGTTTCTGTTCTTTTTATCAAAATATAAAACCATACTAATGCAATTACTGTGTTTCAGGGAGTCACTGAAGCATCATCTTCAATAATATCATCAATGGAAGTCTATGAGGAGCCCGAGGTATGGATCTTGACAGTTCCATCTAACTAGATCAACAATGCGTGAATAATTGTCGTTTGAATGTTCTACACAAAGCGTTCATTCGTGTTTTGCTATTGAGATGTACGTGGGTATTGGTCCCCAAGTACATTTTGTGTTTTCGATATTATTATACATACTAATGAAAGTTCTATGTTTCAGGGAGTCGATGGAGCGTCAGTGCGTGATGGATGTGCTTATCAGGAAAACATAGTCGTTGCAGCGCAAGAGGAAGTGGGGACATGCACACACGAGTCGGAGCAACAGCGTCCTGATGTTGAAGTTTGAGGCAAGAAAGTTTCAAAGAAAAGAAAGCAAAAGAAGGTTAGTGTCCTGGCCACTATATTATGTTGTTTTTCACTGTTAATAGTTCAATACTGTAAGTTGTGTTTAAACTGAACATCCCTTTTCCAATCTGTCCTCTAGTTGCGAGTGGGTGTACGAACTAGATCTACACAGACAGTGAAGCGAACGAGAGATGTTGCTTGTCAAACCTTTTGGCAGGGACTTGAGACTGGAGATGCATCGTGCCAATGGGAAGAATATGAAGTGATTGACAACGGAGCTATACCACCACCAGCCATTGATAGTGAATGTCCTCCTGGTAGTTCGGATGCAGTCGGAGATCAATTCACAGAATCCACACCCGCAAAAACTAAGACCGCGAGAAAGTTGAAGAAATTGTTTTATTCACCCATCTCCGGAGAAGGAACAGATGTTGCAATGGAAGAGAATGAAGTGGACGACAATGAAACACCATCAATATCACTGAACATAGCGGAAGACGATATCAGAGATTCTACCTTTCATGTGAGTGACATGTCCTCAACGTTACAGGCCGAACCAGCTGGGATGCAGAGTGACAGTATAAGGAAAGAGGCCAAATTCATTGTATTCGATAGTTGTTTGATTGATATTATTATTCGGATGAAATGTGGGCATTCGGTTGGTGGGGAAGTATGTGGGGAGCCATTCATTAATGTGACTCGTGCAATTCGAGGCACTAACCTTAAAATACATGCCACCTGTACAAAATATCATCCTTTCTCATGGTCTGCACAACCTATGCTGGGACAACTGCCAGCAGGCAATCTACTTTGTGCAGCGGCTGCACTTTTTAGTGGTTCAAGTTTTAAAAAATTAGAGTCTTTCTTTCAGTTTGTGGGAATCCATTTCATTGCGAAAACTCAGTTCTACAAATACCAAACCGATTATCTATTTCCAGCCATTAGCGAAGCTTGGAGAATGGAAAAAATGTCTATTGATAGTACATTCGCGGGCAAACGGTTCAGGCTAGCCGGTGATGGACAGTGCGACAGCCCAGGATTTTCAGCCAAGTACTGCACCTACCACTTTCAGGACATGGAAAGTAAGAAAATTGTGAGTTCGGTGGTCGTGCAGGTGTCACAAAGTACATCCTCAGTGGCCATGGAGAAAGTTGGCTTTGTAGCATCATTGCAAGAACTACAATCGCGGGGAATGGTGATCGACCTGATAGCCACGGACAGACACGTTTCAATTGCCAAGACAATGAGAGAAGAGTACAAAAATATAAATCACCAATTTGACGTTTGGCATCTTGCAAAATCAATCAATAAAAAATTGTCGGCTGCAGGTAAAAAAAAAGAATTGCAAGGTATTTCACAGTGGTCCAAGTCAATCAGCAACCATCTTTGGTGGAGCTCAAAAACATGTGGAGGGTCGTTGGAAATTCTACTGGAAAAATGGCGGTCAGTAATGCCACACTGTACGAACGTTCACCGATGGAACACGAACCAACATTTCCACAATTGTGAACATGGCCATTTGTCCACAGAGGAGGCACGGAAGAAGAAGTGGTTGATTCCTTCATCACCCACTCACAAAGCCATTGAAAAGATTGTATTTGATAAAACTATAACAAAAGCTTTGAGGGGACTCACGGAATTCTGCCACACAGGAGATTTGGAGGTGTTCCACAATATGTGCCTAAAGTACAGGCCAAAACGATTGCATTTTGGCATGGAGGGCATGATAAATCGGACTCTTTTAGCGGTCTTGGCAGAAGAGTCTTGGCACATAACCATAATGTTGGCCGTCAACAAAGTAGGACGACCGGAACTTTAGGGACGCTTCGCTACAATAAGGCCTTCACTAAAAGAAGTAAACAATGGGTGATCAAACCAGTGTTTGAGGATATGCAATATGAGTTTATTGAGAAACTTATTGTTGACGTCCTAGATAGGCACATAAATGGAGTTGTGAACGAACCTGTGCAGGGGACAACTGCATTGCCACCCAACATTGCCTCTGTTCCATGTCCACCTAAAGAAGAACTAATTGAGAAATACACATCACGGTTTAAATGATTGTAATTTGATTGTCTGTTCTCTGGAGTCTCCTCATGTCGCAGGCCCATTGAATATGTGTAGCTATGTATTGTGTAAATAAAAGTGATTGCTCAGTGTACATGCAATGTGTCTCTCCACCCTTGCCCCTCCATTCACCGTGCAGTAGTGCGAACCACCCGGGTGTCACCTGTGACTTTGCTCTGGAGTCTCCTCATGTCGCAGGCCTATTGAATATGTGTAGCTATGTATTGTGTAAATAAAAGTGATTGCTCAGTGTACATGCAATGTGTCTCTCCACCCTTGTTCATTTGGGCATTAAATTAAACCAAACAGTAATATAAATCATTTTTCAAAAAATATAGAATGTCTACTTATTTATGGTTCTGTGGGGCTGCAAAGCACGCAGACAAAATGCAAAGATGGAGTGTAAATTTCAAGTCCTGTGAGACGGCCTTACACTGAATGTAGCTAACTAGGAATGTGTGCTCGTTCAAAGTGAAGGTCAGCTGCTTTGATTTTTTCTAGGGTGCCAGAATGGCCCACGACTCAGTATAAGGTTCTATTGTTATTTGACCTTGACAGGCCGGGACCACGTAAGAAACGATAATGAATATAATTTCAGAAACGAAAGCCATTTCATGTTCGTTTATTAGAAGAAATAACGTCTGCATAAAAGGAGTGGTATTTCGGGACTGCCCTACGCACAGACACAATGGAAAATGCAAATATAATGTAAGTAACTCTTTAGATGAGTTTATACCGCAATTTAATTACTATACAGTAGCTTTAAAGACGGGTTAAGTTGGACTTGTTCGTTCTATGTGGCATATTGTTTTGTACCGCGCACTATCTTGGGGAGAACCGTCTCCTTTTACGTAAGCACCTCAAAACCTTCCTCTTTGCTTCTGCTTTCTCTCTCCCTCTCCCCTGCTACAACTGGTCCAATGTCTGCGATCTCGGTCCTGGACCCTTCCACTCTCCACCTGCACTCCCTGTCAACCCCTGCACTGGGGGACTGTCTCAGTATCCTACAGCCCCCCCTTGACGTTTAAAACCCAGTTGCACTGTCCTAGCTATGAAATAATTTACCGACCGAATATATAAAATGAATAATTTTAATCAAGATCTGATGGTGAGACTAATTTCATTTTTTATGTTTTTCAAACAGGTACTTCACCCATTATTGTCTGTGTCACGAGTACCAGACACCGGCGGATGGCTTTTATAACCGCCAGTTGCTTCTCCGCGTGAACAACGTTACCACCCTGACCATTTTATGGGACGATCGCCAAGTACAAGTATGCCCTTACGCGGTACTAACGGCTAGATGCAACATACAGACCGTTGTGGTGGCCTAGTGCCTCGTTGTTGGAACAGCCATGCGATTATCAGTGCGACCGAAGAGCTTATGTTATCGTAAACCAACACCCTGTGTACTGCACACGAACATCGCTTGCCTCAAGACGAACTATTTTGGATCGAGATCAAAGAAAAATGAAAATCGCTGAATATTCTCTAAACATTTGATGTCCAATAAATGTACTTTGCCAAATGTACAATCTTGCAGTTTGCTTTTAAACCACAGTTTCATATTCCGAATTGTGGCGCTGTATTGTGAGATGATCTAAGACCCTGTGTACAGCAAAGGAACATCGCGTGCCTCAAAACGAACTTTTTGGAACCTGAGCAAATAAAAATGCAAATCGCTGAATATTCTCTAAACATTTGATGTCAAATAAATGTACTTTACCAAATTTACAATCTTGCGGTTTGATTTAAAAGTACAGTTTCATATTGCGAATTGTGGCGCGCTGTGTTGTGAGCTGATCTGTGTTGGTTTCCGGGTTCTGTGTGGAGTCGCGTAGAAGACGCCTGGGCGCGTTTGCCTACGCAGCACAGTCACGTCACGGATAGAGGCGGGGAATATGAATGTTTTGATAAAGTCTGTTTCAGGGGCGGGGGATTTGATTTAGTGCCGCAAAAGCAGGTGAGCCAGGTCGATGGGGGGAAATGATAGGATTATCAGAAAATGGCGGCTGATTTCGAGTGCGTTAATGGACGAAAAGTCGGGTAAGGTCCATAGGAAAGTTTTCTACGATCTACCGAGTTATGCTTAAAAACACATGGCCGAACCGTAGGGACAATAAAAAAAAAGTCCCGGAACTATCCTTTAAGGACATAAAGGGGTACTCCCCGACTCTACTTCCACTGGAAATCCTCCTGGGCACCCCTATGCCGGAGACAGAACAGCCTGCATTCCCGAGGGTCATTGGGGCCATGTTGAGGGCGGGGAGGCTAGCACTAGCCCAAAAATGGAAGAGTGTCTTCGCGCCATCCAAGGAGGAATGGCTTTGTAAACTTAGGTCGATCTTCACTTATGAAAAACTCACTGCGATAACAAATGATACCATGTCGGAATTTGTACAGGAATGGACCGCACTGCTCCTTAACTCTCTATGCGCCTGTAAAGTACGACCCTTAACGCCCCCATTTCACACTTCTCACCACTAACCCCAGGGACCTAGTTTGGGCCCCCTACTTGTTGTGAACCGATCTGACCTCACTATGTCAAATTGTATGACTAATAACATATAGATATTCAAATGTTTTCTCTGCAGCTTCTATAACCTGCATAACCTCTAAACCTGGTATGTTTAAAAAGTTGGGGGGGCAAAGTGGGGGGGAGTTGGCAGGACAAGAGTTAAAGATACAAAATTTTTTTTTTTAAACTGTCATTTATGTTTGCTCAATGTATTGCTGGCAGGGATTGCCCGTGCATCCTACCTTATATGTATGATGTCAATATAAACAAAGTTATAAAAAAAAAGATTTTGCTCTTAAAAAAATACGATTTTAAATCACACCTGTATATGAACTTACGTAAAATATCTGGCGACAAGGTAGATATAGTGTTTTTTTTATAAAAAAAAAAAAATTGGAACTGAACTCTGGGATTCAGCATTTTAAAGTGTGTTGTTATTGTTGTCATTTGTTTTTATCTTTGTAAAAATTCATTAATTGTAATGTTTTATGAAATATTTGGTATCGTTGTATGAATTTTGTAAAGGTTTCTTTGAAACCATACACAAATAAATAAAATAAATTTAAAAAGTATTTTTAAAAGGACTAGTAAAGCCAATGGTGACTTTACATGTTTCTGGGGGACAGTAGTCATCCCCAGAAATGGAGTTCACAAGGGAAGTCTAAAAGACATCCCTGTGTCACTGCACTAAATGTGCTCTGCGACACACAAGTAAAAAGATGATGCCTAGGGAGTTGGTGACACTCCATAGCCCAGAGCACAAAAAGTACAACATACACAAAAAATACACTGTAAGAGTGGGAAAAAAAGGCTTGCACTCCTACCAGGTGGAAAAAATAAACCCCAGAAATCCAGCAAAGCTGCTGAGGCACTGACTAGGTACGGGAAATTAGCCATAAATGAGAATTCTCCCTAACAATGGACAATGGTCCCTTTGTGATAGAACCCTTTATGGTATACATGGTATTCAGCATCTTGAGCGTTCCCATATTCCCAGCACCCTTGTGAGCAGAGGTGCGAATGGCCATTGATACTGCAGGGGGGTGGATGAGGATGGGGCTACCGCGTTAGTCCAATATACGTGTTATTGCACAACAATATCTTACAATACTCTTATTGTATGTTTGGGCGTGTAGTTACAAACGTGAACGCACATTAAAGAAAGAACATTTTTGGAAATATTTCAAACTAAAAAATGTTTTTATTGTTTGGACGATAAATCTACAGTGGAACACTTTGGCTTCATTTCGAAATGAGTAAATTATTACATTTACAGAAACATTCTTGCGTCAGTGATCCGTCAAACTTATATTGATCTACGGGAACAACATATTACGTTACCCCTCTATATTTTGAAACAAAAAAGATATATAGAGTGAACTTACTTGTTACTTGCAGTACGAGGGCACACTGTAGCTCGAAGTTCGTGCATAATGACCATCATCATTCGCAGCGCCGGATCTTGTAAGGCAGGCTGCCCTAAAGTCATGCAGCTCGCTAACGCATAGTGGTGGTGTGTCTTCTTCGGCAATGTAGGCCAAGCAGCCAGAGTTTTCTCTGCAACAGCAGTTCCCCACCAGAGTAGGCAAAAACTCACAATGAAAGCAGGTACACCAGGTGGAAACGTCTTTCATGCGACTGGGTTCAAGCTCCAGCGATTGATCCTCATGACTTTCATCCGATTCCACATCGTCTCCACTTTTTTCTCTTTCACAGATCTCCTCTTCTGAGTATTCAGACTGTAGGGCTGAATTCTTGCCATTGTTCCTGAATAGTGAAGAAGAACAGAATCAATAGAGAGGCAAATAAACACCTTTTTGTTTGTATAAAGCAATGAAAAGAGGTTTCTCATTAACATTGAATGTTAAAAAAAGACAAGCAAAGAAACTACCAAAGTCACAAAAGCACATCGTACAAAATCAAGATTAGTAGTCTCAAAATGTAAAAACTCCCATGGACATATTTTTTAAATATGGTTTGGAAAAGACCTCTGTGCAGAATATAAGGAATGAAAAGCGACTACTTGGTTAATTCATTTTAGGCTGTATAAGTACCTGTTCTCAGTGTGTCGTCCTGGGCAGAGAGCTGAACAGAGCAGAAACAAGTCAGGGAGGTTCGAAATGAAATACACTGACACAAAGGGAAAATAAAGTCCAACGATGTGTGATCAGAATGGGTGTGTTTATACTTGGAGACACGTCAATAGATTGAGCACAGATGACGTTGACATGAGACGTGCATTGGCATTGTGAAATCGGGCGTGAGCGTCTAGTGATGTCAGTGTTAGGGGGGTGATCCGAATCAGTGCTGCAAGGGCACTTGAATTTAGGGTGATAGATCAACAGATAAGAATAGCACAAGATGCTAGTACCCGAGCCATCGTTTTCACATGTGTTAAAGTGAGAAAAACTCTCTGTTGTGTGGCCGTTTTGTGCTCCTTCACAGCAACAATTGTAAACTACGTGCCATCTTCATCGTGATGAGCTCTTCCTTCCATTCTTCAGTTTGCAAAAGTCAGACATGTATACAGTTTACATGCATTGTTTCATTACTGTGTGCATCTTATTCTTAGAAGTCTTCCTAATTCGTGGTTCACGCACGGTGTGCTCTTTCAAGAGAGCTACATACCTACTGATCTTTCTGTTTCTCGCTTTTTCGTAAAGCTCATTTGAACACAACTTCCAATCGTTTTATGGTAAAACAGTTCCAGAGTTTAATCAGAAAGCAGTGTGCATTTCCAGATCAGTGTCTTGGCACAATGAGCCAATGCATTTCGGAAAAGGTTCCATCATCGGGGCTGTGTGACACACATCTGGTATCTTTCAGAAACCGGCTCTGGAACTTCATGTCATTGGAAAAGACATAAGGGAGCGGAATCAAATAAGTAGTGGCCACCCTCATCTCTCCACCTTATTCTTTGAGACATATTTCTATATGTTCTCTAGCAAGAGTCAAGATGAGAGTAAGGCATTAGGTTTCCCATTATATACACTTACTGGGAGGTTCTTCACAACACCTGGTCTCTCTAAATGCCTAAGAAGCTACATTTACTCTGGGTACTACAATACCAAGAACTGCTCCTGATAAGTTAAGCCCACATTGTTAAAAATCTTTTCCGTCACACCCAGTAGGTCGTCCTTCGGTTTATCCAAAATGGCAATATAATCACTGGGGGTGGTCTTCTCTTTTCTAAATTCATTACATCGTACATATATTACAAAATAATGTTATGAAACAGTGAATTTGTACAAAGAAAAATGTATATAAACATCAAATCAGCATCAACTTTTTTATCAAGCATTTGAACACTTTAGGGTTTCAAGGTTACAACAGGTCATCTTCTTGGGCCTACACATATATATTGTTTTTCTATAAGATTCTTTCCCATTATTTCTGCCCTCTTACTTCCTTTGAGTGACTTCTTTTAAAACTCCTTTACTGACTTTCTTTTACACGCATTTCAAATGTTGCGCGAAATTGTATCCAGGGTGTAGTAATGCACAAACCGAGTTATATTTTTCATGTAGTTTATGACGATCTGTTGTGATAACCCTGTCAGGCCGATTCATGTAATTCCCCTCAAAAGTGTCGCACGCGGCTGGCGCACAGCGTGCCCGTGCGAATGTCTGCGCCAGCCGCGTGCGATAAAACCAATTCCTGCGCACAGCGTATTCATGGATTCTCGCCTCCAAAAGCAGACGTGGTGCAGAGTGGCGCAGCGACCCTGCAGCAGCGCCAGTTACGCCCCCAAAAACGCCCTCGCGCAAGGAAAAGCCATCAAGATCGCCAAACCATCGCAAAGGGCTGCGCCAACACTGTACCAGTTTACCGGACTGGCAAAAGCGGGGAACACGTATTACGGGTGTCGGGAACACGCGTGCGCGAGAAGATTCACACGCGATCGGGCCAGGGGGAGCGTGTGCGTGTATTTCAGGGGTGCACGAGAAGTCCTACACGTGAATGGCCTGGGTGCGTGTATTCCAGGGGTGCGCGAGAAGTCCTGCACGCGAATGGCCTGGGTGCGTGTATTCCAGGGGTGCGCGAGAAGTTCTACACGCGAATGGCCTGGGTGCATGTATTCCAGGGGTGCGTGAGAAGTTCTACATGCGAATGGCCTGGGTGCGTGTATTCCAGGGGTGCGCGAGAAGTTCTACACGCGAATGGCCTGGGTGCGTGTATTTCAGGGGTGCGCGGGAAGTTCCACACGCGATTGCCCTGGGCGCGTGTATTTCAGGGGTGCGCGGGAAGTTCCACACGCGATTGGCCTGGGCGCGTGTATTTCAGGGGTGCGTGGGAAGTTCCACACGCAATTGCCCTGGGCGCGTGTATTTCAGGGGTGCGCGGGAAGTTCCACACGTGATTGGGCTTCGTGCGTGTATTTCAGGGGTGCGCGGGAAGTTCTACACGCGAATGGCCTGGGTGCGTGTATTTCAGGGGTGCGCAGGAAGTTCCACACGCGATTGCCCTGGGCGCATGTATTTCAGGGGTGCGCGGGAAGTTCCACACGCGATTGGCCTGGGCGCGTGTATTTCAGGGGTGCGCGGGAAGTTCCACAAGCGATTGGCCTGGGTGCGTGTATTTCAGGGGTGCGCCGGAAGTTCCACACGCGATTGGGCTGCGTGCGTGTATTTCAGGGGTGCGCGGGAAGTTCCACACGCGATTGGGCTGCGTGCGTGTATTTCAGGGGTGCGCGGGAAGTTTCACACGCGATTGGGCTGCGTGCGTGTATTTCAGGGGTGCTCGGGAAGTTTCACACGCGATTGCCCTGGGCGCGTGTATTTCAGGGGTGCGCGGGAAGTTCCACACGCGATTGGGCTGCGTGCGTGTATTTCAGGGGTGCGCGGGAAGTTCCACACGCGATTGGGCTGGGCGCGTGTATTACAGGGGCTCGCGGGTGGTTTCACACGCGATCGGGCCTGGGGGAGCGTGTGCGTGTATTTCAGGGGTGCGCGGGAAGTTCCACACGCGAATGGCCTGGGCGCATGTATTACAGGGGCTCGCGGGTGGTTTTACACGCGATCTGGCCTGGGGGAGCGTGTGCGTGTATACCAGGGGTGCGCGGAAAGTTTTACACGCGATTTCAGCAGGGTACGTGTATTTCAGGGGTGCTGGGGAGTCCTACATGTGATTTGCCAGTGTGGGTCCTCCCAGGTGTTCCCTGTACACCCTCCACGGCCCCTGCAGGCAGCCCACACCACAGGGGACTACCCTGCATCCCTGGTCATGTCCCGCAGGCAGCCCACCCAACATGGGCATGCCCCCCAGCAAAGGCACATGTCTCCTTGCACTAATGATCACCAACTCATGTCCCCTTGCACCCCCACCCCCAGAATTGCGGGGCACCTGCCAGCAGGCCCCCACCCATGTCCAACTCATGTTCCCCATCACCCCCACCCCCCAGCACTGTGGGGCACCTGCCAGCAGGCCCTCACCCATGTGCAACTCATGTTCCCCAGCCAACATGTCATCACAATCTAGATCCCTGGTCCCTATGGTCAGCCTCCAAATGCAAAACACCCACCCGAGTATTGCATCCACCCACTCATAATTTGCAATTACATCACCGAACACCAATTGCAAGTTCCGAAACAAACACATCTCCCTCACATACACCCAATGGGTGTCAGTGAATCTCAAAACACATATCATGAAATGCATGAAACCAATGAGATACCACACATTGAAGTTCACCAAAAAAAATATGTATTAAAGGAAACATAAATAGAATAAAAAATCAAGAAACAGAAATGTGAATGTACAAAAATTAAAAGAAGCATGTCCGTGAAAAAAAGCAAAACCAAAAATAAAATTCCAAAGTAATGTTGTCCAAAGTCAATGTCCACAAAACAAAATCCAATGGGAAATAAAAAAGAAAGCCATTGCTCCATGGTTAAAAAGTGAAAAAAAAATACAATCCAACAGTGAACTATGTACATGGGAACAAGCCAGGGTCCATTATCCCAACAAAAGAAAGGAAACCTATCTAACTACACTAACTAATAAAATAAACTATATACAAAAATGTGGCCAATGTCCGAAAGGTCCAAATAAAATCAAAACAAAAATAAAACCTAACACTACCTACATAACTATGTACAAGGGCAGCGGGCTAGTTTCACGGCTCACTTGTGGATGTCCCGGGCCAGGGCATCATCGAACTCCTCCTCAATGTCCCAGAGGCGGTCCTCCTCCATGTCCCCGAGGGTCCGCAGGGCCGTCGACGTCTCCTCCTCCAAACCCCTGCGGATTGCCTCGAGGCACTCGGCCCGCCTCAGGGCCCTCCGCATGGAGTTCTCCGCCCTGACCATTGTGAGCCGTGCCTCTTCCGCCCGCTGCCGCTCCGCATCTATGGCGTGGCCCAACCGCTGCCACACGGAAGACACTCTCTGTCCTGGGTCCTCCTGCCCTCTGGCCGATGCCTGCCCCTCCGATGTTGAAGGCTCCGAGCCTTCATGGCTCCCACCACGTTGCTGCTGCTGCTGTGCCTCTGCCCGTGCACTGCCTCCTGCTGCCTGCACATCCTCCGCCGGCTGGGGTGCAGTCGTAGATGTGGCCACCCCTGCTGGACGTCCGACTCCCGACTGTGGCAGGGATGCCTCCTCCACCAGCCTGGCCGCACCGTCAGAGGCAGCTCCACAGGGCACCCAGGTGACTGATGGGTGGGAAGATGGCACAGAGGACGACTGGCGCGTAGTGGGTCCAGTTGAGGAGGGGGTCGTAGCAAGCCCCATCAGACGAAGGAATCCGGCCTGGGTGACCAGTCCAAGCAGGCTGACGTGGTCAACGAGCCATTCGAGATGACGTGCAGTCTCTTCATGAAAAGACTGCAGGTCACCTCGCATGGCCCGTTGACGCAACGCCACACCAGCCAGGACAGGCTCAACCCGGACCCGGATAGCCACGTCAACAGGCAGAGGAAGGCCAGTTGACGTGAGCTCATCCCCTGCCTGAAAACGGGTCTGGACGTAGGCATCCTTGCTGGTGCAAGATGATGCAGGGACAGGATCAGGGACAGGATTGCACACAGGCACCTCCGCGGCGGCCTGTGCTGCCTCCTGTCCCTGGTCCTGCACTGCACCACTAGCACCAGTGGGATCCCCACCTCCAGACCCCGTCTGTGCTTGCACGGCCTCCTCCTCCACTAAACCCCCCACCAACCTGGATGACTCCGTGCCATCTTCCCCTGTTGGGCCCTGTGGGGTCCCAGCTGCCCCTTCTGCTGCCGAGGAGTCCAACTCCAACCTCCGCCTCTTGGACCTCCCCCCGGCAGCTGCGGCCTGGGATGCGGCACCGGACTCCTCACTCCCCGACGAGATCACAACATGGGAGGGGAGCCGGGCCTTGCGTCTCCGGCTGGCGGTGGGATCCCTGCCGCTGTGCTCCACAGCACCTTCTCCGCCCTCTTCATCAGTTGACACTGCAGACAGGGAGAAACATAACACAGGCATCAGGGCACTGTACAATGGACACATACACACATGACAGTTGTACATGAGTGGCATTGGCAAACCTCAGAAATGTCATCACAATCCCCAACACACATGTCATTACAACAAAGGTGAGCCAGACATCACATGCAACACAGGAAGTGCACCACACATGTACACACACCACCACACTTGCATGCATGTGTACACCTCTGCCAAGTGTCGCAGTGTTCAGACGGGCATCCATGTCACATCTGCCAATCAGGCTTCCACATACCGCTGTCACATGCATCCATGTTGCATCACTGTTGCACCCTTGTCAAATACACACACATGCACATGTACACAGTGCTGATACATGCAGACAAAAATAACATACATGCGTGGCATCACAGACATGTCTACTTACATACACATTCATCCAAACATGTGTGCCCACACAACTGCATTTGGCATGCAAGCCTACACACACAAGCACCATCCATGTCTCACACATTCCAGCCCTCGCATGTGTCAGCCCCACGGCCCTGTACACCCCCACCCATACTCGACCCCATACAAACAGATGTGCAACCTGCACACTACTGAATAATCACCACACGCACTGCTCACAATCAGGATGCATGTACACTCACCGCTCGACTCCAGACGTGTCTGCCTGTCAAGGACCTGGACGTGGAGCGCTGGGGATATGCGTTCCAGGACCCTCATCTGTTCTTCCGACAAGTGGCCCCGGCGCCCCTTGGCATCCGCTGCCTTCAAGAGGCGCCGGGCCTTGTTCAGGGTCCTGGACCTGAAGTCCTCCCAGCGCTTCTTGACAAGTTGTAAGTCACGGACTGCCACCCCCTCCGCGTTGATGGCAATCACGATGTCAGTCCAGATCCGAGTCCGTCCTTCCTTGTCGGCGCGGGAACTTCCGAAGAGGGCATCATACTGCCCCAGGACTTGCTCCACCAGGACACCAACTTCGGTGGCACTGAAGCTGGTGCCCCTCTGCCTCTCTGGCCGGGGGTTGTCAGTGGTCTCAGATGGTGTTTGCCCCGACATGACAACCCCAGAGGCAGGAGTGGGTGGGCAACTGGGTCCTGGAGCTGGGCTGTGGAGCAATGGAATCCCAGTCGGGAGTCTTCGGTTCCAGCAGGGGTGGTCACAGCAACAGCACCCCTGGCTGATGTGCAGGCAGCAAATGGCAGGGCACGTGGGCAGCAGGCAGTCAGGCAGCAGCAGATGGCAGGTGGGAGCGTGCTCAGGGCTCTGGGGGGCAGTAGTTCGGCCTTCTGGGCAGGAGCGTGGTCTTCCGTGTGCTTACGCGTGGCCAGCTTGATACGGAGTGATTTGGCACGTGAAAATTCTGCACGTCAGCGTGTGAATCGAGGAAAGGCCCTTAGCGCGTAAGCGCGTCAGCACGCATATGCGATTCCATTGGACCAAAGGCCCTTAGCGCGTATGCGTGTCTGTGACGTATCGCGCTTTTCGTGGGGTGCGGTGCGTGTGTCTTGCAGGCGTGTGTCTTGCAGGCGTTGGGGTTCACATGCTATTACTTCACAGCGGGTGGGTGTTGGCTACGCGTTCTTCTACACGCAAGGCAGACGGTGAGTGGTACCCTGCTCCCCCAGGCCCGATCGCGTGTGAAAACACCCGCGAGCCCCTGGAATACACGTACCCCGCTCCCCCAGGCCCGATCGCGTGTGAAAATGCCCGCGAGCCCCTGAAATACACGCACACGCTCCCCCAAGCCCGATCGCGTGTGAAACCACCCGCACGCGCCTAGGCGAATCGCGTGTGGAACTTCTCGCGCACCCCTGAAATACACGCACACGCTCCCCCAGGCCCGATCGCGTGTGAAACCACCCGCGAGCCCCTGCAATACACGCGCACAGGCAAATCGCGTGTGGAACTTCACGCGCACCCCTGTAATACACGCACACGCTCCCCCAGGCCAGATTGCGTGTAAAACTTCGCGCGCACCCCTGAAATACACGCGCACAGGCCAATCGCGTGTGAGTAACTTCTCGCGCACCCCTGAAATACACACGCCCATGCCAATCGCGTGTGGAACTTCACGCGCACCCCTGTAATACACGCACACGCTCCCCCAGGCCAGATCGCGTGTAAAACTTTGCGCGCACCCCTGTAATACACGCGCACAGGCCAATCGCGTGTGAGTAACTTCTCGCGCACCCCTGAAATACACGCGTCCAGGCCAATCGTGTGTGGAACTTCACGCGCACCCCTGTAATACACGCACACGCTCCCCCAGGCCCGATCGCGTGTGGGCCTTCTCGCGCGTGTAGGACTTTGGCGCACATTTTTTTCCTGTGCAGGGACGCTACCGCCTGCTTTCGTGTGGCGGACATGTATGGGCCTGTGCGCGTCTTTGGCCGTGCGCTGTTTTTCCCTATTCGATTCCATGAATACGTGTTGTAGGCAAGCGTGTGGGCGTTCTGCGCACTTGCCTCCTGTACTTCCCCCGTGACGCCCACATTTTCATGAGTTGTTCCCCATTCTGCGTGTGACGCCCCGTGTTACGCCTACTTTTGTTATGTGCGCCGCGCTATGTGCGAATTCGCTGTGGCCTTATCGCACGGCGTTCGATGACCTGTGCGTCAGCGTGCGCCAGCGTGCGCCAGCGTGCGCCAACGTGCACCACGCACTTTCTCAGCGCACATCCCACATTTCGCGCGCGCACGGGCTTCCATGAATTGATGTGCGATGTTTTCTGTGCGATAATCGCACTTGCACTGCGATTTTCGCTGTTTCTCTGCGAATCGCACGTTTTCGCACGCGTGCGCTGTTTTTTCGGCGCACGTTGATTCCATGAATCGGCCTGTGTATCTCTGAGCAAGTTAAAAAAAGGCACAAGGTGCGTTCATCACAAAATAAAATGTTGCTTCAGAAGGATCATAAAAAATAAGAATCTGGAAACATGTTCCACCTTTAGAAAGAAACCGATTGTTACTAGTAATATCATTGGTATTGAATTATTGTTACTATTATCATGATTAGATTTTGTGGAAAGCCTGTGCTACATTTATGGAGGTATTCAGGTTGATAGGAAATGCTTAGCAAAAGATAGTTATCTGGATTATATGGGTGCGTGGGGAGGTCATGAATGTTAATAATTAACCCCTCCCTCAGATGGTTACACTATCTATACTGTGCCAAAGCTGGAGTAATAACACCTCCACCCATTCATTTGTGACTAGTCTCCCCTTCCATAAATCATTTGACTGCCAGGTGTATGAGAGAGATGGACACGTAATTGCAAGAACTTGCAAAAATGCTTGCCAAGCGTGTTTGAAAAAATGTTTTAAAATTGATGTGATAGCAATTGTACTACTTCTGTGGATTATATTGTAATTGTTCTGTTTAGTACAAATTGATAATAAAGAATTATCTCTTACAATTTTAGACACCCATATCTTGGTAGGAAATCAAAGCTTCTGCAACCGTTTTCCGTATGGAGCTCTGCGGTCGGTTGAATTTAATAACATTCTTAACGATAGTTGGATTTTTGTTTAACATGCATGAACCAGGACAGATTATAAACTGTGGATGCATAGCACATGTGATAAATTACTGCACATGCACAATGTCAAGGTCCTTGATGTCTTCAAGATTTCCTGTGTGCATTATTGTGCTGGAATTTTGCAGAGGTCTTAAATGGAGACATACGTTAATTAAAGCATTAATTGAGGAAGGATCATGGAACATATAAGGGCATTTTGCTCATAGGCAAGAGTGGATCCATCAAATATTCTTCAAGCCAATGATCTGTTATGGGCATATAAAGTAATAGTAAAATGGCAAATAGAAAAGCAGATGGAATAAATGGTGCTTGTGAAGATTCAATAGACTGCAAATACAGTTTGGACAGACGAAGCAGTCGATTTGCCAGGCACATTTAATAATCAAATAGTAAGCATATCATGAAGAGCAATTTTTCCTAAACAGGTTCATTCAACTTACATTGGAAGTGGATCCACAGGTTTTACAGAAATAAAAGATCCATGCATTTCTAGCAAAGCAATAACATTCTTTCGTTTTTTCATCATCCAACAGCCCTCCAAGTGTTTCATACCTATAGATTCTTCCGTTTCGGAGATGAGAAATCATTGATTCCCTGGCTTCTTGAAGAGCTGCTGCAACCCCTCCTACAGACTCTGGTCAGGTGTATGACAGCTTTGGGAAACTTTTCACGCATTTGATGCAAACAAGTGGAACACAATTGGGTTTGTTGTAAAAAACTAAATTAAATATTGCAGCGCAAAGATAATAAACAACTTTATCCATTTGCACTTCTAGGAATTGTGCTTAATACTGTGTTTTAGTTATTAAAATGTTTGACTTTTATTTAACTCTTAAAATGTGTGTTACAATATTTGGGGAAGGATTGCATTTGAGAAGTAGGTGTTCACCTGACAGGAGTTCTCACGATTTTTCTTAGTTTAGGTTAAATTTCTCTATGAAGATGTTGCACCAATGCACAGTTCATCCTCTATATTGGATACCTTTTAGGTATGGGTTCCTTGTGTATGGATATATTTATCATTCCCTAATGGTTTTTTTAATGTTCTCCCGTCAGCGCGATGGCTCCTTCTCCTTGGTGCAACATCTTCATTGAGAAATTAAACCCCACAACAGTGGCTGTTACTCACCAGAGCAAGGACCACGGAAATGTGTTCATCTATGAACCAATATACAAGACTAAGCAATGGATCATCAAAGGATCACTGAGAAGAAATGTATATCTGATGTTAAACTGAAAATTGAATGTGTATATTTTTTTTAATCAAACTGAAATTAACAAACCCTGGATACTAAGTGCCTTGACAAAGCCCAAGAAGGGGCGAAACAAATGCACGTGCCTCATAGGGGAGTTATGTTGCCACAATTTCGTTATGTATGTATAAACACAATTTAATTAATGTATACACACTGCAACAATTGAATTAAAACTAACTACTTCAGCCCACTTAACAGTGAGTAGTAGCAAATTATTGAAATGTTGCTTCAGAAGGATCATTAAAAAAAAATAAGAATCTGGAAATATTTTCCACCTTTAGAAAGAAACCATTGTTACTAGTAATATCATTTGTATTGACTTATTGTTAATATTATCATGATTAGATGTTCTGGAAAGCCTGTGCTATATTTATGTAGGTATTCAGGTTGATGGGGAATACTTTGCAAAACATAATTATCTGGGGGGGGGCGGGTCATTCATGTTTATAATTAATCCCTCTCTAAGATGTAAAGCTGGACAAAGAACACCTCCACCCATTCATTTGTGACTACTCTGCCCTTCCATGAATCATGTGACTGCCAGGTGTATGAGAGGGAATATCACTAATTGCAAGAACTTACCAAAACGTTTCGCCGAGATGTTTAAATTTTTTTTTTAATGATTTTGTGTACATTTGTCTGCTTCTGCAAGGATTTTATTGTAATTGTTCAAGTTCAGTAAAATTAATAATACACTGTTGCATTACCTCTTGCCTACAAATTTGACACCAAGATCTTCCTTTAAATATCTCTGGACTCCAATAAGGTAACTCGTGAGAAGTGCTTTGGAAGTGTACGGTGGTTTGGTGAGACAGTGAGCAGTGTCTTTATAGAAGTCTATTATATTTGAAGACTATGCAGTGTGCTAATTAAGCAGTGGTTTAACGCAGAATATTATTAATTCAGACTTAAAAGAGTTGTATCTAGACTTTTGGATCAGCCAATAATGGTGACCAGATCCAAGTCTAGGAAAGCAAAATACAACCTACGCATTAACAGGAATGCGGATATTCAGCTAAATGGAGCAGGTGCTACCAGCATCGAAAAGCTAGCTGAGTGAACTTTGTGCACGCATAGCAAGATTGAAAGTGTGAATGTAACTAAAGGTGAAGGGAAACTCACATCTTATTTCTCAGTGGGTAAAGGTGCGAACAACAAGCGTGCACATGAAAAACATAGCACTACAGAAAGGCCAAATGCTCAAGATACAGCAAATTCATTGCACATATAATAACTTGTTGCTTAATCTGTGCTATTCGCTTCAGACTGAAATTGCTGCTCAAGTATCTGTGCCCCATATGACGGACATCATTATCCAACAAAGCCTTAACAGTTGTGGAAGAGGCTACAGTGCCTAGATTAAGTGTGTCGCCAGTACTTTATCCAGAGTCTGTTGAAGAGAGAAACATGAGCGTAAATAGAGCTTTCAAGTCTTCCCTGGAAATGATGTGGACAATTTCTACAATGCAATTTGCGTTGAAAATCCCAATGAAAAAATTACCCTGATAGGCGCCACATAAGCAAACATTGAATCCATATTGTCACAACCAAGCTTAAATCTCCAATCTGGTGATTGAGCTGCCACTGAAGCGTAACTATTAGGGGCAGCTGAGCCGGTGGTTTCCAATTACCAAGCTTATGGAAATTCCGCAAGAAAGCACAGCACAATCTAACATCATGGACACTAATAACTCTGATAAATCTCCATCACGCAAACAGTGGCATTCATTAAAAGCTCAGAAAGCAGGAAAATGTCAGAATGAAAAGTAAAATCAATACTGAAAATCCAACTATTAAGTATTCAGTCTTGCACACCGCTTGGTGGGAGTCGCAGAGCTACGAAAAAGAGAAATTGTAAGAGGAGGGAGGAGGCAAAGAAACGTGATTCAATCACTGGATGGTTGGTGCACGATCAATGGCACGCTAACTCTTTGAGCATAAAGGTAATGGAGGCCTCTGATACTGACCTTAGAGTCGGATATTACCACTGACTCAGTGATTGAATGATGCTGTACACAAAAACTGTTGGCTATGCTGCATGAAAGACAGAAGAATAAGTGCTTTAGGAATACTGTGGTGCACGAAACTGAAATCGCCCAGTTGTAATCCGTTGAATATATGATAATATCTCTGACTAGCGCAGATTTGACCAAAAGTGAGAACATGATCAACAGGTCGGTCCTCCTAAATATACTGTAAGACATTCCTTCTCGGAGTCATTGGTTCAGCAGATTTTGAGTTTGAGATTTTGAAAAATGTTTAAACATGTTCATCACATGCTCATTGTACAAGTGGGTGGCTGATTTGCTTAGAGGACACTAAGCTCACTTTCTGAAGTTGGGCTTCCTAATAATGGATGTGGAGTTGAAGTCTCCGACATGTAAACAGCCTAATAGGGTGGCAATGGTTTCTTAATTGAACCAAAATAAAAAGGTTGAACTGAGTAAAAAGGTGGAGGTTGTGTACGATGTCCAGGGTTGGAAGTGGCTTACCACATTTCTTCCGAAAGGCTTAATGAACCAAGAGTGAATCAAATTCGGCAAGTGACTTTCCATTTATCAAGTAGCCATTAAGTTCCCTGCTGTGAGGTGGTTTGTAAGAGTTCAAATTGAGAAAGATCATCCTGCATAATGCATTTTCGACATAATGCTAAAGATTTCCATAATACAATGGATTGAAGAGATTGCAAGCCCCATTAATAGCTCACCATTGCAATCAGGGTACTTTTAGGAAGGTTGAGAACTATTTCCAAAAATCACCCTCTAAGGTGTCCCAGCATTGCCACGATAGATTAGTACGTAAAAACAGGGATGACTTTTTTTTTTTTGGTTTGTTACAAACCTTTAAAAAGAAGAACAAATAGAAAATAAACAAACGAATCACACCACATAAAACACAGTACGTGAATCTCGCCTAAAATAATACATTTGCAATCTAGAAATGTTGGTAGTTTGGGCGTGCAGGTTTTAAAACTGACCCGTAAGCGAGGTCATATCCATATTATATTTGTCAACTTTTTTATCATTTTTTCTAACAATGTTAATTCGATTGTCAGTTTTCGATTTGAATCACTAAATAATTCCCGCCACCAATCCTCTACACTTAGAGTTGACCTTTCTGCAATAAATGTTCCTAAATGCTGCCTTCGATCTTGAGTTAATGCTGGAAACAATGTTAAATGCTTCAATGTTTCACAGGGGTCTCCACACAAGTGACATGATATGTCCACAGACTTGTCCATAGTCCAAAACTTCAGATTTTCTCTCGATTTAGCCGAAATTTTAAGAATATTAATCTGTGCATTCTTCCAGGAAATTTCTCAGATATTGCTGAGCTACATTAAACCTTTTTGTTTCAAATGGCACCTGACTCATGGCTCTGTTTGCTACGGATGTCCCCAGTATCGATCCAATCCTGAGTTCACAACATAGTTTTGACTTTGTTAGGATTATTGATCAACGTCAAGCAGTCAGCACTAATGTCCTGCAAGATTTTTTCACAGTGTTTAGCCCACATGATTAATACGCTCTCACGTTTGCCGTTTCTAGGATACTTCATTATAGCATATTGAGGCGCTACCTGGTTTCCAGAAATGTTGCGATTCCTTGATACCAAGCCTAGCGCATATCTTATACAAGCTGTTGGAACACCTTGAGTAAGCCAGAGTACCTTTGACCAAAACAAGTGTTCCAGCGAAGACCAAAATTTCGAATTATATCCTAGAGCCGCCTCAGCACCATGTATTAACGCAGGGACAACCTTTTGCTTGCAAAAGTTCATCACTGGAGTTGAAGAACATTTTCCGAACTTTTTTTTATTTAGTAAGCAGGCTTGCACAGTCAGTTGCTTGCATTTAGCTCTAATTCTCTGGATCCATGGTGCATCATTAATACATGCCTAAGTACATAGTTTGTGTTACCAGATATATTGGCTCCTTTCCCATTTTCCAGGTGAATTTTCTAGTTAGTTTCGATCTTCCAATCTTTTGAAGATTTTGGAGGATAAGTATTTCAGATTTATTTGTGTTCACACGTAGCCCATTAAGGAGGATGTATTGTTGTAGAATATTTAATTTCCGCTGCAGGCCAATCGATGTTAGGTCGAGTAGGACCAGATCGTCCGCATATAAGATCCAATTAATTTCATTGCCAATAATTTTTGGTGGGTAGATCTTGTTTCCTACATAGGCCTCACCAATATCGGAAATATACAAGTTGAATATTATTGCTGCCAAGGGGCAACCTTGTTTGACACCTCGATGAGTTTTTATGGGTTCTGATAATTTACCTGTCTGGTCAAATCGTATTCTTATTACAGTATCTTTATGGAGTTTTTTTATTTCTAGAATGAGACTTTCAGGGCAATTCCAGGCAATCATTTTAGTCCAGAGGAGTTCCCTATTGATGCTGTCAAATGCCTGCGACAGGTCAATGAAAGCCAGATATATGTTGTTGTCGTTTTTAATGACTTTCTATTTATAAAAAATGAGACATGGTAAATGGACAGTATATCTTCTTAATCAACAATGCTTGTGATGAAGAGCTCCTGCATTTCAATACAGACATCCATTCACTTATATTGATATTACAACTAATGGGCATTCCCAAATAAATGATGGACTGAACTTTCTGAGCCATCTCTCACGTGGTTTGCTTTTATAATGTGCGTTCATTAGTGTCAAGGCGAAGTCCGTCCCAACGCGGAAGTAGCAAGAACTCCTACCTCCCCTTGACGGTCTTGGCGCCTGGATTAGTTAAAACACAGGTCACCGCGACCCCCACGGGGAAAGAGGGTTAGGGTCCACGGATTGGATAGGTTTCGGGGTGATAGGATGACCGGATTGAGGATTAGGGAGATGTAATGGATAGGGAAAGGGGTTTTAGGGTCAAGTTGTTCCCAAACTCCGACCTTCTGAGTCTGGACTACTGCCTCTTGGTAGTTGTCTTTGTACTTCCAAGGCCATTCAGTCATGCATTCTTACCACATGCATGCTTTACCCTCAGACTGGAACCCAGCACTTGTTCACCACATTCACAAGTTTGCCCAATCTTGGCTTTCTTCCATAGAAACACAATATTCTATCAGGCTTCTAAATGCCTATCATGTTCCCCTCTTGTTGGGTATTTCACAAGCAGAACATATATTCAGATACAATGCTTTTGGCCACATAATGTACTTAGCTCTAGTGTTCTGAGGTTTCCTGTGCGCTTCTTCCGCCCGCCGGCTCCGCAGACTGTGCGTTGCACAACGATCGGGTCGTTGTCGATAGCAGCTCACTCCTGACAAAAAGGGAGAAAATTAGCCTTTCCCTTCAGTGCCTTATGCCTTTCACAAATGTGCGCTACTACGAGTATGGCATAAACGGCCCGCAACTGGCGAGCTTATTACTACGTTTGCACCCGCAACAGGCGAATGCATGTCACATGCAAAGTTTAGTAGGCTGGTTAGTTCGCGAGCTTCCGCGTATCTCCCCTGTAAGTTTCTCCAAAGTCACTGGTAAGCGGACTCCCTTTCCAATGCACACTTCACTCTGGGTAAGTTTAAATGGCAGGCAATGTACTTATGTTTGACATCGCGGGGCCTGAAGATGAGTCCAGTGGCGAGGGCGGCCCCGCAAGAGGTTTCACCGGAGGTCCGTAAGATGCGTCCTCTCGGCAGCAGAGTCGAGCACGGACGAGCTTTTGGGGATCGCGCATGCGCGGCAGCATCTTCGCGCATGCGCGTTGTGTCGGGCGTGGTCCTAGGCGTTTCCTGGAGTGCCGGAGCTGTAGTTTTAGGCCCGGGGCTGCTGGGAAACGTAGTGTTTCTGGTTTTCTATGTCCTGCACACCTTGTACCCCTGCACCAAGCACATCTGCAATGGGGACAAAGGTGGCAGCGGCTCAGAAATGTTCCACCCACCATCCCAGTAACCACCCTACCTCCATTCCTACCATGTGGGCGTAATGCAGCCCGTGAGTTCCTGACAATTAGCACCATTATTTTTGTCTGCTTGATGTTTACTCGCAATTTATTGGTTTCCATATATGGAATCAGCTCATTGATTCTCCGCTGTAGTCCTACTGCTGTCTGATCCAGGATAGCAGGATCATCCGCATATAGGACCCATGGTAGTTACATTCCACTAATTTTGGGAGGGAATAGCTGTCACCCATGTCTGACAAATAGATGTTGAATAGTGCAGAGGCCAGTGGGCAGCCTTGCTTAAGGCCCCTAAAGGTGTTTATTAAATGGCCCTTCTTTTGACAGCCTCACCTTGATGGAAGTGTCTGTATAAAGGGCCTTGATTGCTTACAGCAGACCTGGCGGGCATCCCCAAGTGTGCATCTTGTTCCACAAACCTCTCCCTGCTGACACTGTCAAAGGCCAATCCCAAGTCCACAAATACAGTATAGATTTTGGTTTTGCTTCTAATTGCTTTTGAAGGGACACCCCTGAACCCTCACGCCAGAAAAATACCAACCGCTAGGGAAAAAAGCCCAAGAGATTTCTTGCAAGGATAACCAGTTTTAATAGCACAAAAATAAGGATGCCAGCAAAGAACTCTGCTGCGTGAGAACGAATGGTGCAAGCAGAACGTTATAAGGCAGCACATCGTCATAACTATGTCTTACATACAGTAAACACCTGCGTGGCTGGTTGGTGAGACCCTATACATGTGCCTGCTCCATAGGGGATGCCAGGCAGCGATTGGCCCCAGCCCCGTCTGTCCATCTTCCATCACGTGGGGTCAGCTGGGCTCATCTCTTCAGGGACTGAAGGTTGCGTTCCTCATTAGTTATTATTTTAAGACAATGCTACTCTATCATTATGGCGTGCACAAGGAAAACTCAGGAACTTGCACAGAGGGAGGCTCAAGATCATGCTGATCCACAAATTTTTCACTCGGTACCTGTCGCACTGTCTGCACCCAAGTGCCATTATGAAATAAGGTGAAATGGTAGTGTTCTTTCAGATCTTTTGTTACCACTGACTTTATGTCACCTACTATTGTGGAATTTAGGGGTCTTGGACAGGGTCAGTTATGGGGTCATAACTCTTGGTGGGCTGGGTGGGGGTTGGAGGTTTGATGAATGTGCCTGTGGGGCACCTGGTGCTATCTTGTGGCCTTGCAGGGCGCATTCCTTTTTGGGATAACAAGTATTCGCAACAGTTGGGGAACAAAGAGGTTTCTATGGCAATTAGTAGCTCGGGTCTTCCTACCAGCAGGGCTGGGGCCTGTTCATGTTTCTTCATCGGGCCTGTCTTAACCGTGCGGCCATGCAGGATTGAATGTATCTATCATAACTGCAAAAACTGGTGCCTGCTTATATGTGAGCGCTAAGTCTATACATCTGTCTTTCATACAATATTGTGTTTGTGCAGGGTTTCTTAGCACAGCCCTCTCGCCCCTGGCACAATGCACGTCTATCTATGGGACTCGCCTCACTCTAAAGTGCCTAAGGGGGTGGGAAAAGTTAATTTCCTGCCCAACATTCCCCCCTTTCGTTACTTCTACAGTAATGAATTCCTCCACATACTTGCGTTCATTTGCTCTCCTCACTCCAGCTTCATTTGGTGGAGTTCCCTTTATTGGCATCCATGCCCTATATATTTCCTGCAGGCTTTCTCCTGCTTGCGCATATTCTTCAGGAGTAGATGTCATGTAGATACATCCGCTGGCCTCACAACAGCTAATCCCACAAGGGTAGGGTGACCAGATTTTCTAAATAAAAAAACTGGACAGGCCACCAACATAGAAGTAGGACTACAATGTGACTGTGATCAGACACAAAAGTAGGAATACAAATCAGTAGCTATAAACACAAAAGAGGGACTACAAACATATGACTTATGACAGCAGTGACAAACATGAATGAGTTTGGGGGCGGCTGCGACAGATAATTCCTATCAAATGCTGGATTAATGTACAGATGCCTGTGAAACCACTATGTTTTGTGTTTTTAGAGTGAATTCTTGGCGATCCACCTGTACAGGGCATGTCTATATTGCAGTAGAGCACTGCAGTGGACTGGGGTTATTATCAACCCAACAATATTTTCGATGTGAAATTAAAGCAAGCCTTTTCACAATGAATACTGATTGACTGTACACACTTTATTAAGAACTGCTGACCCCCTTGCATCATTGAATGGCACAAAAGTAATGCACCCCACAGGTGTATGGCACCTTTATTGTGTGGAATTATTTCTCCCGACAAGGCTTTTAGTGATCAAAAGAACTATGCCTTTATTGCAAAGAAAAAAACCCAGTGAAGATTAAATGCAAGAGATAATTGCTGTACATGTTTTATTTCTAATCTGAGTACTTTGCAGATGAATTCTGTGTAGCACCATTTTGTCCTTCTGTAGTCTACTATGAAACACAGAGCAGCTCAGGCTGAAAATTACCTTACTAACCAACAGGGGTTTCAATGTTCATTCGGTTTCTTTCCTCTGTCCATGTATTGTTCACTATGGAAAGATTCTTTCCACTGGAGCAGTTGTGCCGAGAAAACACAAAGCAAACTGCACCATTATGCTCAAGTATTTTATTGTAATGTTGTGTTTTGAAAAATAGGTGAAAACCTCCACCCACGGTTAATCTGCAGCCTTTTTCTGCTCATTCTACTGGGCCAGTCTGCAAGCTGTGTAATTCTGTACACAGCTCAGCTCATCAAAAAGCTGGTCATCCAATTTGAATCTTCCCGTTGTAGACTGCACAAATTGTAGGAAGCCCTCTACATCTTCCCAAAAAGGCACACTGTTTAGGAGGACCCAGGAAAGTGCTCAGTTCAGAGAAATATGTCCCCCATTCTTCAAGGTAATTCACACAGCAGTCATAAAATTAACACACATATTCATTGAACTGTGCTTCCATTAGTTGTCCTTGTTCCTTGAGGGCGTTTAGGAGGCCTTTCACTTCATTGATAAAAAAAACATGCATCACGCTGCCCAAAAACATGCATCACACCGCCCTTTCATTTTTTCTTTCAGTCTCATCAACCTTTGTCAAAATCAATAGCATTTGAATTTTGCTTTTCTAAAACCTTAATCGTATAATTAAAAATGACAAGTTGGTTCTACAGAAAACAGAGCCACGCCTCACCAATAGGGTTCTCCAAAAACTTGATAATTGCTGTAGGGGCTTTTTCTTGTGAGAAGAAGTAAGACTTCAGGGACCCTCTCAAGAGCTGGCAATAGGGACATCCAGCGTGTTTTACTGGTACCAAGGAGCATTTGATATTCTCCACAAATTCACAAAATTCCTTCAATTTTTCTGTTCTAACAGTATAGATGTGGACATATTTACACATTTTTCATATGAATGATTCTATGTACAAGGGGAACCCATCTTCTGCTGTTTGCCCTGCATTATGCGCAATGGGTGCTGCACACCCCACACCAATTAGTTTATTTTCAGGGATTGCCTCCTTCAATTTACAATAAACATTGTTTTTCCCAGCTCTTGCTTTCCCACCAAAGTTTGTGTTTGTGTTATCTGCACAAAAGGCAATTCCCTTTTCCCTTATATTATTTTTCTCCAGGTCCTGAAGCAGTTCCCCAAATAATATTATGGAGGTTTCCCCAGAGACTGAGGTGAACTCTAAAATCTTAACTTTCACCCCCTCAAGGCCCTGGAAATATCAGAGTACAATTGTGATGAGCGTCACCTCTTTTCTGTTTGAAGCATCAACTGAAACTGATACACAGGTAACTTTACTCAAATCATGCTTGAGATCCCCCATAGCTAAAGGCGCCAGTACTTTGGATATTAATGCTTCTGCTGTTGTGCAGGTGCAGGTAAACGTCTCATCATACAGTTTCCTTATCAATGAGGATACACTGTTCATAGGGACAGAGTGCACTGCCCAACTGCCCTGACACTCCTGACGCACTCCCTTTCATTAAGTGGTGTGTGCTATGTTTTTCCTTGTATTTCCTATTACTAGTACTGTGAAACAAAATAATAACATTGAATAATAATAGTTCACAGCGTTATACATGTATTTATTTTTACATTTATAGCAGCGCACACAGCCCTGAGGCATGTAGTCACTAGTTACGGCACAATTGGGAACAGCACTGTCCATAAAGTGCGGTACCATGCAAACAAGTTACATCATAAGGGTAGATTGTGGGAGCACAATCTGGTAATGCCTCAACTCATGCTGCAGGGGACATGTGTGCCAATAAGCATGAAAGATGACATTTATGTGGTTGCACATTCTGGTAAAAACCTCCCCTCCTGGCACAAGGGGCTAAATTGGAAATGCAACTGTGAGCTCTTAGAGTTAGTAAGCGCAGAGTTTCCAGAGTAGTCAAGTATGTCGATGCACTGCTGGGAATACAGGGATCGGGGGCTAGACGACAGCTAGCAAGAAGCAAAAGTGAAGATTTGTATACACTGCACGCATACGCCGGTGAGTAAGTTAGTTGTTGGTGGTATGGATACTACATCATCCCAGAATGGCAAAGACGGTTGTAGGGTTGTAGCGGGTGTCCCTAAAGCTTCAATCTGGTCAGTAATGCAGAGTTATGAGAGGTGAGCATGATAGGTGCCACCTGCGGGCACCTGCACTTACCTGCAAGGTTCATTCTGGGTGGAATTATGAGCGTCACCATGATGTGGTGGGCTGGAGGCATGGCTTGGTGTAATAGCAAAGGCCGCACTCGTGTTCAGTGTCATGCGTTAGTGTTAGGATTGGAGTGTGGATAGGAAAGAGTGGCAGTTACGTACCACTAACATTAAACAGCTCACAGTGGACATCATTCCTAGGACATTGTTTATATTGATGTAGAAGTTCGGCCTAAATAAATATATATTCAACTATTATAAAATAATTGAAACTCCCTTCAGCCAGGTACAAACTCTGCTGTGCACCTGGTGTCTAAATGGTTAGCTGGGCAGTTTAGGCATACTGGGGTGAGGTGTTTGAATGTGCAGTTTTGGCTCGGCCATAGGGGGGCACCAGTTAATTATGCAGATTCTTAATCCCTGGCAGATGAGTCATACCTGGGAGGAAGTGTTATAATTTGCAGCCTTGGCTCAGCCTAGGGGACCTGGGAGAAGGTGTTAGAATGTGCATTTTTGGCTCAGTCCTGGAGGGCATTTGAGTCCCTATATTTTGAACAAAATAAGTTTTAAATATAGTCTACAGTATAACATTGCAATTTGGTACATATTATACCAAAGAGTTCATTTCGAATTGCGAGCACTAGACACTTTGTGTGAAATGCGATTTGTGAGTAGTGAGAGGAGATGTTTCAGAGTTGAATATGTATTACTTTGTATGTTTAATAATGAAGATGTACTTACTAACTTTGTGGTATGTCACACACAAGTGGGTTTTGGTTATTACAGTATTAGAATCCAGGGGTACCCACCTACGCTTTTCCCAGGGGTCTCTTTTTTTTCATTTGGGGAGCTCTACATTGTAGTGCCAGGCTGCTTGTAGCCAACTTGATACCTCCTGGGACTCCCAAAATACTGCAATGGAAGGTGCAGGTGGATGTGTCATAGCTTTTTTACAGAGGAGACTGGATCCTCTCTTGAGAATTAATGCATACCCCCCCCTCCCTACGAGGAATAAAAGGAACATCACTGCAGATAAGCTTATACCACTTATCATGCCCACTCTTAATTCATTGCCAGACTCAACCAGTCCAGATAACCTAGTAAATGCTTATAAGGCCACCTTAACCAAAGCACTAGACACAATTGCTCCACTCAAGATGCGGAAAAGTAAACCTAAAGCTCATCTGAACACATGGTTCACCTCCCCCCCACTTAAAATCTATGGGAATTCAAAAAAGAAAACTAGAAACCATATGGAAACTCTCTCCGACTGAGGAAAACAAAACCAATCTGATCAATTTAGCCACCAGCTACAAAATGGAAACAATATGCACCAAACAAGAATCCTATAAGGAAAGGATTAATAAAGCCAGATCAAGCACCAAGGAAGTGTTCACCATGCTAAGAGAAATGGAAGCACCCATTCCCCAGACAGACGAGTGTCTGAAGGACCAACTCTGATGCATGAATATCCAGAACACCCTAGTGAACAGCATTTCTCTCCTCCAAAGAAAGATTTCAAATAAAAAAGCTAACCTACCTAACATAGGCAAACATAAGGCAGCCACAGCTTCTTCCAGCAAACCCCCACCTCACTTCAGCTTCTCTCAAGTCTCCACCTATGAGGTTGAAAAATCATCTCATCCCTTAAACCATGAACGTGTCAAGGAGACAGCTGCCCGTCCCAGATAACCAAAGATGCCGCCAAAGACCTAGTGCCATTCATAACTAAATTAATTAACTCCTCATTCACTTCTGGCATTGTTCCCAGTAACTTAAAGGAGTCTTGGGTCTTAGCCCTCTTGAAAAAACAATCACTGGACCCCTCAATCCCTACCAACTATAGGCTGATTACTACCGTACCATTCTTACTCAAGATCTACCTAGTACCTAGAGAACAACCACCTCCTTGGTGCCCGCCAATCCGGCTTTAGACCACGCCACAGCACTAAGACAGCTCTCATAGATCCAAAAACACAGATTGACGAATTTAAGGATAAGGGAAAAACGGTATTGCTACAACTTCTTGATCTCTTGGCTGCCTTCGACCTTGTGGATCACCAAGTACTTTGCAAATACCTTGCCACAGTGGTGCTTTTCTCACAAGATGCGATCACCTGGATTAAATACTTTCTAGATAACAGGACTATGAGTCTTCTCTCCACTAGCAGCTGCGGATCCGATACGAATAACCTGTGGTGTGGTGTGCCACAAGGTTCTTGCGCATCTCCCACAATGTATAATATATTCACTAAGCCATTGTTCGACAACCTAGACCATCTGGGTGTCACCTACACTAACTAAGCAGATGACACCCAGATCCTCATACCTCTCAAAGGAGAGTATGACACAGACTTGGCCTTGGTGAATAAAATATACCTTATCATCCTGGCCTGGATGGATGGCTGCACACGGCCTATGCCTGAACGATGATAAGATTGAGCTCTTAATACTTAGAACCACAGCCAACCTTTACAAACTGAGCTCAAACTATTCTGCCTTCAATATTGATGGTAACACCATCAAAGTGGTAAAAGAAGTAAAAACTTGGGGGCGTGGCCAGCCGAGGATGCCATCGGATGCCTCCTCGGTGAGCTCCGTGCTTTCTTCCCCTTCCTAGACCCCCAAAACCCCCTAAAAATATGTACCCAACGAATTGAAACTCCCCAGCGGGTGTCGGAAGTTCTGGAGTTCTGGAGTCCAGGTGTCGTGACTTGGGTGAATGTTGGAGCCCACAGGACGAAATAAAACGAAGTTCTAAAATTGGATGCCTGCAATCAAGATGGCGGATGGGACCGGGTGTCTCCCCTATGGGGCCTGCGGCTCGGCAGTAACCTGGAATTAAGGGCTGCGGCATAAAGCAAACCGGTCTAAATGATTATACAGAGGTGCTAGAGACACTCACCGGCGTTCCGCTTGGCACAGAGGTTTGATGCTGCACTGGAGACGGAGGCCCTGCGCGGTACCCGCATCTCCCGCCTCCACCCCCCTGCGATCCATCGAAGAGCTGTCCAGGTGCCATTGACCCCAGAAGAGAGCTCCCAACCTGGAAAAGGGTAAGGAGGCGCTGGGGGTGCTGGCGCCCGGTGGGAGGGCGGTCACAGCTGCGGTGCTGGCCCAGGCAGATTAGGCGGCTGGTCCTCTCGGGACCGAAGACAGAGAGAGGCAGAACAAACGTCAGGGATGATGCCTGGTGCATCGGCTGTCCTCCGATGCGCCCATGGACAATTCAGACACTCAAGAATGAGCCCTCCCTTTGTCCCCGGGATCCCGTAGGCGGCCTCTCTGCTTGCACTGGAAGGGCAGCCCCCAACCGAGGAACGCTTGGCGTTATCGGGGAATGAAATTTAAGGAGGAGTGAAGAGGAGAACAACAAACACGCTGCACGATATCTGCTTGGGGGCCCCCATATGACCCTGATACAAAACTAACCCACCCAGTATAACATAGGGTATATCTTAAAAAGCTGGGCACTGACAAGAAATAAAACGACTTGCACCCTGAAGGAGACATGGATCGATAGACAAGGCTGCCTGAGATGTGCAGTGGTAGCAGGGTGCCAACGCAGCGCAAGGTAGTTATGATCTGATCCCCAGGGCACCAATGACATGGAAAGAAGAATGAACTCTTAATAACACAGCAGGATTTTCCGGGATCAAAATCGGGGGATCAGAGAAAGCAGCAATAGCCAGGGTGCACTGAATGGCTTTACCCCTCCACTTACCTGTAATGGGGCTTGTAAGTGGCTGATCCACTCACTGAAACAACCCATAAACAGCTGGGCATAAACAGGAACAAGTGGCAGTGGCCATACGGAGAAGGGGAGACTATACACTTCCACGGCACAACAAGCTGAGGCACACAACCCAAAAGGGGTTAAAGAAGAAGAAAGGCAGACCCCTTGAGACTAAACCCAGAAGTGCAGAATAAACCTCAGCCCACAGCACGAACACATTATAAATAAAGAGCTACACCTGGTCCCACAAGGGACTCCCCAAAGTGGTGGGAGGTAGAAAACCTATCTGAGGGGCAACAGTGGCGAGCAACATCGATCCTAACTCATCAGACCTAATATAAAGCGACAAACCAGAACATCACACATCGAACAAGATGTCCAAACAAACAATGAAAACCAAAGGCCAGGGCTCTGGCGATATCAAGATCAAAGATACTCAGAAACGCAATCAGGTGCAGGCGATGGCCCAAGTACATACCCCCCTCCGGAGGGGTCAGGGAGCCCAGAAGAGACACTGATTCGAAAGTCGGACCTGTTAGAAATGCTGCTGGAGCTTAAGAAAGACATTAAAGATAGTGCAAATAACCTAGCCAAATCCATGTCTCATCTCAGTAAGGGAGCCTTGGCGGTAGAAAAAAGGATTGATGAAGTAGAAACAGTAGTAACGGAGGAGAGCCATGAACATGACATCTTGGCAAACAGAGTTCATGAGCTGGAACAACAAATGGAACAAGTGCAGAATAAACAAGAAAATGCCGAAATCAGGTCCAGGCGAAATAATATTCGAATTCGTGGAATTCCGAAATCGGTAATGGACTTTGAGTTACAACAATATGTGATGGATCTATTTCGACACATCTTGAACACAGAAGAGAGCAAAGAAATTGTGTTAATCGGACGCACAGGATCTACTCTATATATCAACTCAACAAGAACCTGACTCCCGATGTGTTAACCCGGGTACACCTGTATCAACTGAAAGAGGATATTATGCGAGCCGCTCGTAAGAAGGAACCTATCAGATTCCGCTCCACACCAATTCAGTTGTTTCAAGACCTAACTCAAGCTACACTTGCCAGGAGGAAAAGACTAAGGGTAATCACAGACTGGCTGAGAACCAGGGATGTGCGGTACCGGTGGGGACACCCGACATTCCTTCGTTTTGAATGGAAAGGCCAGAGGTTCTCCGTCTCCAAGGAGGATGATATGGCAGATTTTATGCAGAAGGACGAAGGATACAACCTCACCGACAAGGAAGGATCTCCCTCCCGGAACGAAGGGATAGAAGGTGGATCCGGAAGGAGCCAATGGAGCCCAGGATGTCCTAGACCACAGGGGCGTAATAAAGAATCTAAACCCACAGATCCCTCCTGAACAATTGCTAAGCACCTGGAGACTCAGGACATTTCCCTTACATTGAAAATGTGGACGATTATACAGAAAAGGGTGAAACCTACAACTGAAACGTAATCCTAAGCTAGGTTGGGTGCATGAGAAGCATTCATACCAGCCGTCAATCGGCGAAAAAAGAAAAAGGGGGTAGGGGGGAGAGGGAGACTGTATCCCTAACTTCCCGGGTAAGTAGGAACCCGGTGACATACTGTGAACACATCATGTTGAGAATGTTATTGGGAAGTTTTAATTCAAAAGTCGGGGGTGGAGGGGAGGGAGTTTTGTTTTTTTTCTTTTTTGGGTGGAAAAGTACTGAATACACACATAATACTTGAAAATGTTCTTGAGCTGGAACGCAATGAGGGGGACAAAAGGTTGAAATACAATAATGGCTGAGTTAACATTTGTTTCGTTAAATGTCCAGGGGCTTAACTCCCCAATCAAGAGGAAATCTACGTTAACTAGGTTGAGCCATATGCACGCCTCGGTGGTATGGCTGCAAGAGACACACCTACTCCCAGAAGATGAACAAAGGCTGAGAAATAGAGCCTTCCCCACACAGTATCTGGCCTCCCGTGGGATTAAAAGCGGGGAGTGGGCATCCTATTAGCAAAAGGTATCCGTTTTGAGAAACGATTTATTGAAAAAGACCCGGCAGGCCGCTATTTGATGTTGGGAGGAAAACTGATGGGCCAACTGGTTATGTTGATCTCAATTTATGCCCCTAATGCGAAACAGGACCACTTCATACTGAGCCTAATACCCAAAATTGCACAATGGGGAATAGGGAAACATTTTATTGGAGGCTATTTTAACGGGGTGAAGGATGCAGCAATGCACAAAACCCTCCCAGCCACTTCCTATGATCACACATTCAGACAAGCCCTGGCCACATATCTAAGGGAACTACATCTGCTGGAAACATGGCGATTCTTTAACCCACAAGATAGAACATATACCCACTACCCAGCAGTACACAGGGGTTATTCCCATATTGATAAGGTACTTATTTCAGAAACAATGGTCCCACAGGTTACAGGCTTAGAAATTGGAGTGCGTTGCCTATCGGACCACGCTCCGGTACTTCTAAAAATGGAACCAAACTACCCGCAACAGCAACCCCACAAACCCTGGCGATTAAATGAGGTAATATTGAAAGACCTAACGGTTGGATAGGCATAGAGAAAACCTTACAGAACTATTTCTGGGAAAACATGACATCGGGTGTTGATTGGTTGACTATCTGGGATGCCAGCAAAAAGGTAATACGGGGGAGTTTAACACGCAAACATCAAACTATATTAAGAGTCGAGAGAGGGTGAGACGTAACATGGAGGCCAATATACACAAGGCAGAGGTGGAATACAAAGTCGGGGGCTCACAGAAGGCATGGCGGAAATTTAAAAAAGGCCAGGGCGATCTTAGAAACCCACCTAGCAGATGATGCAGCACGCCTTCTGGTACAAACAAAACAATTTTACTATATACATGGGGGTAAAGCTAACCGACTCCTCGCTGCTAAACTGAGGCACCAGAAACTTTGGAACCGTATAACTCAACGTAATGGAAATGGGGAGGTAGTGAGGGGGAGAAGGAAATAGAAGGGGCAATGCTCTCATACTACACCAACAATCTGAAAAAGGAAAACCTAGAGAGGGAGGCACAAGTCGCATTTTTAAACCAGATAGAATTACCACAGATTAATGAGGTCGATAGGCAACAGCTGGAAGCTCGCATAACAGAAGACGTGGGGGAGGCAATAGGGGCACTAAAAGGACACAAAACCCTGAGCCCAGATGGGTTAAGCAATGCATATTATAAAACATTCAGGACCATCTTAACAGGCCCCTAACACACCTATTTAACCTCATTAGAGACAAGGGGCGAGTTTCCGGGGACATGTGCCTAGCAACTACGATATTACTGTTGAAACCGGACAGGGATCCAATGGATTGTGCAAGTTATTGCACAATCTCCTTATTAAACGGGGACGCAAAGATGTATTCCTCGGTACTGGCCCAGAGATTAGCAGTGGTACTCCCGGTGATAATCCATTCAGATCAGGCAGGCTTTGTGAAGGGGCGGCACACATACGATAATATTCGCAGAGCCATAGATACGATAGACTGGGGATGTAGAACAGGTCAGAGATTTTCCGTGGTGGCTCTGGATGCTTCCAGAGCCTTTGATAGCCTACACTGGGGTTTCCTACAGCTAACCCTTGAAAGATTTGGATGTGGACCAGTCATCACTCGCATGGTAATGGCCAATTTTACACACCCATCCACAAGGTTAATGATCAATGGGAAATTTACAGGGAGTATCCCCATTCAGAAAGGCACAGACAGGGGTGTCCACTGTCACCCCTGATCTTTGCCATGGCCATGGAGCCATTTGCATGTAGGGTTCATAATCACCAGGGAATCCAAGGGGTTGAAGTGGGTACTGCAGGACCTCAAAAGGTAGCACTCTATGCGGATGATATTCTTCTGTTTCTAAGGGACACCGCAAAATCCCTACTGCAGCCACACAACTACTGGAAGAATTTGCGAAGGTTTCAGGATTCCATATTAACTACCCCAAATCCAAAGCTCTTAATATTACTGAAAAAGCAGAACGAATCCCGGAATGGGACAATCAATACCCCCTGAAGTGGGAACATAAGGCAGTAAAATATCTTAGGGTACAATTGACCCCCAGATATGACAGATTATATGGGGCTAATATTCCGGATCTTCTGAAAACACTAGCAAGGGGCCTAAAACGATGGGAACTACAGGAATTGTCCTGGCTGGCACGCATTACAGTGGTTAAAATTACCCTACTTCCCAAATTTCTTTACGTAGTGGGCGCCCTCCCAATAAGAATCCCGGGCCCAGCCATCCAAACATTACAGAAAGAAGTGATGACCTTTATCTAGGGGGGGGGGGGAAACCAAGAATTCCCAAAAAAGTACTATTTAGACCACAAGGGGGGTTTGGGGGTCCCAGAATTTCGTAGGTACCTATGGGCAGCACAGGTAGCCCCAATGCTACAATGGACACCCGGAGAAGACCGAAATCAGTGGGTAATATTAGAAAGATCAGCGACCAAGATACCCCTGGGGAACCTTGGCTTCCTCGCCACACGACATAGGGAAAAAGGAGGTATGCTACTAGAATCAACTAAGACTACTCTGTGGTACTGGGATAAGGTATTAAGAAATAAGAAGATCGAAGTGGGCGGGGCACTCACACCAATCGCTTGTAACCCGATTTTACCCCAGGAATGCTGGCCAATTTCTGGACACACTGGGGGGCAGAGAAAGTAACATGGTTCTGAAAGACCTCTATGCAGATGGGTCACCCTTGACGTTTGAAGATTATAAGGCCAGATTTAACATACCGGAGCGGGAACGATTTCATTATGTTCACCTTAGGCATTGGGTCTCAAACACAAAGGTGAAGGAAGGGGCAACTAGAAGCCCAATAGGAGTGGAGCTAACAGTACAAGAAGGCCAGCCAGACAAGGGAATAACTAGATTATATCGTCTAATGCGGGTGATGGATGCTGAGGAGAACCTCACATATATGCAAAGGTGGGAGACAGATCTAGGGAGACCAATCTCTGGGGAAACCTGGGGCCGCATATGGCACAGAACTGTTAAGAGCTCTATATGTACCTCAATTAAGGAAGCAGCACACAAACTTTGCCTCCGATGGTGTATGACGCCCGTACGTATGCACTCGATCAACCCAGAATACCCTGCAGCCTGCTGGAGGAATTGTGGACAGCCCGGGGATTTTATCCACATGTGGTGGTCCTGCCCACTAGCAGAGACCTATTGGAAGGAGATTTTAAGTCATATTAAAGAAATAACTGGTGTGGGTCTCCCCCTCGATCCACTAGTAGTGCTCCTGGGAGAGGCGGTCGAAGGATGCTACGCAAACTCAGGGCCTACAGCCATGCTTATCACCCACATGCTGAGCGCGGCCAGAATTACGGTTGCACAAGCATGGAAGAATAAGGAAGGACCAATAGTAGCCATGTGGTGGGTAAGACTGTGGGGAGTGATGGCCATGGAAAAGGTGATACTCAAAGTATCTGAATAATTGACTAGCACTACATGAGTTTACAGATGATAAAGAGCAGATGTACTTTAAGCCTAGATTGCTCCGTGCAATATCTATCATTTGATAAACACAAACTTTAATCTGGAAAAGCGATTCAACCTGTTGAACTCTTTAAAATAAGAATAGAACACTTCTTCACCCATAAATTGGGGATATTTTTGAGGGGATGGGGGAGATAGTTTGATGGTTATTGTACACGGGAACTGCATTGAAACCCAAAACTGGGTCAAGAAAGAGTTGGCATGAACAAAATAATGTACGTTGGTCACTAACTGTTTATTGATAGATACATGTCTATGATGCCCTAAAAAATAAAGTTAAATAAAGTTGGTACAAAAAACTTTGGGTTTTTACCTCGACTCTGCCTTTACTTTTAACAAACAAGTCAACACCTTGGGGCCCTCCAGAGGCTACACTTATAAGTTGATCAGAGCCTGCAAACCATTCTTGTCCAAAGAAGGTTGCACAATCCTAGCTAGAGCTCTTATCCTCTCCAAGCTGGATTATTGCAATGCTCTGTACTTGGGGGCGAGCAAACGCATCACTAACAAAATACACATTTTGTAAAACAACGCTCTCACAGCTGCTCAGGGCATATCTATGAGAGAGCACATCTAACATTTGAGGAGACAGATCAAATGGATTTCCACTAAGGACGTAAAACGTTATCACTGACACATAAGTGTATTAATCTAGCAGCCCCTATTTACCTCGCTGAAAGAATCAATAAAAAATCTTCATCATGACCTACAAGGACAATCAACTCATCTTGTCTGGTCGTAAAAAAGCAGGAGGAAGTAGCTTCCCTGTTAGGGCAGCACACGCATGGAACACCTTACCTTACTTATTGAGAGGCAACCAACCCTTCTTCATGTTCAGGCGTAATACTATAAGATGGCTCGTTACTAATGACACAACTGGATAGTTCTAGTTCGAGACAGACCAGAAGTTCCGTCCCATCGACTCTGCCCAGCAACCTCTACCTGACCACCCATCTTTTCTTTACGATACCCGTCACTTTTATACATATCCTCTCACCTTATCTTGTATTATTCACTGTTACCATTGTATATTTGTGTATCCTGTATAATTCACTCTATCTGTTCTATATTTGCATCTACTGTAACTAAGCTGAAAGTATACCTGTAACCTTCTTACGAAAGGCACCCAGTTACCTCCGGGTTGGGTGCGCCATACAAATAAACAAACAAACAATTTGGACCCCAGGACAAGGAGAGGACCACAGTGAACTTGAAATACTGCCTGGACCATCAAATTCAGAGCAGACACTGGAGAGATGTTAACTCTCTGGAGGGTACTGGGCCTCGCCGCTAAAAATGTATTACGAGGATCTCCGGAGGACCGCTGATGCAGTATGTCTGTGCTATCCAATGGTAAAGACTCTGAGCCTTGGGAGGAATTCAGCTTCTGTACAACTGGTTGTACATTGTAGTGTTTTTTGATGTATATACCAATCAACCAGGTGTTTGCATCATGGCATGTGCGTGGCAAATGTGGGGCATTGATGCACCACAGGGTTCCAGAGGAATCACGGAAAATAAAAAAATCAACTCTTTGGATTTAAGTTGATCAACCTTGCTTAGTCTTTCTTTCGTGGACATTAGCACCCTGTGGAAATCAGATGCCACCTCACTTTTCTGTAAGGTGCATTTCGTATAAATTTCATCCCTCTCTTCTCGTCATCAACAAACCCAAGCCCTTTCCACGTTTTGACGTTGTACCAGCGATATCATATTTGCATCAGCTGGGTCTATTGCTTGGGTTGTCGTGGGCTTCCAGTTCATAATATTGGCCACATCGGGAACATTTATAGTCCAGTCAATTCTTTTATAGAAGCTCTGCATGTGTTTTTCAGTTGGTTCTAATGCAAAAGTGAGGCGGGCACTACTAGTTGACTGAAGTAATAGGTATATTCGTATCTCAAATGCAAAGTTAATAACGATTTCCAGGAGCAGACTGGTAAAGAAGATCCAAAGACAATAACAAACTGAAAAAGCTACCACACAGCTAGCCAGTCGCTCTCAAGATGTAATCCAGCGGAGTTACTCATAGGTTATAAGATCATTAATAAAGTTAATGTACTCTCTGTATAATTCTCAAGAATAAGTGCTTGAATTAAAGTTGTGTTTCAGATAGAAGATCCTGAGAAATCTTTAGAGCAATACATTAGAAATGTCAGGTCCAGCAGTGAGGGAGGCCAGCTGTTGGCTCATCTAGAGTAGAGCTCTAATGCCAATGCATTTCGGAGTAAGGGCTCCTCCTGCATGGCAGAACCCTAAAGAATATTAAATAGAGCAAATACAGTAAATTACATCAAATTACATGAATTCAGAAGCATAGTTTTGAAATCATTGATTACATTGTAAATTGTGCAGATACATACCAAATGTCACAACATGATGTAGAGCAGGAGAAAAAAGAAAAGAAGAGAACAAAATGTCATGTCAGTGTGCAACATTCCAGACCCATTGTTAGGCAGAAACCTGCGCAGTTCCCTCTGGGACCTCTGCAAAAGATTTAGGACTACAGGTGTTTGGCAGTAAACCCACTTGGTAGCAGTCTGTACCACACAGATTCACCTGGTAGCTGTGGCTGAGCAGTCAGACTTCCCTCAAGAAGAGTTAGGCAATATACAGAGTATTCACAATAGGTCAAGAGAACACAATAGAACAAGTAAACACTGACCAGGGCTTGGTGGAAAAGAGAAATAATAATTTATTTAAAACCACATCTAGAAAAACACACAGGCACTAATAGTAAGCAATTCAAAAACACGGTTACTAAAAGATATACACTCCCTTAAAAGAATATTAGACAAGTCTTAAGTAAAGCCCCACTTATTTTCAGACAGCGGTGAGCGCTTAACGTAGATGGCACTCTAATAATTCGTTTTTTAAAAAGGGAGAGAAAAGCAGAGAATAAATTGAACACAACAAAAGAAGAAGGCAAAGTAACACCGTGAATTCAGAGTCAGTAGGCCGGATCCGCTTTAAGAGGATCAAAACGAAATGTGTCCAAGGTCACACGGTTGCAGTGCACAAATGTCTTGTAATGGTTCAAAAAGGAGTTGGACCAAAGAAAGGGACCAGTTAGAGGGTCAAGGCGGCCAGCCCAGTCCAGAAGGTTTAGGGGTTATTATTACCTTCTAGCAATCTTTAGAAAGGGAGGCCTGCTGGACACAGTACCTTAAAGTGGTGAGAACACTCCAGCGAGGGCAGTTGTTCCTGGCAGTGGATGCAAGTCGGTGCTTCGTCCGGGGGAAGAGTGGATCTCATCGGGGAGGAAGACAGGAGTCCGTTGCACTGCCAGGGAAGAAACCAGCCGCAGAGTTTCTCAGGTACAAGGAGCGGTCCGTTGATTCGCGGTTCAGTGGTAAGTGGCTATCCGGCCGCCAGGGTGCTTGGCATGGGCAGTTCGACCACAAACCGGTCTGGGGTGCGAAGAAAAGAAGGTAAACTGGTTGTGCCCATCAGTCAGGGGAAGAAGCCTCTCCAGCCGGGAGATCTTCTCTGTCGTCGGGAAGTGGTGAGTCGGTTCTGCAGGGCTCCACCGGTGGTGTCATCGTGGTAGGTCGGCTCAGCTTCTCCCTCGTCGGATTCTCAGCTCCTGTGGCGACTTCTGAAGTTCCAGTCCCCAAAGCCCTGCTTTTATGCAGCATACCCCATTCACTCAGCCTAGCTGTCAATCAAACATGCTAAGTGGTGAGCCGGCCGGCCGGCTCACCACTTGGGCCAATCACACAAGAGTGCGACTTGAGTTACCAGGGTAACTCAGTCCAGGGTGCCTAAACCCCCTCCCGCACCCCCTGTGGTACCCAGACAGAGTGGCACCACTTTTGGAGGCTTCTGTGGAGAAGCCCGCCAAAAAGTGGAACAAAGGGCTCGACTTGGGTTGGAGTCACAGAAGAGAACACAAACGCCATTTTAGAATCGAGTCCTGGCAAAAAATACCAACCGGCCAAATAATATTAAATAAATAAACCGGCGGTATGTTCGAGGCTATGAGAATTAAATAATTAAAGTTGGTAGCCTCGAACAATGGGAAAATCCCATAGGGATATATTTGCGGTCGAATATAAAAAGTAGTATCCACTGCCACCAGCCAAAACTCGATCAGGGGGGACGGAGACGTGCCCCCTCGACTAACAGACCCCGGGGCGATCGAATTGCCCCGACCAGTACGTCCACAATAAGATGGTTTGTACTGGTTTCTGTTCATAATTTGGGACTAGTAAAGCCAATGGTGACTTTACATGCCCTGGGAGACAGTAGTCAGTCCCAGGGAATGGAGTCTATGGTGGGGTGTCACTATGACACCCCTGGGTCACTGCACTGAGGGTGCTGTGTAACACACATAGTAAAAACACATGAGACCCTATGGAGTAAAGGACCCCATAGCCCAGAAAACACATTAACAGTCAAAGGAACACCATAAATCATGTCCAAGAGTAGGAGAAAAAGAGTCTCACTCTTGGCAGGAGAAAAAAACAAACTCCAGAAATCCAGCAAAGCTGCTGGGGGACTCACTAGATTAGGAAATTCAGCCTAAAGAGAGAATTCTCCCTAACACCCATTTAACTGAAAGCATGAGTGGAAAATACCATGATATCGCTGACGTTCTACCAGTGATGTCATCCATTGCTTGGGTTGTCATTGTCTTCCAGTTCCTGATATCAGACACAACACGAAATAGTTTGTCAATTCCATTGTTTTGAAGAAACTCTGTATGTGTTTTTCAGTTGGTTCTCACCCTGAAAAATGTTCGGCAATTAAAAGGAAGGAAAAAAAGTTAATACTCCACTCAAAACTGTACACTTCGAAACATAGTTCTTTTACAAACAGAAAGGGATGCTTATCCAATGTTAATCTCGTTTCTCATGAGTTGCTACTTGACTTTCCATGCATCGTAAAAATGACTGCCCAGCCAGTGTTCCCGCTGGCGGTCAATGGGAATGCCTAGTAAAAATGTTCAAGTAAGCGATCGTTGGGCGTGGATTGCTGATCAGATGCCCTGTAAAAAAAAAAACAAGTAGTCATTATCAGGGCATGTACTCATTGACTGGTTGGCAGGTCATGAGAAATACAAATGCCAATTATGAGCTGATTAGTAATACATGGAAGTTTTTGCATTTTCTAGAGTGGGAAATGTTGCTTGGAACCAGGTAATGTGAAACCACTGATAATGCTTTTGAACTCAGTAAAACACACCATTCCATAGATAATGCAGCATGAACCAAATAACATACCATTTATGTCCAACTTCAGATGTTTTTCCCTTACTATGTTGCACTTGATTGTCAATGCTACAAATAAATAAGAACAACATTAGTGTTTAAATAAAATAAATGTTAATTGTTGCTTATTTAGCAATTATTGTTGCAGAAAATAATAATGTTTCTTAACTTGGCTCAGCTCTTGATATCTTAGCCAAGATATTTGCTGCAGCACATATATTCGCCTTTTTTAGCATTCTCTGCAGGTGGAGTGTGTGAAGTAGTTGGCAACAATGCTCTTTTTGTTGCCGTCTCATACACTTTCCTGTAATGTTGGCTGGTTACAGATGGTAAGTTGTACCTGCAAGAATTGTTATCACACTTAAATGACTTTCTCATACTTTGGCAATAAAGGAATGAATCGTAATGAATCATATATGATATTACAACATGATTTATTAGTCAAATGTAAAGGTACAGTAGACAGCCAAACAGGGGCACACATAAAGTGTTAGTGATCCTGATGGAAACGGGATGTGAACACACCCCATTTTACCCGGAGATCAAGGTGGCATGTGGAGGCTTGGTGGCGGCCACAATATATGGGTCTGACACCTTCCTCACGCAACCAATTCAGAAGTCAACCAAGAACTTATGATTGCCTGTCACTCCAAGCAAAAGGTGAGATACAAACATTCTGACATGTACTGGAGGAGGATGCTCGTCTATCTGCCACATATTGACCACTTACCACATACATACATACATAGAGACAGACCTCACATGCCTGAAGTGGTGCTATTCAGATATAAGTATATATATCCTGATATTGGTAATTAGCACTCATGAAACCTGCAGAGATCATTTGATGGATTGTAGACTGCTTCACCCGTTGACAAAATGAAAAATGTCTCTCTTGAAACACGATCTAATGCTGCTTTTTTTCCATTCCTCATGCTTGGTCTTACTTTCAGGAAATAATCCTGAAACCACTGAAAAAAGAGGAAATGAGGAAGGCTCTTTATTTCCTTTTCAAATGCCATCAACAATTTCTAACAATATTCAGAGTCCCTTGAACTGCCTGGTAACCAGCTCTTTAAAGCTATAAGAGCTGATGCTGTGTTTATGGTGGATGTGCAAATACATGTTAGTTTATACGTGTATGCCTTTTTTCTGAACCTAGACAAAATGATGCCATCTGTTGTGTTGTCTTTTTGTGCTCCTTCACAGCAACAATTGCAAACTATGTGCCATCTTCATTGTGATGAGCTCTTCGTTCGATCCATTCTTTAGCCTGCAAAAGTCAGATATGTATAAAGTGTACATGCATTGTTTCATTACTGTGTGCACCTTGTTCTTTGAGACATATTTCTGTATGTTCTCTACTTAATATCCAGATGAGAGTAAGGCATTATGTTTTCAAACTTACTGGCTTTTTGATCCTCTTTCATCACTTCTTTTAAACATATACAACATACACATTTACCGAGCGGTTCTTTACAACAGCTGGTCTCTACAATACCAAGAACCTCTCCTGATAAGTCAAGCCCGAGAAGTGCCCGGAAGTGCCTGTTCGCCTGTGGAGAATATTGCTGCAGCTCCAGACTGCTATGGATATATGGGGCCTCATTACAACCCTGGCGTTGGACCATGGTGCTATTAGCACCATGGTCCATGCCGGATTCCGCCATGGTGGATGGCGGATTTACCGCCCCATTCCAAGGTTGGCAGGGCGGTAAATCCCCATTCAATTAGTAATTAGCACCAAGGTCCCTTAGCGGGTTGGACTTTAACGCCTGCAAAAAGCAGACGTTAAAGTGTGAATCGGGCGTTAAGGGTTTAACGGCGCCGCAGCCTTTTACGGCGCTGTTGACTCCTCTCTAGAAGTATCTAAAATCCCTATTTTTTTGTGCCATAGACCAAGCCCCGCCCACCTGTAGGGAGCCAGAGCGGTAGGAATCCGTCGTCTGAAAGGCTTTAGCCACAGAGAGGGGGAGGAACCCCTGAATAGAAATGCAATACTGAACAGAGGTAGAGTTTTGATCTGCCGTGTTCAGTTAGAGAGCGACGTCAGACAAAGAGGGAAAGCGAAAGCTGCGAATAAGGTAGGCGGCTAAGAAACAACTGCGAGTATTCTGTGTAACACCGTAGGTCTGGCAAATAAGCACACCACGGTACGTGTAGTCTGCAGTTCAACTATTTTGTCCATGCGGTGTGCATACTGATGATGATTACCAGAATGTAAATGCCAGATACAAGATTGTTTATGCGAGGGGCGTAGAAGCAGAAACAGCAACATCTGGGAATAATGTAGTGCTATTAAGGTGTATACAAAGGGGGGAGGAGGTGGAGCCCTTACAAATGATAAGTGAACTCGTGATACACAGACAAGGAGAAATGTGTAATAGAAAGGAGTAGGAAGAATTTACAAAGGTGCTGATATTGTGTGATTGTCACGATCCTGCTAAGTGGGTAAAGAAACTAAAAGAAAAAGGGGAGTAAGGAAATAACTGTGCGTAGTGAAAATACCTAGAAGGAGGGGGGGAAAGGAAAACAAAAAAAAATTGTTCAGTCGGTAGGTAGCCAGTGAACATTTTATGTATCTAAACCAGAGAGAGTCTTGAGGTTAAAGGTATAGGCCCTCATTACGACCCTGGCGGAAAGTGACTGACCGGACCGCCACAGCGTAAATAGCGTTTCCGCCATTGCAAGAAGGAGCAAAGTGCGGCCCATTCCGACCCATCGGGCACGAGCACCACGGCATGGCGGAAGTGCAAAGTCCGCGATGGCGGAAATGACCCCAAAACGGCCCACACCGCCGCCGTACGGCGCCCTAGGTGCAATACCGCCACCCATCACAGCGAACACCGCAGTGTGCGCCTACCGTAAAGTACGGTGACCGGAAATATACGGAAACGGAAGTTAAAACACGGGCCCGGAACGGGAAACAACCCGCCGTACACCTATAAAACCACTAAAACCACACAACCACTAAAATCACCACCCTGAGACACAACCCAACCCGTCATCCACCCTAGCGAAACCAAGAAAAATGGGAAAAGTAGCGAAGAAAGCGTGCGACCGCAAGCGGCAGGTCCACTTCTCCCGTGAGGAACTCACCGTGCTAACAGAGACCCTCCAGGAGAATGCTGCCGTCGTCTTCTCCACGCAAATGACCAGGACGGCACTCGCAAACAAGAAGGCCATATGGGCTCTGGTGGCACAGCGGGTAAGTGCGGTGGGGACCGCACCCCGCACCGCACAGCAATGCCGCAAGCGATGGGACGACCTGCGGATACGCGTCCGCAGCATACTCTCTGCCAACCGCAACATTGCCACAGCCACCGGGGGAGGGTCGGAATCACCAATCAAGCTGACCCCCTGGGAAGAAATCTGTGCCTCCACCATCGGAATGGAGAGCATAGAGGGAGTCGGAGGGATGGAGAAAGGAGTGCAGACATCCGAAGATTCAGGTAGGTGGGCCTAATGAAACAATGCTAAATCCACAAAGTCCATCCATTCGAAGCACCATGTGTCCCCATAGTGCAACAGAAACACATGTCCAGGAGAACGTCCACACACATTGGCCTGATAGCGCACGTTAAAACCCACAATAAATACATAAATAATTAAAAACCCCTAAAACACGCACTACACGTGCAGCAGGCACACCCTAACTGCAGGCTGCCAAACAACTGCACCCTCACTCCACACACAAATGGAAGCACCTCCAAGGCCCCGACCCAAATCACCCTCAGGTACCACCCCAATGCATGTGATACATTGCCATTCCAATTCCCACAGACCCACCAATAACCCTCGCCCTCCTTTACTCCACCACAGGGTCCGATCCAAACGACGAGCTGCAGGACACCCCTACCAGCACACCTGCAAAGAGGGCCAAGACCGACGGCCAAAGACCCTCCACCTCAGCTGCACGCATCAAGACACGGCAGCAGCACAAATCAGGTGGCAGCACACAGGAGGGAACATCAACAGGCACCCCAGCAGCCAGCATGGCCACAACACCACCACCACAGGTCCCCCCAACGGATGCCACAGAAGGCACTGCCTCCGGTGGCAGCAGCACCATAGGTGACACCCCATTGATGGCAGCATGCTCCGACACAGAAGACGGGGATGTCGGAGTCAGATCCATCCATGACCTGTCCCAATCCCCCTGTCTGTTCCATCCCGTACCACATGAGGATACCACGCAGGGGCACCCACAAGACGACGACTGGCCATCCCCCACAAGCCCTGTGGCAGGGCAACATGAGGACAACAGCCCCTCTGTGACACCCCCGCAAATGGCCATGGCCCAGCAGAGGCAACAGTCCCTCGACCAGTTAATCGTGCAACAGCAGCAACTGGCCACGCTCCTCAAGGACCATGCCGATGAATGTGGGGGCACTAAGGCAGACATAGAAACATCAACTGAGACACTTAGGGCACAAATGGAGAGTGGCACAGAGACACTAAGGGCACAAATGGAGAGTAGCACCGAGAGCCTGAGAGTCCAAATGGAGAGAAGCACCGAGAGCCTGAGGGGGGAACTGCATGCGACGTCCAAAGACGTATGTGGTGAACTTGCCGCAGTGCGCCGTGTGCTCACTGAGCTCTCGCAAACCCTTAGGGACATGCATGGACGTGAGCAGGCAGAGACATCATCCGTTGCAAGTTCCGTCCAGGGCAGCCCCCAACGTAGATCTGGGAGGAACCTGCGCTCCACAGGCAGGGGTGCCCCTGATACCCGCAGAGGGGGCTTGCAATAGCGACTGCCCACGGACGATGAGCATCTTTGGACACTGGTGTTCGGGGGGGAGGTGGGAGGGTGGAGGGGGTGTGTTGGGCTCACTTGGGTGGCGGGTCGATAGGGTGTACAACATGATATCACATATGCCATAAAAAGTGCACGATCAACCAATGAGATGTGTGGACATTGATCTTTGTGTACTAGGCCATTATAGGCGTACAGTCCATATTGTGCATGTACCAGACACACACAGTGCCACGCATCCCGTGTCCATGTATCAGCCACCAGGCGTGAGTGCTAGAAGCATGAATCAATGAGATGCTGACGAATGTCACGGGCCTCCGGTGCCTCGCAGACTCCTTGAGGTGCTGCCACATCCCCACCCTCATCATGACCATCTTCAGGTGCTTGCAGTTCTGCGTCAGGGGGCATGGGCACATTTCTACGTACGCACATGTTGTGGAGCATGACACATGCCATCACCATCTTTGCAACCTTCTCATGGCGGTACAGGAGTGCCCCGCCAGACCTGCTGAGGCAGCGGAAACGACCCTTCAGTAGGCCGAATGCCTGTTCAATGACTACACGGGTACGTGAGTGGGCATGGTTGTAGTCCTCCTCATGCTGGTCCCGTGGGTTCCGGACTGGTGTGAGGAGCCATCTCTTCAGTGGATATCCAGCATCACCTGTATGTGGACGAGAAACGTATGATGTGGAATGCCATTGCTACGTACGCACACCCCCCCCCCCTTCCTGCCAGGTCATTGCCGAATCACATACCCCACATTATCATGCATGTAATGAGACTCACCGAGTAGCCAGGATCTGTTCCCTGCGTGTCGCTCCATGTAGCGTGGTATTGTAGAGTTCCTCAAGACCATAGAATCATGGGTTGATCCAGGGAATCGGGCACAACAATGAGTAATGATCCTGTTGGAGTCACACACCATTTGTACATTCAGGGAATGAAATTGTTTTCGGTTGCGGTACTGGGCCTCCATGGCATGTGGGACGACCAATTCCACATGGGTGCAGTCGATGGCACCAATGCAACCCGGTATGCCGCCAAGTGCATGGAATCCCACTTTTGTGTTGGTAATTTCCTGCTCCGAGCGTGGTAGAGAGATGTAGTCGTCTGCGTGCTGCAGGAGGGCATCGAGCACTTGCAATAGTGTCCGTGAGAACAGTGGCTGAGAAATGCCATGCAACTGTCCGACTGTGTGCTGGTAGGTGCCTGTGGCCAGGAAGTGGAGTACAGACACCACCTTCAGTAGGGGTGGGATGGCGGTTGGGCTATCTATCATGCTGACAAGGTCAGCCTGTGTCATGTCCACAATGGCGGTTATGGTGTCCCGGTCCAGACGGTAGAGGGTGTGGATCTGCTCATCAGTGAGGTTGAACGGATGTGCTCGGAGGCGTGGGATTGCGGGCTGCCTGCGTGGTGGTAGTGGCTGTGCTGGCGGCCCTTGCTGGCCCTGCCTTGGCCTCCTCCTCCTCCTGCTTCTCCTCCGTGCGGCCGGTTGTAGTTGGTGTTCGTCTTCTTCTTGGAGTTGGAGTACTTGCAGTGCTATCAGGTCCCCCAGGGCCAACATCGCGAGTCCTGCCGGTAGCATTTCGGAGTGGGTGTGGGAGGAGACTGGCTGTGCAATTTATGTGTTTCCAGGCTGAATGGCCTCCACCTGTGGTGATTCATTCCACCTGTGCAAACTGCTCTCCCCTTCGGCCGAGCACGTCCCGCGCACAACGCTGCAATTCGTGGAATGGCATCTTGCTATTGCAATCTTGTATTTGTACCCGATGGCCGTGTAACATTGGTTGATATGTACATTCTGTTGTGGTCCCATTGTTTCACATACTATCTGTGCAGTCGCGAACAGAGTTGTGAAGGGTCAGTGGAACGTAGTACTCGAGTAACGGTGGGCCCTCATTCATCACTGTACCGAGTTGCAACGACGGGCGGGGTGTCCCATTCGTGGGTGAAGGCAGTTGCCATTTTCACACACAGCCGCACTCGATGGATTAATTAGTGTTTTCAAACGGCCACAGATGCCTCTTCGAAGTGATGTTGCAAATGAGGAATTCGAAGGGCGGCGCTTTCGGTTTTCAGCTAGCGGCGAGGAGATGCCCACAGGTCTGACTGCAAATATAACGTTCTATTGTTCAATGTCCTTGGGACAGGGGCCATGGCGAGAATGCTATGATTGATATGAATAGTATGGGATGCGCAATTGCGTAGTGGACGATAAGGCAGGACGTTCCCAAATACATGTTACTTCACTAGACTGGAATTACGTGCTGGGGCACTGTGGATTTTGCAGGCTGCATAACGCACAGACTCAATGGATATTTCTAATGTTATGTGAGTAAATATTCAGGCGTTTTCATTACGGGATGAGGGAATGATGAATGGATGCATGGGCAGGTGATTTGATACAGTGTTTGCCATGTACAGGGCTTCTTGGGATCTGTCCGCCCCCCCTGCGCTATGTGATGCAGGGCTGCCATAGTGGGACCATCGTCTATCTGGCCTTGTTGAGCCCTCCCTGTCTCGACGCGCCTTCAGACACTTGTGTCCATGCACGTTACCAATCCCATCTGAAGGATTCTGTTTTCACAGGCGCATGCACAGGTACACTCGTTTGTGATGGTGTTTTCACCTCGATATAGATAGTTATGATTCGCAAGTGGTTTTGGGGTGGTGATGATCCTTTGGAGTGGGCTTGCATGCATATGGCTGTGGATCTAGTGTGATCATTGATGTGAGTTGTTCGAATGTAGTTCTGATGGCCATTCTATTCTGTTTCTTTTCTTTTGGTTGACAGGTATCTCCTCCCCTTTTGCCACTGCCATCTGTATGCCACTCCTGCAGATGGATTTTACTCCCGACACCTGCTGCTTCGTGTTAATCAGTGGAGCAGCATTACGATCTTATGGGACGATCGCCAATGGGCCACATGCCCTTACGCAGTACTGGTGGCTCGGAGCAACATTTCGGCCTTTCAGCTGGACTAGTGCCTCCCCATTGGGACGGCCCTGCGGTTCTGTGCGCTTCCATGTTGCCTTTTCGTACGTGTATGTGGCTCTGTGTACCATGAGGGAACAGGGCGTCACACGAGTAGTGGCTGGTCATTTCTTGCGGATGCAGCCCACAATGGTGAAATGTGTTTTGGAGTTCATGGCCTGATGGCTGTATGGGCTTGGTGATATTGATGTGCATTAAAATTCTATTCTGATATGGGCCGTGTAGCGTTCTTCTTCGCAAGTGATGTGGCATATTCCTATTTGGGGAGCGATGTATTGTGAGGGGATCTGCATTGGGTTCCAGCTTCGGAGTTTTGTTGCGTGGTCCTGTACTGGGCGCGTTTGCCTACGAAGCCCGTGAGGTCAGGGATGGGGGCTGCCAATATGACAGTTTGAATGTTGTCATGCTCAGGGGCGGGGGATTGGGTTTTGTGTGACAGATGCCGGTCAGCCAGGTGGACTGGTGGAATGTTGTGATTTTCGGAATATTGCTGGTCACAGGTGCCTGTGTTTGCGTGCGTTTCTTGGTGGGGGACTGTGGTCATGTCCATTGGGATGGCGTCTGTATTCGTGCCATCTGTGCCCTGCAGCTCCCATTGGCCCCTCTTGGGGTCCATTTGTTCGTTGGCATGCATGGGTGACTTGTGCATTTCACTGGTTGCATTGTGGCTTCGTTGCACCTACGGGGAGTTGTACTTTGTGGGCAGGGAGCGGTGTACGGGCAGTCAGTGGGGCCGTTTACGGTTGATTCGCGATGCCGTACTTCTCACCATGGCGGTATGGTGCATTCCGCCATGCTTGATGGCGTTAGGTACATGTCCGCTGGGGTCGGAATTGGCGTACCGTTGCGCCATGGTGGTGTTTACGGTTTGGCATGGCGCGCGCGCGCGTGCTTGGTGCAGTTAGCGTTGGCGTTCACTACGGTGTCGCTAATGGCATCGTACTTTGCGGTGACGGGTCATAGTCGCACCGAGCGCTATTCGATGGCGGTATTGCATTTCCGCCATCGTTTTCCGAATTCCGCCAGGGTCGTAATGAGGGCCATAGTGTTTAGTACATTCCTCTTGTGGTTGCACAAACGTGGCGTTCAAGGCAAGGGGGACAATGTACTCAGAGTATGGTGGGAACCTTAAGGAGTGGTAAGATACCAACGCATGGTGACACACACAAAAAAACCTGAGAAGTGGAATACACTTATAGCAAGTGGTAGCTTTGTATTTGCACATAGAAACACTTCTAAAGTGGTAAACCAACATTCTACTGAAATGAATACAGAAGACGATAGGGGTCTGTTGGGGGCGGTGGTTAAAGATAAATGGGAACTGAGTGGAATAGAATTCCCCCCTCTCCCAAATGCAACAGGGGATCGGATAAGGGATCATATAGATTCACTTAACAATCGAGATCATTCTGAAGAACAAACGCAGAAAGGTTTCCTTGGTATGCAAGAAATACCAGTGCGGCCATCAGCCCTAAACATGGTTGAGACTATTCCCACCATACCTCAGTCTGATACCTCTCTACTGGCCCCGCTAGTGTCCGCTGAGTTGGATAAAAGAGGTAGGCTTTCAAGGGGGCCCTCAACCCCAGTAAGAGCAAGGGGAGGGGAGGGGCTTGAAAATGCATTTTTACACAAAGCAACTACCTCCGAGGCAAGATTAGGAAGTAATGAGGCTCGTGATATACCTAAAGAATTCTTCTCTTATGAGAACAATATGGGGGAAATGAAAGGTTTGTTTGGGGGGAGGAAATGGGCGACATAAAGACGTATCCACACAAATGCTCAAGTCCGTCCACTCCTGACTTACCTCCGGGTCACGAACATGACGATCCTAAGATAAATCACCCTAGTGAGGAACCAAATGCAGATGAAATGATGTCTTCTTCTGAGTCCTTCCCGGTCCTAACTAGGATTCGGAACCTACTGGACAAGGGCCACGTGGGACAGAAAGGAAGGCAAATATAGACTGGGAGGATGCGAAGGAATTAAAGAGATTGATATTAATCAATTCAGAGAAAATTTAAAGTGTGGAAAATCAAAGGGCACGAGAGCCTACAAAAATAAATAGTAAGTCAGCAAACACTTCAGAACAGAGTACATGGAGAAAGCCAGATAGTCCATCAGCATTATTGGAGGTGATTGAGGAGGAGGCTATCCAAAAGCAGGTACAGAAGCAGGAGCAGGGTGGAGGCCCTATTCTGGAAGAAGAGGCTCCTTTCGAGTACTACATATCACGCAGAGAAAAGAAAATGCGAGCTAGGGCCCTCAAAAGAAGAGCTAAGAATGAGAATGTGGGAAACATAGTGTTGAATAAAAAATCGAAAAATCAGCCCTCTCCTAAAATGAAGAACACCAACACAAACATGAAAGATTTCTGCAGCTTATTAGGGGAAGGAGGAATACTTGATTTTACTCAGTTAAATTAAGAAAGTAAGAAAGCTCTGGCGGTGAAGGATGTTCCTGGCTTCCAGGAACAGGGGAGGGAGGGGAACATTGACTCAGCAGTAGAGAAAGTAAATGACGTATATGATAAGGAATACGGAGACGCCGCGAACACCCTCTCCGAAGCCATGAATCATAAGGGCGTGAAAGCCAATATGTCTAAACAAAAAAACAAAAAAAATGAAACAAACAAAAAAATAGATCTTAATAAACAGAACGAAAATAAATCCGAAGGATCCAAGGAGGTAAGGAGTATTCAACAGTTTTTCAGCCTCAAATCCAAGGAAAATATAATAGCACATAGGGCGACTGAAGGGGGGACTTAAATAAAGATACAAAGACCCCCCAAAAGGCCACAGACATTACCAATGTTCCAGCTACACCCACAGCGAAAGAGGGGAAGGCACTAGTGGGTGGGAAATGTATGGGTGACAGTGAATCCCGTGAGTGAACTATGATTCCAAGTGAAGACATTAAAAAATTGGTCCAAGAAGGGCTCCTTAATCTCCAACATTCCTCCAAGCATGGCCCTCCATTACCGTTGTTTGATTGTAAAGTGTATGAGAGAGCTCAGGAGAAGGCTACCCAGAATGAGATAGTGGATACAACCAAAGAGCAAATTCCACAGAGATTGCATGATCAAATGAAAGCAGAAAGTATCAAAACACGGGTGATAACACTAAAGCATGGGCCTGGTCCCTCCAATCCACAGGTTAATACGATGGATAGGAGAGAGGAAGGAAATGGAAGGGGATCTCAGTCAAATCAAACTTACAATGAGGCCAAGGGATTTGAAGAGAAGATGAGAGAGAAGTGTGAACTGTGGAACACAGATAAGGTATACGAACAAGGCAGAGGCTACACACAAGAGAAGGATGGGGAGGGCGATACCTTGGGAGTGGATACTAGGGAGAGGGGCAGTAGAGGTAACTCCAATACAGAGGGGCAAGAACAAATGTTTTAAAAAACATGGACGGAAGATGGAACGGAATGGAGGGAGATGAAACTAGTGGATGACCATAGTGTCATACTGAATTTCATGTTAATAATAGGAGGTCCCCCGTCCTTAAATCGATGGCGGATCCTCTCTTTGTTCAACGAGATACCTCGTCTTTCACTAATATCCTCGAGCGACATCAAGCTTATTGATTATATACATCCGACAAGGGACGATTGTGTAAGGATAGTGTTCCACTCCAGAGTAACATATGAACTTGTTCTTGCGGAAGGAGCAGCAATGCAAAGATTTGGATACGATATAGAAAACTACAGTCAGGGTTTTGTGAAACAAAGGGGGGGGAAAGGGTTGGGAACCACAGAGAGACATATGGGAGTAATTACATGCAAGGTGGGGGAAGTACAAATATACAGACATCTACAAATGAGGCTGAGCTCACATGGTTGGCATTGACTCTAAATGGATCCATCTCTAAGATCCAGTGCATGAAAGATATCCCTTAGAGTACTCGTAAGCCCACCTTTTTATCATGGAACTCTAGGCTTTTCGTTTTTGTGTATTCAAGAAACTTGAGCCGTGACATTGATATCATTGGATGGCTTCACGGTTTTTCAGGAACCTGCAATAAAAAAGTCTAAAGGGAGACCGTCTGGAGGCCTACTTATAGCAATCAAGAACAACATGCAGTTCACAACTATAAAGAATGTTCATATTAACAAAGGGTATATAGCTGTCCTTGTAAAATTAGGACAGAAGGAACCCTTGATGCATCTGTTAATTATAAACATATACTGGTGTCCGGATTTTGGATTTGAAGAAAAATATTGAGTCGATGGACTTAGTTATCCAGGAATGCCAGGATATGAGTAATGAACTGCACATTATCATGTGTGGGGATTTTAATTCTGAAATCTGTTTGGAAGATGGTGTAAGTGAATGCAGCGCTGCCTGAGTGTTTAACGAAAGGGGTGCTACCCGAAAATGCTATCAAGGGGATATATGGGTGCAATTCCTTGGAGGCTGGGGGATGCAATGTGCAAATGACTTGGTGGAAGATTCCACGGAAAAATCAACTTGGTCGAATGGAAAGTTCCACTCTGCTATTGATTACATTTTTGTGTGTGCCAAGACCTTCAACCTTGTACAAGAGTTTCGGTTGATTCGCACACAGGAGAGCGACCATCAAATATTAAAGATGCCATTACTGGTAGACTTGGATAGGGGCGAAGAGCTAAACTATAGACCGGTGCTATCAGTAAATTACTCACTGAATAGAATCTCCTGGTATAGTGCGAACATTAAATAACAGCGCAGTTGAGTCCCAGATGCTGCAAGAAATCCTGTTCGAAAAGATAAAAAGCCGAACGGCGCAAGCAAAGGCAGTAGACAGGAAATTTAGAAGTTTTTTCCGCAATTCCAACTATCAAATTTTACAACGCTAAAGTGAAGTGATACCCTCTTTGATCTAAGGAGTGGAAGCAATGCCAGAACTCCTGCCCAGAATCTGGGTCAGACTGGAGGGGTACTTTTGGTAGTGACTTCTGTGCCTACCGTTGGCGACACCAATGCCACTAATCCAACGAGAATTGTCTGATGTCCCTACAAGCTATGGTAGAACGAAATGCCTTGATGCTGTATAGGAAAATAACATCACCTTCACGCGCAATGATATATGAAATCATCCACAAAGAACTTTCAGCAGGCAACAGCAGCACACTGAAGACCTGGGGAGACAGAAATGAAGCCATGTTAGAGAAAGTTGGCAGTACGGAAGAGGAACTGTGGTTAAATCCAAACAAAATTAAGAACAAACTTGCAGAACACGACTGGATTGAAACATTGGAACAGATATCCAAATATAGACTGACATCAGATATCCCATTAACTACAAAAAGAATAAACCATCTTTTGGGGTACATGGAGAAATTCCCCAACAAGACTTTTAGAAGTATTTATTTAAGAATTTCTCTGAACCTGTTAGCTACGAACGAGGTTCAGGAAACCAGAGGCCTATCGTCTATGAGAAATTGCTGATACTAAAAATCTTTAGAGTACATGGAATCAATCAGACATTTACTTCTGTCTTGTGAGGGTTTGGTCAACCAAAGGGAAACTTACTTGGGTAACATATTCGCCAATATAATGTAACGCTCACCTGATTCCCGTAGAGGCGCCGGTCTTGACTGGGCGTATACCGTATCTTCAAAGGTGATGTGTAACACACGGCTGGCTCTTTGGGCTGGACCTCTGTGCACTGTATGTCTGGCTCGAAGGGTAAGATGTCTTAGGTAAGTGAACGCCATGCTCTCCATCTGCCTCGAGACAGGGTGCTGTAACCAGTTTCTTCACTGGATAAGGGGAGCAGGCCTCTTGACTTCAGAGGACTGCTGTCCGTCGTTTACTGCACGAACGGTAAGTTTCGAGTAATTCTAATGTCTTTAAAGTCTTTAGTAATGATGTCTCTTGTTTTGCAGGGTTCCGGCGATGGCGGATGGCGGGCTGAAGTGAGTTGAAGATGGAGCCCGTGTGATGAATAGAAGCGCCTGGAAGCACGTAAGTAAGCGCTTGTTGCCTGCTTCACAATGCGCTCTAACTGTCTTTTTATTTTGCAGGTACAAGTTCGGGGCGGCTGCAGGGTGCCGGAATACCCACTGGGTTAGATGTGGAAAGGAGTAATGGCACGTGAGTATTAAAGTTCCCCAATGTCTTTAAACGCACCTTGTTTTGTCTTTCAGATGCGGGATGCAGCGCCGAAGGCCTCCGGAGCGTGCGAAGAGTTGGTAAGCTTTTGTCTTTCAGATGCCGGAATGCAGTGTGAAGACCTCCGGAGCGCACGAAGAGTAGGTAAGCCTTTGTCTTTCAGATGCCGGAATGCAGCGCGAGGCGTTGGTGACAGCCGATGGACCAGGTAAGTGAAGAGCTGTCACTGAAGACCGTAATGCTAACCTGTTCTTTCTTGTCTCTATAGGTGTTGCTGAAGACTGGATTCAGAATGGTAAGCCTTTTTCCTTAGGCCCAGGATCAGATGCAGAAGACACGATGAGCGTTCTGCTGCTGAGGATGCAGAATAACGCAAAGCAAGATTCATCCATCGGGTGTGGTTTAAATAGCCTCCTGTAGTGCTTAGGTGTCTCCTTCCACAGCCACGCCTAGGTCAGAAAAGAGTTCCTGCTTTCCAGAAGAGTTCCAGTGTTCTGAATCTAGGGAGTGGCTCCTGCCCCACCCAACAGGAAAAGTAGTTCAAAACAGAAGATGATCAGAGACTCAACTGGCAGGCAAGTAAGCAGCATGGTCTGCTGCAGGTAAGTCCACCCAAGCATTATGAGCCCGGCACTTCCAGCGCTGGGACTGGGCATATTTATGAGCCTGGTGCCACTGGCGCCAGGACTGGGTCCAAAAGGTCCCAATTGGGACTGGTTGGCACTCGGAACCTGGGTTATGGATCTGCTTCCAAGGGAGTTGGGAAAACCCTGACCTTTTGGAAGCAGAGATCATGACATATAAAACGTCTAAGGAAGAAGATTGGTGGCTCAGCCTGATGAGCGGGGAGAAAATCAAATAGGTGGTAGCAGTGTCATCTTTTTTCCGGAAACTAGATCTGTGAAGATCACCATCTGAGACGTGGTTTAGTAAAAATCAAGAGCAGGCAAAAGGACGGGATAAATAGACTGGACAGTTTCCCAGAGACTTAACATTGTAATTGGAACTGGTAAATGCAAATGGAAACTTTTTCCTTCTTTTAAAAAAGACCTTTGTAAAAATTGTCAATCAATTAAACAAGTAATAAAAAAGTAATGGTCTATTGTCAGCCTTTATAAACAACCTCTGCATATATTGGTTGTCTCTATGGTGGAGTTGATATATTAAGGCTTTCACAAGATTCCTATGCCGTTGACACTCCCACCTTTTGAGACTAGCAAATTCCTCTATGGAGACGGCTGACTAGGTGAATGATTTAATCACTCGCCTTTTGGACCTCTTAGAGTCTCTTATTCTTTTTGTCAAACAAATGGGGATCCCGTAATATGCCCACTGTTTCCGAGGTAGCCCTGCGTATACATTACCCAATACACAGGTCTCAAGGTACTTTAGATCCCCGCTCCCGACACCCCCTAGGTGTCTTGACTGCTGCTATGTGCACTTGGCAGTAGGTATTTCCAGTGTTTGTTATGAATTTGGGAGTCCCAGCGATGGGACCACCCATTGTTCTGTGGTATTTCCAACGCTAGGGCATCACATATATCAGACCTACATGTAATTTCACTCATTGTAAAGTGAATAATGAGGTGATCACTAACCCCTGCATCGTGCACGCTGTAAGACCTTGTCTTGAGAGAGACAGAGATGAAAAGATAGTCTAGCCATGATTTAGAAGAGCCCCAATGCCAAGTAAAGAGATCTTCCCCCTCCAATAGATGCAGATCCCAGGCTGACATAAACGTGCCCCAACTCAAACCCCACATGGAGTTTTTATATCCCCCGCCCTCCTTCCTGGCATAAGGCATAGGTGCCATCCCTGTGGCACAAAAGGCATTAAAGCCCCCCCTGCCCCCTCCACAATCATAGGATGTTGAGAGACCACCGTTAACCAAGAGTAAAACGCCTGTGAGGCGAGAAATGCGGAGATGTTTTCTTTTTGTCAGGTTCCAATATATGTTTACAAGCAGAACATTCCCAATCCCATCCAAAAAGGAGGCATGCACTGCCAAGCTGCCCTTGCCCTCGAACCACAGTGAGGGACGGATCGACAGGCTGGTGTTCATATCAATAGCCAAGCCCCCACTTGGCCCCACCTTAGCCCCTCCCCTCACTGGAGAGGACACAGATGAATACCCCTTAAGCACAAAAGGTGACATGCACATGGTTTATTGTAGGAACAGAATGTTACATTTTCTCATCTCAGACGAATTCTTCCAATTGTAAGAAAAAATGTTCATCCCACATGTGTTCCATGAGATAATCTTAATCTCACCAATGCTAGGATTGCTACTACCCCGCTGTAAGAGACACAAAGGTTTTAATGGCCCCCTCGATCCAGGACCAATCCTGTACATCATTAGAGCTAACAGATTGAATGCTAGCCAAAGCTTGTGTGGTCATATTGTCAACAGTTTTAGGTGATGGCTTGGAGGCCAAGGAAGGAGCCAAAAAAGCCTTTGCAGTCTCTGTGTTTTGATGTCAAACAAACCATAGCGCGACGCCTTCAAAATCTCCCTCTGGGACCAAACCAACTTTGATACAATCTCGGAAAAGAATTCCGAGACCATGCGATTGTTTGTGACCATAGATTCTATATCCCGATGAATGTAGAGACCTTAGTGAGGGGATCTGCAGGAATATTTCCAGTACCCTAGACCTGTTTAATCGATTGGATCCCCGACCTATGTGGCTCAGCTCCCAACCAATTATTTTAGATACACCCCACATCTCAACAAGCGTCCCATGCGGCTGAGTCCCAGACTGGACCATAAAGGGATTATTCATGGCACAAACAGTCTGACTGTTTGAATACTTGTTTCCTACATTCATTAGGATTTCCCTGGGTCTGCACAGAGGTCGAATTCCCAGGATCTTTGGGCAGATCCATCGCAGGAGCCCCAAGAACCGAGCAAATGATCGGAGGCACCTTCGGTTGAGGTACCACTTCGTCCCTAGGTTTCTGTGACTTACTGGACTTAGGCAGTGTGACCCACGAAGGCCACAGTGCAGAAAGCTTTGACTGCTGTGCTCTGTTCAATACCTCAGGTTAAAGACCTCCCTTGTTATTTTACCTTCAGTGGATTGCTGATCAGCACCTAACTGATTGCAGGGGATGATGGGACTAGAGGGGCTGATCTATCATCACTGGGGGTAATGAGGCGTTAGCAGACATTCCCTGTTTAGACTTCTTTTTTTGTACCCTGATTTCCTCCTACTAGATATTACAACAGGCCCTTGCTCAACAGCTGGATCTATACCCTGCTCGTTTAGATCAATAATGTCTGGTTGACGTGTCAAAGGTCAGGTGATCCTTTCCAGCATGAATGTTCGAGTCTGTAAAATAACACTGCAAAGAATAACTGCTTTCTTGCACGTCTCCTTCGGCAGCGTCATCTGTAGATACTCTTGTGTGAAGAAATGGGCACTTGGTATTTTCTGCATCTAAGCTGATCTCTTGTAGCACACGCTGTTAGGTCTAGAGCTCACTTCTTTGCAGCCTCTTTGTTGCTAGGGGCTGTTTTTGTTGTTTCCCTGCAGCACCGCCATTGGAGCAGGGTAAAGGATGCTGAACTACAGGTGTCTTCAGTTCTTTTCAGGCTACAGGGGGTGGTGCTCGGCGAAGGGCAGGGCTCAAGTCGAGGGTACACGCGGGGGGAACAGAGTCAACCCACTTTTTTCAGAGGGTGGACTCAGTCCTCCCAGCTAAAATGAGAAACATTGAATGACTTCTTTGAATTTATAAATTAAAGATGACCTCGGGGATCAAACCACAATCGTCAGGTTTGCAGGCACTGACACTTCACCACTGCACTATACAACCTGATGAAAAATAACAAACAACTAAAGGTGAAATGTTGCATTTCGGTACTGCAAATCCCAGGGGAAACATTTGTATTGGTTCTTGGAGTTTAAAACATGCACACCTTTTAACGTTTTCAAAAAAAATATTAGAGGAAAATATCCACTGGGGTTTTGTGTGTGTGTGTTGATTTTATGAAAGGCAAATGCCATTCATCATGTGCAATTTGAGTGGTTATGCAAAGCCAATTTAATGAAATGTGCAAATTTCAAGTTGATATGCTAATTTCTGTCGATGTCGCATTCCATTGCGTTTGTTGATGAGTCCACCCACTTTTAATTTTAGGACTTGACCCCTGGTGAAGGGTTAGCCGCTATTACCTTTCGCTGAGTGTCTGTGGGGGACATGCTTTCAGAATTTGTGTTCCTCACCCCTTAGACCAGGGTGGAATGTGGGCTTCTGGCCTGCTTCATCACTACTGAGGCTGGTGTGGGATGTGGGCGTCTGGCCTGCTTCATCACTGCTGAGGCCAGTGTGGGATGTTGGCCTGCTTCATCACTGCTGAAGCTGGTGTGGGATGTTGGCGTCTGGCCTGCTTCATCACTGCTGAGGCCAGTGTGGGATGTTGGCCTGCTTCATCACTGCTGAAGCTGGTGTGGGATGTTGGCGTCTGGCCTGCTTCATCACTGCTGAGGCCAGTGTGGGATGTTGGCGTCTGGCCTGCTTCCTCACTGCTGAGGCCAGTGTGGGATGTTGGCGTCTGGCCTGCTTCATCACTGCTGAGGCTGGTGTGGGATGTGGGCGTCTGGCCTGCTTCATCACTGCTGAGGCCAGTGTGGGATGTTGGCGTCTGGCCTGCTTCCTCACTGCTGAGGCCAGTGTGGGATGTTGGCGTCTGGCCTGCTTCATCACTGCTGAGGCTGGTGTGGGATGTGGGTGTCTGGCCTGCTTCATCACTGCTGAGGCTGGTGTGGGATGTTGGCGTCTGGCCTGCTTCATCACTGCTGAGGGTGGTGTGGGATGTTGGCGTCTGGCCTGCTTCATCTCTGCTGAGGGTGGTATGGGCTGTTGTCGTCTGGCCTGCTTCATCACTGCTGAGGCTGGTGTAGGATGTTGGCGTCTGGCCTGCTTCATCACTGCTGAGGCTGGTGTGGGATGTTGGCGTCTGGCCTGCTTCATCACTGCTGAGGGTGGTATGGGCTGTTGTCGTCTGGCCTGCTTCATCACTGCTGAGGCTGGTGTAGGATGTTGGCGTCTGGCCTGCTTCATCACTGCTGAGGCTGGTGTGGGATGTTGGTGTCTGGCCTTCTTCATCACTGCTGAGGGTGGTGTGGGATGTTGGCGTCTGGCCTGCTTCATCCCTGCTGAGGCTGGTGTGGGATGTTGGCGTCTGGCCTTCATCACTGCTGAGGGTGGTGTGGGATGTTGGCATCTGGCCTGCTTCATCACTGCTGAGGCTGGTGTGGGATGTTGGTGTCTGGCCTGCTTCATCACTGCTGAGGCTGGTGTGGCATGTTGGCGTCTGGCTTGCTGCCTCACTGCTGAGGCTGGTGTGGCATGTTGGCGTCTGGCCTGCTTCATCACTGCTGGTGGGATGTTGACCTGCTTCATCACTGCTGAGGCTGGTGTGGGATGTTGGCGTGTGGTCTGCTTCATCATTGCTGAGGCTGGTGTGGGATGTTGGCGTCTGGCCTGCTTCATCACTGCTGAGGCTGGTGTGGGATGTTGGCGTCTGGCCTGCTTCATCACTGCTGAGGATGGTGTGGCATGTTGGTGTCTGGCCTGCTGAATCACTGCTGAGGCTGGTGTGGCATTTTGGCGTCTGGCCTGCTTCATCACTGCTGAGGCTGGTGTGGCATGTTGGCGTCTGGCCTGCTTCATCACTGCTGATGCTAGTGTGGGATGTGGGCATCTGGCCTGCTTCATCACTGCTGAGGCTGGTGTGGGATGTGGGCGTCTGGCCTGCTTCATCACTGCTGAGGCTGGTATGGGATGTGGGCGTCTGGCCTGTTTCATCACTGCTGAGGCTGGTGTGGGATGTGGGCGTCTGGCCTGCTTCATCACTGCTGAGGCTGGTGTGGGATGTGGGCGTCAGGCCTGCTTCATCACTACTGAGGCTGGTGTGGCATGTTGGTGTCTGGCCTGCTGAATCACTGCTGAGGCTGGTGTGGCATTTTGGCGTCTGGCCTGCTTCATCACTGCTGAGGCTGGTGTGGCATGTTGGCGTCTGGCCTGCTTCATCACTGCTGAGGCTGGTGTGGGATGTTGGCGTCTGGCCTGCTTCATCACTGCTGAGGCTGGTGTGGGATGTTGGCGTCTGGCCTGCTTCATCACTGTTGAGGCTGGTGTGGGATGTTGGCGTCTGGCCTGCTTCATCACTGCTGAGGCTGGTATGGGATGTTGGCGTCTGGCCTGCTTCATCACTGCTGAGGCTGGTGTGGGATGTTGGCATCTGGCCTGCTTCATCACTGCTGTGGCTGGTGTGGGATGTTGGCGTCTGGCCTGCTTCATCACTGCTGAGGCTGGTGTGGGATGTTGGGGTCTGGCCTGCTTCATCACTGCTGAGGCTGGTGTGGGAAGTTGGCGTCTGGCCTGCTTCCTCACTGCTGAGGCTGGTGTGGGATGTGGGTGTCTGGCCTGCTTCATCACTGCTGAGGCTGGTGTGAGATGTTGGCGTCTGGCCTGCTTCATCACTGCTGAGGCTGGTGTGGGATGTTGGCGTCTGGCCTGCTTCATCACTGCTGAGGGTGGTATGGGCTGTTGTCGTCTGGCCTGCTTCATCACTGCTGAGGCTGGTGTAGGATGTTGGCGTCTGGCCTGCTTCATCACTGCTGAGGCTGGTGTGGGATGTTGGTGTCTGGCCTTCTTCATCACTGCTGAGGGTGGTGTGGGATGTTGGCGTCTGGCCTGCTTCATCCCTGCTGAGGCTGGTGTGGGATGTTGGCGTCTGGCCTTCATCACTGCTGAGGGTGGTGTGGGATGTTGGCATCTGGCCTGCTTCATCACTGCTGAGGCTGGTGTGGGATGTTGGTGTCTGGCCTGCTTCATCACTGCTGAGGCTGGTGTGGCATGTTGGCGTCTGGCTTGCTGCCTCACTGCTGAGGCTGGTGTGGCATGTTGGCGTCTGGCCTGCTTCATCACTGCTGGTGGGATGTTGGCCTGCTTCATCACTGCTGAGGCTGGTGTGGGATGTTGGCGTGTGGCCTGCTTCATCATTGCTGAGGCTGGTGTGGGATGTTGGCGTCTGGCCTGCTTCATCACTGCTGAGGCTGGTGTGGGATGTTGGCGTCTGGCCTGCTTCATCACTGCTGAGGCTGGTGTGGCATGTTGGTGTCTGGCCTGCTGAATCACTGCTGAGGCTGGTGTGGCATTTTGGCGTCTGGCCTGCTTCATCACTGCTGAGGCTGGTGTGGCATGTTGGCGTCTGGCCTGCTTCATCACTGCTGATGCTAGTGTGGGATGTGGGCGTCTGGCCTGCTTCATCACTGCTGAGGCTGGTGTGGGATGTGGGCGTCTGGCCTGCTTCATCACTGCTGAGGCTGGTATGGGATGTGGGCGTCTGGCCTGCTTCATCACTGCTGAGGCTGGTGTGGGATGTGGGCGTCTGGCCTGCTTCATCACTGCTGAGGCTGGTGTGGGATGTGGGCGTCTGGCCTGCTTCATCACTGCTGAGGCTGGTGTGGGATGTGGGCGTCAGGCCTGCTTCATCACTACTGAGGCTGGTGTGGGATGTTGGCCTGCTTCATCACTGCTGAGGCTGGTGTGGGATGTTGGCATCTGGCCTGCTTCCTTACTGCTGAGGCTGGTGTGGGATGTTGGGGTCTGGCCTGCTTCATCACTGCTGAGGCTGGTGTGGGATGTTGGCGTCTGGCCTGCTTCATCACTGTTGAGGCTGGTGTGGGATGTTGGCGTCTGGCCTGCTTCATCACTGCTGAGGCTGGTATGGGATGTTGGCGTCTGGCCTGCTTCATCACTGCTGAGGCTGGTGTGGGATGTTGGCGTCTGGCCTGCTTCATCACTGCTGAGGCTGGTGTGGGATGTTGGCGTCTGGCCTGCTTCATCACTGCTGAGGCTGGTGTGGGATGTTGGGGTCTGGCCTGCTTCATCACTGCTGAGGCTGGTGTGGGAAGTTGGCGTCTGGCCTGCTTCCTCACTGCTGAGGCTGGTGTGGGATGTGGGTGTCTGGCCTGCTTCATCACTGCTGAGGCTGGTGTGGGATGTTGGCGTCTGGCCTGCTTCATCACTGCTGAGGCTGGTGTGGGATGTTGGCGTCTGGCCTGCTTCATCACTGCTGGGGCTGGTGTGGGATGTTGGCGTCTGGCCTGCTTCATCACTGGTGAGGCCAGTGTGGGATGTTGGCGTCTGGCCTGCTTCATCACTGGTGAGGCCGGTGTGGGATGTTGGCGTCTGGCTTGCTTCATCACTGCTGGGCTGGTGTGGGATGCAGTTTGATGACCTGCATAAGGAAGCACATTTCAGTTGTCTCCTTCTAAATAGTTAGATTTGGGGTCCACTATTCACAACCAACATTGCATTCTCAGTCTTGGCCTCAGACTCACCAGACAGAATTCTGCAAAATCACATATGCACGCCAACTAACACATGCTGTACTATGTGTCATGAGGCAGTGCCATGTTGAAAGACTTCTCCAATAATATGGGCACCCCTGAGCCCATATCATAGTGAGTCACGTTCTTTACAAATAGTGATAACACGACGTACGAGTGAGGAAACGCTGGAGGCCCAGGCGCATTAAAGAGATATAGGGCTATCAGTATTACTGAATATATGCTAGATTAAGCAGAGACCAGACAAACAAATATTAAAAGTGAAATCAATTTGGAAAAGGTGTCTCTTTCTTGAACTAGGGTGCATTGGAATGTGCTTTCAGCACAGTTCATGGTAAGTTTCCCTAGCCAGGAAGAAAATGTCAGTTTCACTGGAATGTCATTGGGAACCGTCTGGTACACACCTGAACCCCGAAGGCCAAGGTTGAAGTAGAGCCTGAGTATAGACTGTATGCCTCCATTTTAGGAATCCCCCAGATCTCATCCATTTCAGAGTAAAGGTTGCCCACTTCCTCCAACGTTTTGTGTTGAACATTAAAATCACCCAGAAGTGTAGGATTTGTATCTGGCTTTGCCCCTTGCAAGTGCTTCAGTTTACCAAAAAACAATCTTTTTTCCAGCGATGTATTTGATGATCTAAACTAAACATTGTCTATCACCAGTGCTACTTCATAGACAGTGACAAAGTCTACGACCAAGCAGTCTGCTGGATGAACCGTACCTGTTTAGCACTAACTATGAGCTTAGCACTAATCCAGACTCGGTCCGCAACTAAACTATTAAGACAGAAGTCCTCTTGCTGCCTCCATTACCAATCTGCTCACCTCTCACCCATCCATGGCCCCTCTTAAACTTCCCTTTCCAATAGATCTCAACCTTGTTGTTCTTTCACAGTGACCTGAAACTCAATGGTTTCAACACTGACAGTGACACTGCAACCAGTCATTAGAAAAACCTGCCCCTCCTCCTGCGCCCCTCCTCCTGCACCACTTCTCTAAAACACTTCTGCTCTTGCACTCAGCAAACTGGCCCATTGTGTGACCCTACTTGGCCTACCCCTCTACTGTTTTGCTCTCCTCATGAACGTACTCAGCTTTGTGAAACGTCTCTTTCAGATACCCGGATCTGCCACCTCCACCTCTGCAAACAGTCTTCCATGCAGAATCACTCCTGTTTAAGTTCCGGCCCCCTACTCCATCTATGGACTTATTAATTGTATTCAAACACATGATTAATATATTTACATTTCTATTTGGTTTTACCCTTATGGTTAGCCGTCAGATTTTGTAATTAAAACTATTTGTTTAGAGGTACTGGGACGAATGTGGGTTCCATACCCATTCCCCTGTTGGTAAGATAACCTGCTTATGGTAGTGTTTACTAGTGTCAATGCTGCTGACACACACCACTGCATTTTTGTTTTTTTATTTTTTTTATTTATTGTGGTGCAACCAAATTTTGTTTTTTCCCAAAATACAAAACAATTCAATTATTTCAATTAAATCATTCAATTACAACTTACAAAATGTCTTGAAATTCGTTAAAACTTTTTCACTCCACCTCACATCTCTCAAATACCAGTTAACAACATTCAAATGAAAATAACCCAAACTGCTAGAGAAATTAATCGTCAAAGCTGTTTCATGACCAGCAATCAATCTTTTCCAAAACATCAGTGAAGGCAACTAATCAATTGAGACGATAAAGTGCCAGAGATATTTTTGTCTAACCTCCCAGGTCCCTCGACAGAATCTTTGTAGGTGCTTAATGGTTTGTTTTTTAGATCTGCACATTCCAAACAGAAGAATTTTATAATGTCCTTCGATACTCGACAGGCAAGGACCGTTCCCATTTCAACAAAGTTGAGTCGAACTCTCAAAATGTTCTGCCTCATCTTGGGATCTGGGAAATGTAACAAGTATTTTAGTAGGTAGCCCATCTTCTTGTCATAAAGAGAAAAGGAGGGTGCAGCAGTCGAAGCCCTCATTTGATCTATTGTCCCAATCCAATCTGTTATAAGTAGGGCTTTCCAAGTCTTCATAGGATTGGAGACTAAGGTGTCTTCATCACGGCCACAGTGGGCTAGCATTTCTAAGGCCGTCCTCTTTAGATCTTGCAAAACCAAAGACTGTTTCAGATTAAGATGTAACACAATATCCTCCTCCCGTGTGTTTCTTAGGGGATCTATTAACCTATAAAGGGACAAGAGCTTCCAATCTACTTGCGACTTGAGTGATCTCAAACCTAGCTTGTATCTCAAGGTCACTATCTGTAGACTATTTGGCAGACCTAAAGCTTTCTTCCAGATCTTACCCTCGATTTTCTGCCAATCGAATGTCCAAGTCAGAGTTTTAGCCTCTACACCATAAAGACGTGCAGGAATAATGTTTGTCATATAGAACCTTACCGCTGGCAAAAGAGAACATTTGCAGTATTGTCTGACAATCTTTTTCAGCTGTGATGTCAACCGCATACCCTTGGACAAAAGGTCCGAAAGAGTTTGGCCCTGTCTTGGAAGGGCATACAAGGTATGCCCCAAATAAATGATCTCATCTACCACTGGGATTGGATGACCTCCCACCGTCCAGCGAGAATTACTGATCCAAGGCCCCTTTTCTCCAAAAATGACAATTTTTGACTTCTACGGATAACCTGCTATGGTAGTGTTTACTAGTGTCAATGCTACTGACAAACACCACTGCATCTTTGCAGACACTCGGGCCTTGTCTCCATCTAGCCAAATTTGAGCACTTATATCACACTTGTTCCTTCAAAGTACAGTGCCACTTTCACTCTGTGGATATCAGGCCTTGCCACACTATCCAACACCTTCCTGTCCCGCTCCTTCAGGACAGCGTCCATGGTCAACTCGGGCACCCACAAATGATTCAATCCCCACAGTTCAATCACACACTTGCTGACTACTATCACGGCCACACTAGCTTTCCTAAAAGCCGCTATTTGGTTGAAAACGGGTGCTGTGAACCCAATTGTTAAATCATGTCAGGGATATATAAAAATGACATTCCATACAGCACCTTTCATTTACACAAAAGGCGTGGACACGGGAGGCTAAACACACGTCTTTATTCTTCTCTCTTCGTTCCTCCTTAACTCCTCCCCTTCCTGTGACATCACTTCCCTCACAAAGTGAAGTTCCCATATAATGCTTCCTCCCACATAATGAGGCAGTCTAACCTACAAAGTGAATTGCCACAAACAACATTACAACCCTGCCCCAATTTAACCAAAACGTTCATATCAACCCATCTCCTCAGTCAGTCTCACATGTCTTCTCCTGATTCAACCTCATGGCTCCTTGAAAACCATAGTCTCAGACACGATGAGATGAGACCCTCTTAAAATGTGCTGAATTTCACGTGATCTGGCGACTTTCATGTAGAATTGTCCTAAAATGTATTTATATATTGTCTCAAACACACAGAGTTAAATACAAATAGGTGTGTTTGTTGGGCATTGGTTTGTCTGGGGAGCCAAAAGTAGCTCCTGGCAGCTGTTGGTGTTAAGCTAACCAGGCTCTTCTAGGTTACAAGCAGGACTCAATTTTGAACCCTGAACATGAGACAGGCCTTAAAGTGATTTTTATTTTAAATCATTGAATGACTAATGATAGTGTGTATACCATTCTGTAATAGTTTTGTAGAGGCATACGTTTTCTGTCCATCCAATACCGTGAGTTTGTGAAGTACTGGAATCTGTGTTCAGTCCAACTGAAATGAAACATTGATCAGAGATGCATTAAATATTTCTGTTGACCAAGTATGCAATTGTATGACACTTTTATCCTGAAAGGAACATATGGTGAGACATGCTCATTGTAAAGGGCTAGGTTCTCCAGCCGCATGGAGGCGGCACATCTATCACTCGTATGAAAAGGCATTCCTGCACTGGCCTCGGATTGCTCAATGTATGCAAATATAATGCACTTCTGAGAAAGATTTGCGTCTTTCTGATGCCCCTTAAATACTTCAGAACTTTGAATCTCACGAAACATGGCAGCTTATCGCTGTAGGAATGTTAACATGTAAAGTGAGTTCACAGTCAAACCCACAGTAGTATATATTTGAAATCCTACATATTATAGCAATCTAAGATGCCTCCGACAAAGTGTATAGTCTGAAATGATGCCTATGTTTAGTTTGTGCAATCCATCATGCATGGGGACACCTTTCATGCATCCTCAATTGCAGTTTGGTACCCAAAAATTCTATACATGGAACTGTATCTGGCCACTACTGTTAATATTCATTCAGTTTGTGTGAATATTTTTGGTTCATCCTTTTATAAGTAAGAAATGGGAATGGAAAGAAGATATGAGTTCCTAACACCTCAATTGAGCTGCAGCCCTGCTTTATTCTCCAGACATCTTGTACACTAGAGTACGTGTCTGTGTATGTCAGTATTGTCACACAAGTGTAGTTGGAATGAAGTATACGATTGATAAATAATGATTTTTAACTATCTCGCCGGTTGAAGAAATAAATAATAAATCATTGACTGAGTTGCAAACTGCTGCTGTCTTCTTGCTTTTCAGCATCTGTGGCCTGATATAAGTACAATATTCTTGAAACCACTAGAAATTGTAACATGTATAAACGCACAGAGAACAAATGTAAATATCACCTGTGAGCTGATAAATTAAAAATAGAGATCTCATGCAATAACATATGCCTTCAAACTGCTTCTTAGCAAAGTCACTAATTAGGCACATCCTGGAAATATCCTAATTCCCACTACCAAGTGCTGAGATTGCCCTTATTCAGGTAATTTATATACATTTAAGAGAAGAGTTGTCCTTCAATAGTAAGCTTGATTGTATTTTTTTTATTTCAGGTAGCTTAATATAAAGTTACTGACATTTTCTTCAAGAGTGCAATGCAAATGTTTCTTGCTGATCTGCCATCTTGTTCTCTTTCACTTCGGTGGTGGCAAATGTTCTGCCAGCTTCGGTCTGATGTTTCCGTTCCAGCGACTCCTAAAACAGAAAAGTGAGAAGTGTATGACCATGTACTCATGTGTGCCATGAGGAGCTCCAGTAGAGCTGATGTGATTATTCAAGTATCTTTTTGCTGAATGGTCGCAATGACAATAGTGATCTATTTACTGGAGAAAAATGACCTACTTTGTATTAGTCACACAATGCTTTTATTTTAATCAAAGACAGTCTGTTTGCACAATTGGGGAATGAAACGAAACATATTAACGTATTGCATTCTCATTAGAGGAAAAAAGAGCTATCCTACAAGACAAGTAAAATAATTACAACTGTTAATTAGCAATAGGTAAAAGACCATTTGTCAGTGTGGGATCAAGGGGATAGAAGGTAAATCCAATTTTAAGATTTTCACAAATCCGGTCACTGCTGTCACAGTTTAGGATAGCCGAACGGGCAGTCAAAAATGCCAGACTGATTCGACATCCCCCGAGGGTCAAATCTTTTAAATAAAATGTCGGCTTCCTCCCCTGGACAGCTCCACAAGAGATAGAAATGTGTACATGTACATTACAGAAACGACAGTTGGTAGATTCGGGTTCAAGATGACCATATTTAACCAACACTTCCCATGTGTAAAGCAAATTAAGTCTAAAATGCAAAAAACATCTAACATTCCTATCAGGGTAGATTGATAAATATGGAGCGAGTATCCCAACTCGTTTATGATCACTACCCAGATGATTTTGTGATTTATAAGTATGCATTTTGTCAACAGTAGCAGACCAATCTTGCTGAATAAATGTATTTTGACTTTTACGGGGTTAAGTGCCAAATTCTGCACATGCCATTTCCATTAAGCAGATTGATACAAAAATTAGAGAACTTGGCAATAAAACAATCACCTTTTTTAGCTTTTCAACCAACAGTGAATCCGTTTTGTGCATAATAAGTGATACAGCAATGTTCCCCAGAAAATAACGCATGTAAGCCTGCCGAGTTCATGTTGTACCACCGATAAGGGAACAGTACTTGGTATACAAAGGATTTTTTGCCAAATTAGGCCCTCTAATACTACTAAACTATCCAGGACCTCAATCGGTAAAATTTCAATCCCATATAACAGTTTAGGGATTACTTTAGCTTGGTAACATTTTGATACAGGGATTAGGGTGTACTTGCCATGTTTAGAATCAATTCTAAGCGCCCGATTCAAGAGTGCAAAAGTGCGTGTTCTGAGTCAATCTTTCAATTGGATTATTTGGGATGTGTCATAAATGGGGAATCCCAAATAAACAAAGTTAGTGACCTGACCAATCTCTTCACAACCCATTCGCCAAATATGAGTCACTACCTTCCTTTGGTTGGTGCTATGCATAACTTTTGTTTTGCCTGGGTTAACCCTTTAAGTGGTGAATTGTGACAAATTCAGAAAAAGCGGCTCTCAGTCTTTGAATGCCCAGCCAAGAACAATCAACACTAAGAAAATCATCGGCATATCAGAGCCACATTGCTTTTTATATTGCTGGTTTTCGATGTGGCAAATGCAGCTGGCATCAAAGAATCCTCAACATCTGATATATAGAGATTAAACAGGCAGGGTGCTAAAATGCAACCCTGCCTGACTCCTCTATGGATAGCAGCCTTTCCGTATAGGGACCCCCGTCCCTGTGCTTAAGCCTTATTTGAACATTTGAGTGTGTATACAAACAATCCTATAATAAGTCGGAGGAGCCCCTCAGGAATACCCCACCTATTCAGCTTGGGCCATAGGAGGTTCCTATCAACTGCATTAAATGCAGTGGAAAGATCAATGGTGGCAATGTAGATGGGGCCATATTTTCTTTGGGCAACTTGAATAGTTATACTCTTCAACAAGAAGCCATGAAGCGAGGTGCCGGGTTGTTCCTGAAACCCTGTTTGCCACTTCCTGATTCAGCAAATAGTGTCCTTCCAGTTCTCTAGATGACCCAACATCAAGGCTGCAAAGACCTTGCTGCCTGCATCTAGGATTGCTATTGGGCGATAGTTATGTAGATCCAACCTCAATCCCTTTTTGTATATAGGCTGTTGACCAAGAGGTGTGGAATAGACTAGACTGGGAAATATGCTCAAAAAGAGAAGCTACAATATGTGCCCAGGCTTCAGGGTTTCACTTGAATAACAAATTAGATCATTAGTTGTGACCCGGTGCACCTGAAGTGCTAATTTCCTTAATTATTTCCAATGCCTGAGGATAGTCAACAGATAATTTCCAGCTATTATCAAAGAAATGCAATTCATTGTTTTTTTCAATTAAACAATCAACTGTTGAAGCAATTAATGAGACACCGAAGTCTGTTCTGACATTAGATTCTCTTGTGAATATGTCTAAGGTTTTTCAAAGCCATTTGACAACTTCCAAAAACATTTGAGTTTTTATTACACAGAGCCTCAAACACAGACTATGCATCCTTGGCATCCTGCTGGCCCCTAAGGGAAACTTGAATAAAATTGTCATTTATTTTAAAATCTCAAATAAAGCTAAAGAACTGCTAATAGATGAAACCAAGGCTCTCAATTCCCTTTTTTCTTAACTACTTACAGGTCAAACACGTGCATGTGTCTCTTGCGTGGCCCCGCCCCCAATCTTTTACAGCACTTGGGGAGAATGCTCGTGAGTAAATCTTCAATGAATCCACCAACGTTATCGACTGTACATGTGACTTTAATGGCATGGGGTCGCCCGGTCGGGGGCAGTGTGGGCAACTGTGGAAGCATGGCCAGCCCGCTCTGTAAAATGGCGCCAGAAGCTGCCTTGCACTGTTAGTCACTCCTTTCAGCAACCCTTTGCATACTGTCACTTTAAAAATAAATCATCGTCGGTACAACGGCAAAAGTGGAACTGTTGGCCACAGGATCTGATGCAGGGCTGGACTGGTCTATAGGAAACTTAGAGATTTCCCGGTAGGCCTCTGCACCCTGGGCCTCATTTGTGTCGGAACCTAATGAATTTTCAAATTTTCTCATAGGAAAAGGGTTGAGCCTGCTGAAAATGTGTAATATAGGGTCACTTTGAAAATGATTTCCAGGGCCTTTTTTGGTTCCCAGTCCACCCCTGACCTGTGCTGTTGGGCAGTTCTGGCTGAAGGCTGTGGGTGCTGCTAAAATACTCATTTTAGCATTCATTGTTGCTGGCGATTATTCGTTTGTATTGCACAAGTCATGTATATGTTTAATCTCACTTGTCAAACGAAACTCCAGCTCATGGTCTAGAGTCTGATTCTACCCATTATGTAAACTGTATAGACCTACATGATATGAAACACACTATTCACTGGATCCAGCATCCAACACATTTGAACTCTTTGCAAGTCTTCCTCCTCTGCTTGCGTTCAATACTCTGTCACATTATTTTGTTTTGGTGGAGGGGGCGTACGGCTTTTTCTTTTTAACATGTTTCAACCTTCAAACATCCTATGTTTTATGACAGTACATAAATTAATCTGTTGCCTAAGGGGGAGAGGGCCTAAAGGAAACATGACTGTTTGTGTGTAGTGTGTAGGATTTCATTTAGTACAAGCATACCAACAGTGCCCTGCCTGATGCGCCTCGTTGAGGTGTCCTCATTCCTCCCCCGAGTCTCTCCCCCCACCCCATCTGGTGGACATACACACAATAGCAAAACAAAGTATCATGCGTACGGAACGCTGGAAACAAATATTTGTTTTTTGGACAAATGCTTATGATAATCACTCACTACAAAATAATTGACAGATACATTTACTCTGTGGTTTGTGTTTGCAGCAAATCCCACGTTAAGAGGGTTGTACATTTTGAGATTTGTGGACAAGCCAGGAATGGTGGGTGGACACCCAATCTTTTTGGGACGAGCTACGCGCAGGCCATGAAAGCCTTTTGAACTGGGAAGTGGTAACATTTTTACGTGAACTGAGCCTTCTGAAGTGAGACGCCAAATAAAAGGATTTTGCACTCTGAACTGCTTTTTTTTTTCTTAATTTTCTTCTGTTTTCTTTTCTTCTTTTCTCTTGTTTTATACAGTGATGATATATGTGATTTAATACGTACTACTATTTTATTTTTGTGAACATTCGAGTTATAAAACAGTTATAAAACACAATAAATAAATAAAAAAAGCAAAGTCCCAAGTTGTCCCATGCCCCCCCCCAGATTGTATGGGTCTCCCACGCCCCTGACAGTAGATCCTTTACTTGAATGTCTCGCAGGACAAACCCGTGACGCTCCTGAAGCTCACACTGCCCGCATTCTACTCCTCGCCAACATCAATGGCGTTCCAAACACGTCATCATTCTCTCCTTGTCGACAGTAAAGGTCGGAGCACGCTGGGCCACAAACGCCAACTGTCGCTCAAACAGTATTTTATGAATTTAGGCAAGTTCATCGATGCAATCATGCCCCAATGTATACATGTTTATCCAACTGAACTGGCATTAAGCCACCGCATGTGAAAACATTGCCATATTTAGGCAGCACTTCTTTATTGACGGGCACTGGCCATTTTCCATATTCATTTTCACTTTTGCTTGATAGACAACATGGAGCACCAGCGCCACCTGCTGAACTCCTGCAGGTACTGACAAATCATTTATTGCAGGTTGACAAAAACGCACCTAGGAACTGGTGCCATTCTATTAATACACGCCGCTCCTTCTCCGCTCCTTACTGTTTATTTTTTTTGTTTTTTTTACCCGAACTTGCTATATTCACAATCCCATAATTGGACAAGTTTTTCATTGGGATATTGGATTCTTGGGCATAACTGTCAGACTGAATGAGGGCCTCCCTCCCAGACAATCCTTTTATGTCATTAGTCATTTTGCTGGGCAGGATATTGATATTGATATTTTATTTCTATCGCGCTCATACACAAGTGTTTCAGAGCGCGATAAGGCAAGGGAAGGGGAACAGGGGAGAACAAAAACAACGATCTTACTGGGCCCAGTGACATTGAGAACTTGCAAGTGCAGGGTAGAGGGGGAAGGGGGAAACGTGCATGGAACGGGGAACAAAAGGAGAGTGCGGAGCGAGACGGAAAAAACAAAAATAATATTAAAATAATACATAAAAAGGCAACAAACAATGGGAGTGCAGCCAGAAAGTGACAAGTTCTGGGTTTATGGCAGCAGGCCATGTAGGTCTGAAAGTGCAGGAAGAAAAGGGGAGGGATGTATGGGTACAGATACAGACCCCAGTGCAGGGGGTGGCCTGGAGGCAGTGTGTGAGGGTGGCAAGATGAGCAGGTACCTGGGCCCAGAGGACCGAGGGTGGCCAGGTGCATGGTGCCGAGGGAGAGTAGAATCAACAGGGGAGAGGGGAGGAGAAGGCAGAAGCAAAGAGGAAGGTTTTGAGGTGCTTCCGGAACCGGAGATGGTTCTCCTCAAGTTTTGGAGTGCCAGGGAGGCTGTTGCAGAGGGAGGCCCCAGCCAAAGACAGAGATCTACCCCCAGCTCGTTTCTTTGAGAAACGACTGACCCTGAGGGAGTTAGAGGTAGAGGAGCATAGTGCTCGAGAGGGGAGGTATTTGCAGAGGGATAGCTGAAGGTATGTTGGACCCAGGCCCCAGAAAGCCTTGTGGACAATGCAGAGGGTTTTCAATTTAATCCTTGTATCCACTGGGAGCCAATGGAGAGATTTCAGAGCTGGAGAGATACGATCCCAGGGCTTGAAGCCAAGGACAAGTCTTGCAGTCCTGTTCTGGATAAGTTGTAAAGGGTGGAGAGTAGAGGCAGGTAGATTAAGAAAGAGGCTGTTGCAATAGTCCAACTGGGAGCGAACCAGAGCTTGGGAGACAGTGAGTTTCTGGGGGAATGAGAGGAAAGGAGGAATACCTCTGAGGAGGTGCAGTAGGTTATTTGACTTTTTTGATAAATCAGCTATGTGAGCGGAGAAGGAGAGTGTGGAATCAAAGGTGACACCAAGGTTCTTGGCCTCACAGGTGGGGATAGGAGGAGGGGCAAGGGAGGCCGGCCAGAGAGTGACGGGAAAGGAAGGTGATGGTGTGCCAATGAGGAGGAGCTCTGTCTTGCTGGCATTAAGACAAAGATTGTTGGCGGCACACAAATCTTGAATGGCAATTAGGCAATCAGTGATGAGAGAGGTGGAGGAGGTGGCTGAGGGCAGCCTGATAATCAGTTGAGTGTCGTCTGCGTAGCACTGGAGGTTTGAGCAGAAAATGGCAATACAGCGGGTGAGAGTTGCTAGGTATTGGTTGAAAAGCAGGGGCGAGAGGTTAGACCCCTGGGGAACACCACAGGTGGAGAGGAAGATAGATGATAGGAAGCACCCAAGCTGGACCTGGGAGGGTCGATCAGAGAGGAAAGGTCAGCCAGGCCAGAGCCTGATCGGTGATGCCCAAGTTATCCCAGAGACGGTTGAGCAGGATGGTATGGTTGACCGTGTCGAAGGCAGAGGAGAGATCAAGTAGGATGAGAACAGAGGGAATGCTAGAGTCAAGGTTGGAAAGCAGATCTTCACGGATGTTCAGGAGAGCAGTTTCAGTGCTTCTGCCAGATCTGAAGTCAGACTGATGGTCATGGAGACAGCCAACAGAATCAGAATGAAGGTTTAGCTGAGAGATGGCCAGCTTTTCAAGGAGTTTGCCTAAGAAGGGGGTAATGGAAATTGGGCGATAGTTGGCCAGACAAGAGGGATCCGCTGCAGGTTTCTTGAGGTGAGGATGCACAAGGGAGTGCTTAAGAGGGGAGGGGAAGGATCCTGAGGCAAAGGAGTGGTTGCAGAAGTCTGCAAGGGCCGGAGCAAGGGTATCAATGTGGTCCTTGAGATTTTTAGAGGAACAGGGATGAACCTGTTTTGACGAGGCTTTCCTAGATCGGATTTGTCTAGCGACCTCATCGGGGGAGAAGAGAGGAAAGGAAGAGAAGTAGGGTGGGGGGTGGTTGGAGGAGGGTCAGTGAGTACCAACGTGGAGAGGAGAGGGAGTGGAGGAGAGTGTGGACAGTATGTCCTGGGTTTTTGAGATAAAGTGTGAGGCCAGGGCATTGCAAAGAGCCTGAGAGGCAAGGGGAGGGGTAGAGACTGCAGCAGGGTTGGCAAGCTCCTTACAAATTTTAAAGAGTTCGGCCGAGCTGTTAGATGCAGCAGAGACATGGGCTTGAATGTGGACTCTCCGGAGCAGAGGTGAGTAAGCAAGTGCAGCGGTATGGACCAGTCACTGGGCTAGCAGGATTACAATCAATGGGCAAAGTTAAATGCATAATTACACCCAAGTTTGGCTTTCAAGTTAAATGCAGAATTACTCCCAAGTTTGACTTTCAAGTTAAATGCAAAATTACACCCAAGTTTGACTTTCAAGTTAAATGCAAAATACACCCAAGTTTGACTTTCAGACACGACTACAATTTGAGAACATAACAAGGAGAGCTGAAGGAGTACCAGCAGAGTAGGTAGAACAAAGGAAGTCAGAAAAGAAGGGACTAACCATGGCAGAATGTGTTGTAAGAGTCATGGTAGTCCAATAGTCCAGGGGTAGCAGCCTCAGGGAGGGTTTGGCTGTGGCAGAAATATCATGTTGCAGCCTGTAAAGCAGACAGCGAAGCTGACAGGTGCCTTTGTGTGGGCCTGGGTGTACTGGGCCGGCTCCTGCCTCTGGGTTGCTGCTATTGGTCTATGGCGACCTCTGCAACGAATGTGAGGGGTAGAGAACAGTGCAGGCCCAGTGGAGCCCAGGCAAAGGGAATATGAGCAGCCATCTTGGAGGCAGGAAAGAAACAATGGGCCCCAATGCGTAAGAGGCATAAATAGAGTGAAAACCAGGGTTTTTGGAAGAAATGAGCCAGGCGAGGGCTCTCCAGGTTGTTGGTGCTTTGCCAACAAGGTATTTTTCGAATTTAGAGCCCAGTCCATTTGCACAGGAGCGCGGTGAGTAGCCAGGGCCCTCCAGGAGCGCCTGTTTTTTTAATTTATTCAAGGCCCCGAGGCCTTTCTGTGCCTCCCTGCAGCCCACGTCCACCCGCTCCCTCTTCCTGTTTCTGCTTCCCTCCCGCCTCCCGACCCGCCCAGGCCCGCTCTGATTGGTCCACCCACACTTCATCACTGGTCCTCCCAGTGCAGCCCTCTGCGGCTAAGTGCCCCAAGGCCAAGGGCGGCTCCAACAGAGGCGGCTCCAGAAGGTGTCAGCAGGTGTCCGCAGGGGAAGCCAGTGGCCAGCCGTCAGCATCCATTCACAAGGACCAGTAAGGTAGGAGTGGCCTGGGTCAGGATTAGAGAAACTACTCTACCCCAGACTCCGAGCCACTTACCAAACCCAAAGTAAAGAAATTATTGCATTGTATGAGGTTTAGGTTACACTGATGGGCCTCTCTCCCACTATACAGGTCTCTCAAATCTAGCAGGGGCTCCGTCCCCAAACTGTATTGTGTGAGGTTCAGATTGCACTGATGGGCCTCTTTCCCACTGTGCGGGTCTCTCGGATTCAGCGGGTGTTCTGTCTCCTAATTGCATTGTATGATGTTTAGGTGGCACTGATGGACCTCTCCCCCACTGTGCAGGTCTCTCATATCTGGCAGGGGCTCCGTCCCCAAACTGCATTGTGTGGGGTTTGGATTGCACTGATAGGCCTCTCTCCCAATGTGCGGGTCTCTCGGGTTTAGCAGGGTTCTGTCTCCTGATTGCATTGTATGAGGTTTAGATTGCACTAATAGGCGTCTCTCCCACTGTTCGGGTCTCTCAAATTTAGCACGGGCTCCGTCCCCAAACTGAATTATGAAGTTTAGGTTGCACTGATAGGCCTCTCTCCCACTGTGCGGGTCTCTCAAATTTAGCAGGGGCTCTGTCTCCAAACAGCATCATATGATGTTTAGATTGCACTGATAGGCCTCTCTCCCACTGCGCGGGTCTCTCGTTTAACAGGGGCTCTGTCTCCAAACTGCATTATATGATGTTTAGGTTGCACTGATAGGTCTCTCTCCCACTGTGCGGGTCTCTCAAATTTAGCAGGGGTTCTGTCTCCTAATTGCTTTGTATGATGTTTAGATTGCACTGATAGGACTCTCACCCACTATATAGATCTCTCAAATAATCTAACTGCGCTTAGTTCAGTACTCTACCTATCCCTGAAACCCACCACTACCTAACCCAACTAAATCCCATACCAGCAGACCGTTAACACCCTAACACCCCCCCACCGACAGTGCACCCTTAGGAAACATACCCTACCCACCGACAGAAAAGACTGAGCCAGAGAACACCCCAGCGCATCCAGAGAAGGAAAACCGAGGTCACAGCGACCGCACAGCACAGCATAGAGGACCAACTACCATACCACGCATGCACCTAGACTGGAAAATGACCCGTACCAGAAAAGGACGCAGAGAAAGAGAACAAGAGACGCGAACACACAACACCAACAGAACCCACAAGAAACAGCCCCATTGCAAGAAAACATGCCTAAAACAGCCACAACCAGAACAAAATCCACAAGAGAAAAATCCTTATACCTCACGCCTTACCTTGCAACAACCACGGTACACCGACACCCCAACACAGAAACCTCGAAACATGCAAAGAATTTCCTGATACACGCGAAAAAAAGACAGGGGCACTCAACGAGAGTGGGAGGGCTCTGACCCCATTACCCCTTACATTACAAGAACAGAGGGGCAACATCGATTTCCACTACATCCCGCACAATACGGCGAAATACCAACAACCAGCAACGCCCCCTCCCACCCAACAATCGGACCCAATGAAGAAACCACTGCTGATCTTCATCTGAGTAGCATCACAGCAGAAACACCAAGACTAATCAGCCCTGTTATCAACTTACTAGCAGCTGTCGCCGTTCTTCATCCTACCGGCATCAATGCGGAAACTCCATGAACAGACAATTACAAACTCATGCAACAAATAACCTCAAAACAAAATCTCACCCAGAGAATCCACTATAATCTAATAAACGCAAGGTCAATGTCCAAACACCCAATGGAAATATACAACCTTCTGTCAGACGGAGGCCTAGACATCCTATTTGTAACCGAAACATGGCTAGACGACAACTACAAGATCACCCTCAACAACTGCCTGCCTGAAGACTTCAAATGCATCCAAACAAACAGAAAATACAAAAGAGGGGGGGGACTAGCGATCATCCACAAGGAACAACTGGCCATCAAAATGGAAGATCCACTAAACATCGATAAATGCAAATCCTTAATACTACGACTTTCAGTAAACCCCAAAACCAACCTGAAATTCATACTGATATACAGACTACCAACCTACGATGCGACTTTCGTAGACGCTTTCACGGAAGCAATCACTACCCTAGCCATCAAGTACAATCATCTGATAATCCTCAGAGATTTCAACATCTGGTTCGACGAAGAAACCACAACCACACAAAAATCCTTAACCGCCCAACTAGCAGCCCTGAACCTACAAAAACTAGTCAAAGGAGCAACCCAATCAGCAGGACACACACTTGATGCAATCTTCGCCAACAAGGATCTCATCACCACGGCACCCCAATTCAAATACTTTGGAGCGACCACCTCATTATTCCGTTCATAATCACAACGGCCGCTCCAACAAAAAAGCAACAAGAAAAGCAACCCATCATGATGAAAAGAAATTGGAGAACCATAAACTCCAACCTAACCGAGCTTCTAGAACTCAGCAAACCACAAGCATCAACTATGGAAGAAGCAGACAAAAAAGTTGCCCTACTTCATACCTGGATCACAACAACCCTTGACGACATTGCCAAAGAAAAGCCCTTCACCCAATCACGCAAGAAAACTACAGCAAAATGGTTCACCCCACTACTCAACGCCATGAAAAGGAAAAACCGAAAACTAGAATCTGAATGGAGGAACAACAACAACACTGCAAACAAATTGAAATTCCTACAACAGATCCGCGCATATAAAAAGGAAATGCAAAAAGCGAAGAGGAAACATTCCGACAACCGAATCTTCAGAGCACCAAACGGTCAAAGAACTATTCAAAATCATAAACGAAATAAAAAACCCACCGGCCTGCAACAACACACCAATCCCATCGACGAAACTTTGCGAGGACCTTGGAGACCACTTCAAAAACAGAATAACCTCCATCCAACACACCATACAAAACAGACCAAGCGTTCACAGCTCAAAACCCACAGACACAGACGAGGAACATGCAAACAAGCTAGGAAACTTCGCAGAAATTTCAGTTGAGGCTTTCGTCAAACTGGTAAACCAAAGCAACAAATCGGGCTCTCCTGAAGACCCTTGCCACCAGGACATATACAAAACAATTCTCAAACAAGGAAACCCCATGGAATACCACAGGAACCTCCTCAAACTCTCAATCTCAACAGGTAAAGTACCGCAGGCCTTCAAATTGGCTTACATCAAGCCGCTACTCAAAGACACAACAGGAAACGTAGAGGATTTATCTAACTACAGACCCATCTCCAACATACCCTACATTGCCAAACTGCTAGAAACGTACGTCTACCAAATATCCCAAGAATTCATAGAAGAGCACTGCCTACTAGACCAGGCACAAGTTGGCTTCAGACCTATGAGAAGAACACAATCGGCTCTCCTCTCAATATGGGACGACCTAAAAACAAACGCAGACTCAGACAACAGCACCGCCCTGATTTTCCTTGATCTGTCTGCAGCCTTCGACATTGTTAACCAAGCCATCCTCATAAAGAGATTAGAAGGACTAGGGATAAAAGACACTACCCTACTATGGATCAAATCCTTCCTAACAAACAGAACAGAAACAATATGGATGAAATCTTGTAAATCCAAACCCAGAGTCTCCACGTGCTGAGTACCACAAGGATCATCCTACTCCACGCTTCTATTCAACATCTACATGTACCTATTAATCAAACTTATCGAAAAACACAGACTCACATGCTACAACTACGCCGACAATACTCAAATAATCTTCAACATACAAGACACCCGAGAAGAAAACGCCACACTAGAGAATTGCCTTTGTGACATATTCAACTGGATGAACTTCAACCATCTCAAAATCAACCCAGGCAAAACAGAGATAATGATTGTTTCAAAAAAGGGAGGAGACATCAACTCCATCCCCTAGCCAAGAAAGCTTGGCACCACACCAGAACCATCATCAACTGTAAAAAACCTAGGGGTCCTGATGGATAACAACCTCACTCTGGAGCCACAAGTAAACTCGGTAATCAAATAATGTTTCGCTCTGATCATGTCCAGAGTAGACTATGCCAATAGCCTATACCTGGGCATGCCCGAACGAGTTCTAAAAAAACTGCATACAAAATTCAGCAGCCAGACTCCTCCTCAAGATACCCAGAAGAGAACACATCACACCTGTGCTAAAAATACTACACTGACTACCACTGAAACAACGAATAAAGTTCAAGTCCATGTGCATCACGCACAGAGCAATACACAAACAAGGCACAGAATTCCTAAGCGACAAACTATGCCTACACCAACCGACAAGAACACTAAGATCAAGCACCGACATACGCCTGGAACCAAAACCCTACAACAGAAAAAAACTTGGAGGATCGTCTTTCTCTCACCAGGCACCCAAAACCTACAGAATATAACAAACCACCTAGCATTCAGGAAACTCCTCAAATCATGGCTCTTCAAAGCGTAACCACAACGGAGATGCACTAGAATGCCCAGACATTAAAACAATGACGAAAATAACTCCAACCTCGACCACTCTTAAATTGGTCAAACGCTCAAACCAAAGAACCAACCATTCAACAGAGCATAAGACATCATGGAAAATAGCCACAAAGGAAGGCTGCAGAGACTGACCACATACCTAGACCCAGACGAAAGCCCCAAGTGACTCTCCCACTCGTACATACCGGACGAACATATCCAGACCGGCAGACGCATCTAGATAGACGTTGGCCTGCGTCGCATCTGGATAGGATCGATTGAAGGATGACATGCCCGCGCCTAGAAAAACGTGAATGCTAACATGTGCCACACCTAGAGCTGTGAACACCAGCCTGCGTGGCGCTCAGATGGAGTTGTGAATGTTAGCATGCCCACACCTGGACGGGTCTATAGACACTGGCCTGCGCCGCATCTGGATAGAGGTGTGAAGGTTGGCGTGGCCGCACCTGGATGGAGTCCTGAGCATTGGCCTGGGCCGCGTCCAAATGGGAATGTGAGGGCCAACAAGTGCCACACTCAGACAGAACTGTGAATATTAGCATGGTAAAGTTCAGGTAACCCACTAACCAATATAAGCTCAAACTCTGCATACTTACCTCACTCAAAAAACTCACACAACCATCTCTCGCACAACAAGCCACACGCACTTCACAACACTGCAACAACACATAAGCCGGAACAACAGCACACACGGACTGACTCCGATCCGATACCCACACCAAAGCTCAGCACCCGGTGTATACCGAGTTGAAGCTGCCAAAAGAACACCACTCCTCTCACTATCCTAATCCCTTCTTCACCTTACTAACCCATCCCACCTTTATCGTTTACAGATCTGCCTGAGCGCCTGGGGACCAATTCCGTTGGTGACGGTGCGCGGTACAAATACCTTTAACAAAATGCTGAGCGCGCCGCATCAGGTGCAAAACACACCAGAAATGGAGCACTTACCCATTGAGAGGTGCTGGTTGTGCTGGAGTTTGTTTTATGATGGTTTTATTATAGACATGGGGGAACGGTGGGTTTCTCCATCATGGCTGTTTCCCCCCTGTTGGGGGTTTGTCCCGACCCCCGTGCGATGCTCGTAAACCCCGCCACTCATAAGCACCACACGACACACGTCCTTATGGTTCGGGCTTCCCGGTCACTCTGACGCGGCCGGGAACGCCCCGTTTATTTATGCTGCACTCAGCGGCGTGAAACATCACGCTGCCGCGTGCGTGCCCCTTCAAGCGGCAATGCCACACTCCTACTTTTATTGGGAGGACAACAACAATTACTTTAATAATACACACTGCAAACCAAGTAGCACTACTAATGCAAACACGCAATAACAACTTCCCCACATGCCCCTTTATTAGCATCCACCCGAGTCCCCTTACTTAGCAGTCTACAGCATTAGGCTGATCAGATAAGTGTCCCAGCACATAATCGCTGAGGCGAGCATGTTTCCCTCGCCCAGCCCTCTGGGGGTACCTCCCGCTCACCTCTGGCACGGGTAGTCTGTCCACAGGTATTCCCTGAGCAGGGGACTCAGGTAGGCGCAAGGTCTCTCCCCTGTCCTCAGGGGTCTCCACCAGGTCCAGGTCCGGGGGAGGGTCAGTTCTCGGATCCCCTAACTTCTTAAAGAAGCTCACATTGCGAGTGACAGCTGATCTTCCATCGGAGGCCGTCACCATGGACCCCTTGACCGCTACAACATCCAACGGCTCCGGCTCGTAGGGGAGGGAGAGCTTTCCATGGGGGTGTCTGTTTCGGATGAGGACTTCATCACCTGGCTCTAGCCCCTGCGAGCGAAGCCTCTGCCGCACATTTTCCTGCTCAATCCGCACTCGCCTGTACACCTCCACCTGTTGGTCATCGATGACCCCCGGCTCCTTCTCCGCCACCTCGGGCAGCAAACCCCGAGGGCACCGCTTGAAGAGAGCCTCGACCGGGGCCACTCCTGTAGATGCATGCGGGGTGGTGCGGTACACCCACAGGAACTGATCGAGGGCTCTCTGGAGGGACTGACCCTGGACTTGGGCAATCCTGAAGGTCTTGTTCAGTGTTCTCATCAGCCGTTCGGCTTCGCCATTTGCCCTTGGCCACAGAGTAGTGACTTTCCTGTGCTGTACCCCGCAGCTCTTCATCAGTTCCGAGAACCGCTCACTCTGGAACGGCGCCCCGTTGTCAGAGCACAAGGTGTGGGGGAAACCATGGGCTGCAAACACCTTCTCCATGGCCACCACCACATGCTCGAAGCCACCGACTCCACAAACTCCACTTCAGGATTCCTGGAGTACTCATTGATGATCACCAAGAAGCGTGTGCCCATCGTCGTAGACCCGAAGTCCGCATGGACCACCTCCCAGTGTCGCGTTCCTCGAGGCATCGCCTCTATGACAGGCTCTCGTTGCAAAGGAGACGCCGCCTAACACCAGACGCAGGCCGCCACAAAATCGTCCACCTTCCGCTCAAGTTTCTGGAACCATACTTTCAGTCTTAATCTGGCCTTGGTCTTTGCAGTGCCCTGGTGTCCATGGTGAGCAAGGGTGATCACGTCCTTCACCTTGGACTGAGGCATGACAATACGATCACCCCTGAGCAGCAGGCCGGACGTTGAGAATGACAGTTCCTCCCTGACCTTCCACAGCTGCTCCAGCCCAGTTTTGGCTTCCTGAGTGCACCCGGCCAGGGACTCCAGCACCGACTTCCAGGAGCCCTGCTGCATGGACTGTCTCAGGATTTGAAAGCATTCATCTCCCGCTGCTGCTGCCTCTAGCTCGCCCAGGGGCATCGCATTCAGTGTGGCCGCCTCCACCACCATGCGGACGTGGTCATCCGTCTCTTCAGCACAGGTGTCCTGCTCTTTTCCCCCCTGTGCACCCGGGTGTCGAGAAAGATAATCGGCGGAATTGTTTGCCCCGGGCCGGTACACCAGGGTGACCCCATACTCCAGGAGAGCGAGCATCCTCCGCACGATCCTTGCCGGCGGCTTGGACGATGACCCAGCCAGGATGGGAAGCAGAGGCTTGTGGTCCGTCACAACCGTCACCGGGCGCCCCAAGACATATAACCTGAAATGTATACAGCCCCAGAGCACCGCCAGTGCCTCACGCTCGATTTGCGAATATATCTGCTCCGTCTCTGACAGCGCCTTGCTGGCGTAGGCCACCGGACGGTCACCCCCATCGTGACCAATCTGAGTGAGCACGGCGCTCAGGCCGAAGGGGCTGGCATCGACAATGACGTCCGACTGTAGTGCAGGGTCAAAGAACGCCATGGTGTCCTCAGCCACCAGCGCACCCTTGATGTCATCAAACGCCGCTTGTTCAAGAGGGCCCCAGTGCCAGGTGGAATCTTTCTTCGTCAGGGCCCTGAGGGGTGCCGATCTGGAGGCAACGTTTTGAATAAACCGTCCATAGTACGTGACCATGCCGAGGAAACTCCTCACGTCAGATACCGACTCAGGTGGCTGCGCATTTTTAATGTCCTGGAACTTCTTGGCATCTGGTGACACAACCCCCCCTCTATAAAACACAAAGCCAAAGAACTCGATGGACGGGCGCAGGAATTCACATTTTTCTTTGTGAAGGGAGAGGCCCAATGACTGCAGCCTCTCAAAAGTCCTCATCAGACTCCGCTCGCGGTCCACCTCTTTTCTCGCAAACACCAGGATATCATCACTGATGTTCAAGACGCCCTCTAGGTCTGCGAGGGCCCCCCGGATGATATTCTGAAAAACCTCTGCTGCTGAGGACACGCCAAAGCTCAGTCTTTTATAGCGGTACAGTCCCCGGTGTGTTGTAAACGTGGTGATGTACCTTGATTCAGGGTGTAGGACCACCTGGTGGTAGCCTGCGCGGAGATGCAGCTTGGAGAAGAAGCGAGCACCCTGTAGTTCGGCAATAATGTCATCAATTGTTGGAGTGAGGTGCCTCTCCCTCTTGATGGCCTTGTTCGGCAGCCTCATATCGACACAGATCCGGACGGCCTTTGGTTGTTTGGGTTTCCTTGCTACGACGATCGGAGACACCCAGGGAGTCGGACCCTCCACCTTCTCAACTATGTCGAGGTTCACGAGATTGTCCAGCTCCTTGTCCACATGTTCACAAAGGTGAAAAGGTACCCTGCAATGTTTTAGGGTGATGGGTTGCACTGATTCATCTATATGCAACCTCACTGGGTCACCAGCCATCCGTCCGATCCCAGTGAATAGGGCTGCATACTTATCAAGCAGGTCATTAATGTCCTCCAGATATACTGAATATGCAAAACTGACAATGCCGAGGGCCTCAGCCGCCGCACAGCTCAGCAGGGTGTTAGTGCTTACCGGCGTCACATAAAAGCGTGCTGTGATCTGCGCGCCATCGTGTTCCACCTTTGCCACGAAGGCACCGTCCAGTGGGATGGGTTCCAGACCCCCGAAAGCAAAAATATGAGCCTTCGGTGTGATCAGCCTGGGAGGAGCGTCCATGGCGTTGTAATGCCCAGGGGCCAACACGTTGAGTGAGGCTCCCGTGTCGACAAGGACCGGGACTGGCGACCTGTTGACCTCCACCACACACCTTGGCTGCCTTCTGTAATTCCCTTTCAAGGCTTCTACACTGGAGACAAAGAAGATGTTTTCTTCCTCCTCTTCGTCTGCCTCCTCCTCCTGGGCATCCTCTTCACTCTGGTCCACCTGGGCAACATTCGGAGGGCGACTCTGGCAAAACCCGGACCGGTCCGGGCCCCTGGGGACCCTCACGGGTAGGGCTGCCTTGCACACCCGGGAGAAGTGATCGGGTAACCCACACCTTCCACATGTCCTTCCGGCAGCTGGGCATTCCGTTGGGTGGGGAAGATCGTACCTGCACTTTTGGCAGGACTCACCCACTCTTCCAGCTCTGTCACGGGGCCCCGCACCAGGTCTCCGGAATCCTCTGCCACCCTGCCACGTGACACACACCTCTTTCGTCTTGATGGAGCACGATCCAGCCTCCATCCTCGCTGCCCAAGCCTCAGACACCTCATGGCACGGCCCCAGCTCCAGGATGCGTGATAACGTGAGGCCGGGTTCTCTTAGGACCTGTCTTCTGAGCTTGCCCGAGGAGCACGCCTGGATGAGCATAGTTCTTATCATGTCATCTGCATCACCCCATGCACAGGCGAGCGACAGGCGCTTTAGGTGTCCATAGAAGGTGTCCAAAGTCTCATCTTCTTTTTGTTTTGCGGACAGCATGACGAAACGTTAGTAGTCCGAGTTAGCAAGTGGCAGAAAGTGAGCCTGGAGTGCAGCCTTTGCTGCTGCATAGGATCAATCCCCTGGTGGAAGCGGCTCAAATGTCTCCTGAACTAAACCTCACACGTTTCTTTGCTTAAGAAGTATTTACAAAGTGAAAGTGATAGTCTTTGGAAAACAACTCTCTTCAAGCAACTGAGTCATTTATAAGTGCTTTCCAAAATAGATAGGCAGCATCATTCCTACAATGTCCCTGCTGACACCAAACCTTCAGCCAATCAACACTCATCTTGGCTTGGGAAACATTCCTGTCTCTGAATAAACCAGTTAAGGCCTAACCAACCAGTGAATGAGTAACCAAAGAATGACCAGCTCCAACCAGAAACCCCCCCCACCCTGTGCAGCACCCTGGATCTGACAATCTTGACCTCCCTAACCAAACTGGACACACCGCAGTGCAGGGTTTTCTTCTCCTGAGGATCTCAAAAGGTATCAATCCTGTTGTGGCGCATGGTGCAAGTCTATAAGCATGCACCCTTTTTTCTACATCCTCCTCCCATATTTTACCTTCCCTAATTCGTATGCATATGCCCTGCATGAGGGTGCCATTAAATCTCTCGACCACACCATTGGTCTCGGGATGAAACAACAAAGACCTCTGATGAGTTACACCAATATTCGACAAAAACTATTTCATAATATGTGAGTTAACTTGCACCCCATTGTTGCTAAGGATTTTGTTTGGGACCCCTTCTCTCTGTTACTACTGCCTTTCAATCACCTTCCTGGACAACTTTCATTTCTTTCTATTCGGAATGCAAGTCCATCAACACGATCATATACTTCTTGACTCCGCGTGTACCCACAACTTGACCCAAGATATCCATGGCAACATGCTCCCAGGGTAGCTCTGGTTACTCAAGTAGCTTCAAAGGCTGAACATAAAACCTCAGATTTTTGTCAGAATCATTACACATTGTGCAATTTTCTGTCATACCTAGATGACATTCATGCCCAATTTAAAGCAGTTTACTTCTAATACCTTGCGGAGGAACAATGCGCCCACTCTCAGGAGATGTCCACCCTCGATACTCAATTCATCCTTCACCCTGTGAAAGGCTCCTAATCTATCATCACTCGTCCAGTTTGCCCAATCACTCATAACTAATGCCTTCTCTTTGTTGAGACCCTCATCCCTCTTTTCCGCTTCTTTCCACTCACTCTCCTCTATAGAAGATCCACAAGTAAAGAAAATTTCTCAAGCTAACTCTTCCTCATCTTCTAGCTCTTCTTCCACACAACCATTATGGGCTCTGGATAAAATATCTACCAATGTGTTCTCCTTACCCAGAATGTGTTCTATCACAAACTGATGGCCCTGTAGAGAAGAGACCCATCTCAGAATCCTACGTGATGCACCATCTAATCCCTTTGAATTAAAAATGCTCACCAAAGGTTTGAGATCAGTGTAAAGTTTGAAGGATCTGCTTCAAAAAGATGCCTTGAACTTTTTGACTGCCCATACAATGCCCAAAGCTTTCTTTCTTTTCGAGACCCTAGTTTCAGCACATTTTAATATCCCTGATGCAAAGGTAATAACTCTCTCCATACCTGCGTGTGTTTGTAACAGCACTGCCCCCAAATGTGAGCCTGGGTGGAGGGGCCCAGTGGGGTCTCTACAGGCTCCCACCACCCAGGCTCACATCTCTCAACTGTCTGGGCTGAAACCTCCTTCAAGGGTACACATTCCACCCACTCTCACAGCATTCTACCAGTGACTTCACACACTACACTTGCACCACTATGATGTAGGCGCAACATTGCCTTTGACTAAGAAGATATCATCCTTCTTGCCCTCAAAAACAGACAATCCAGGGGTAGTTATTTAGGCTGTCCCAACACTCAGATCCATGGAGAGCCTGCGGTATAGAGAAAAATATTCAAAACTTATTCTGAATACTAAAACAGTTGTACTGCAGCCCTCTTCCAAGTCCCTTAGGGCGACTGTAACAATGGTTCAGTCTGAAAAAGCACCTCAAGCTCATTTCAATTTCTAACCATTTGTCCTGAGAATTGGGACCATTGGGTCTTTAGAGCCCATTAAAAGGATGTCATCCTCAGGCGTGCACCAGGAAAATGCAGGATGCCATGAGGCCAACCAACCTCAAGAAGTTGCAGGCCTGAAGATTTTGGGCATTTTGAAATTTGGAAACCATCTGAAGAATGTCTTGAGCCCTCGACTTGGGAGGCGAGCTCATTCCCAAGGATGTGTCGAATACAGCCCCGATGTACTGGAGCTGAGGGAGAAGCCCAGTCTGTGGAGGAAGTGACAGGTGACTTTCAGATGATTCAGGGCTTGCTCGTCAGAACGCGTCCTGATCAACCAATCGTCCAGGTAGGGGTAGACAAAAAAAGACGTTATTATTTCTGTGCATTTTGTAAACATTTGGAGATATACATTCAATGCAGCTTGTTCTAAAGCCACTGAAAACAGTCTTGTTTTGCATTTAGTGCATTTCTCATTAGGCTGAGTAGTGTGGGCTCGCTTTGCTCCTCTTACCAGATCCCTACCTAATAATAAATCACAGACAAATTAATTTTATGGAAAAGTTGTAGGCCGTAGGCATTTTATTTTCTTACAGAAAATACAACACAACAAAATTCAATACACTGCCATATGCTTTTGGGCACCTTGCGTCCAGTCCCGAAGTTGCCCAAGGCTCCTCCTGAGTCCTTGTTATCCCTGGGCCTTCGTTCCTGGGCACATGCCGCCTACGACATGTTTTGGACCGTGTACCGAAAGAGTACTCGGCGTTCCAGCTCCTGCCTGCTCCCTTCTTCTTTCGTTATTCTTGTAGGGTGGGTTATGTGGCAAACGATTTTCCTTCTCCTTATCCAGGCACAAAGAGCCTACCCGAGAGAGGTGAGCTCTTCCCTGGTTTGTGCCGCCTCTCCTTTTCCTGGCTTACTTATACACCCCCGGCCTTTTGTTCCTTCTTGGGGGCGACCGGGTTACCTCCCTGGCCCCTTGCTGTTATATTTCACACCTTCTCAGGTGCTGCTTCCTGCCCTTTCCTGGGCTTTTGTTTCTTGTGGCACCGTTCGGACGCCCCTCCCTATGCTTTCGCGCCGTTTCCCCCCACCCCACGCCTAAACTCCCAGACCCTCTATCGTCCTGCATTTCATGCAGCCCGGGGCCTGGGGCATAGGCTGAGTAGTGTGGGTTCGCTTTGCTGCTCTTACCAGATCCCTACCTAAATAATAAATCACAGACAAATTATGTTTATGGAACAGTTGTAGGCCGTAGGCATTTTATTTTCTTACAGAAAATACAACACAACAAAATTCAATACACTGCCATATGCTTTTGGGCACCTTGTGTCCAGTCCCGAAGTTGCCCAAGGCTCCTCCTGAGTCCTTGTTATCCCTGGGCCTTCGTTCCTGGGCACATGCCGCCACACCTGAGCAGGTGTTCCTCACGCCCATTCAGGTCCCCCGAAAAGCAATCTACCTACAGCCCCGTTCTTGGAGTGCCCTAAAAATGTTGTCGGAAAAAACCCCCATCCCTTTCCTCGATAGGTGTACCCCATCCTGGTGAAACATGTCCGGATTGTTCCGGTGTAGACCATGTTTTATGAAGTGCAGCCCTGTGCTCTTGCAGTACTTTTCTACTAATCTATTTAGTTTCTTTCTGGCTATTTCGATTGCGTGCCTCTTCTGTGCCCCATACCAGACCCTTCTTGGTATTATTTCTGACATAAAAATCTCGGTTTTCCTCCAGCTGCGGGCTATGCTATGCAGCGACTCGCAAATGTTCCTTTGTAATTTACCCCTATCTGTGCTCACCAGGTCTTCCCTCCGAGATCTTTAACTAGGTACTCGGGGGGGGGGTCCCTGAAACCTATCAGGTCCGACAGCCTGTCGTGGAGGTCCTCCCAGTGCATCCCTGGGAGGCCCCACCAGGATGTAATTGTGTTTTTGAAATGTAGTCCTTGCTTCACTTCTTCCAGCAATCTGCCTGCCCGGGTCACGAAAGAGTGCCCCACTAGCCATGCCGATTTGTAGGGCCCAGCCTCTATGGAAACAGGGAAGATAAGTGTTTATATCAGTTCCTCCCTTATGTATTTTTTAAAACATTGCGACTTCCATCCCCCAATTCTTTTCAAACCCTTCGCTCCCAGGCCTCCCGCCCATACAGAGGTTGCTGCTCCTATCCTGAAAGAGTGTGTTCCGAATTCGGCTGGATCCCATCCTGCTTTTGCCACCGCCTGTTCCAATACCACCTGAAACTGGTACCTGCTGAGTGCGCTGCCATCCCTATGTATTAATAGCTGCCCGTCGACCTCTGGTCGAAGATCTAGGAATTCTTGGGTGATGCATCTGGGACAGTGGTCCTTCTCTGATGCAATTGAGGTCTATTGCTCTCCCCCTCCCCGTTTGGTCTGTTTTAGATTTCTTTAGCATTATAGACATCCCCTTGTTTCCCATACTAATGTCTTTCCTTGCCAGGCCGTCTCCTGCCACTGTATTACTGGCCACCAGTTCCCCTACCCTGAAAGCCCCATAGTATGCCAGCGCAAATGCTGCCCTGAATAGCGCAGTTTCGTACGTGCTGCTGCATGTGTCTCGTAGTACTTTTAACAGAATTATCAACTTCCCAAAATTTACCGGCCTTCTGTTATCTGGTTTCTTCCCTTCTAATTTCTCCCATCCTGTCATAGCGTATTTTATTCTAGCGCTGTCGGTTGGGTCCGGTATGCCTGCCACTTTTATGGTATATACCACCGCCGCTAGGTGCGCTGCTGCCCAGCTTTTCTTTTTCCCTTTGGCAAATGCCCCTTAGAGAAATTCACACATTTTTTCAGTTGAAATTCTTTCCACCTCTTTTACACCTGTTTCCACCAACACATCTTTTGCATGCTTTTCATACTGATTACCCGTTTTGTACGTTAGGGCGTTCCTGGTCAGTTTGTCAATGACCCTTTCCTTTCTGCGTTCTTCTCCCACTTCTTTTGAGTCGACCTTGTGGCCAACCATGCTTTCCTTTCCAGTGCCTCCAAGGGGACCCATGCCTTCCGCGGCGTGGGCGTTCTTTCCTTGTCGGCGTCCAGTCTCAGCTCCCTGAATTTTTCCCACTGAAAGCGAGAGATTGCATCAGCCACCACATTTGCTTCCCCAGCGATATCCCTCGCCTTTATGCATGTATTCATTTTTAGGCTTTCCAGCGTGATTGCCCTCATTAATTCCAACACTATTATCCATGACGCACTTCCTTTATTTAACACGTGAACCACCGCCATGTTATCTGACCATACTGCCAACTCCTTGTTTCCTAGCTCTTCCCCCCATGCGCATAACGCGACCCATATCAGGAAGAGCTCCAGCAGCGTTATGTTTTTCGTCCATTCTGCCACCTGCCATGTTTTTGGCCACTTGCCTGCACACCATTATTTCCCCAGTATCGTGCCAAAACCAAGGCCACCTGCTGCATCGGTGAACAACACCCTTTCACCTTCCTCATTTCCCTGTGAGGGCCATATCACCGACCCATTTAAGTATTTCAGAAATTCCGCCCATACTTCCAGATCTCTCTTGATTCTCTTGATCTCTCTTGATTCCTCCCCCTAGCCTGACTCTGTGGTGCCCCTTTGTAGCACTTCTCGTTTTCAGCTCAATACTTCTCTGGAACACCCTCCCCTGTGGTATGACTCTTCCTGCGAAGTTCAGCTTTCCTGCCAACGCTTGCAATTCTCTCACTGTCACTTTGTTTCTTCCTTGTAGTTCCTTTATTGTCTTCAGCAGATCTGTCACCTTGTCATCCGGGATCCGGCACCTTCCTTTGCTTGAGTCAATTTCTATTCGCTTGTTATTTCCTCGAATTTATCCAAGGTTGCCCTGCATAGCTCTGAACCTTTGGGCCCAACGAATAAAAAATCGTCCAATTAATGTACCATCATGGACTCCCTTATCTCTTCTGTTACCGCCCATTGCAAAAATGAACTTACCCTCTCAAAATATGAGCATGAGATGGCGCACCCCATCGGGAGGCATTTGTCGATGAAGTATTCCCCCTCCCACTGCATACATAACCATCTTTGAGATCTGCTATTGACTGGCAACAGGCGGAATGCAGATTTAATGTCTGCTTTCGCCATCCATGTCCCTTTTCCTGCTTTCCTGACTAGTTCTACTGCCTCCTCGAAGTCTGAATATGATACCGTTGCGTCGCTCCGGCGATGCCGTCGTTCACCGAGGGCCCCGGGGGGTAGGATAGGTGGTGTATCAGCCTGTATTCCCCTTTGTCTTTTTTCGGCACCAGCCCCAGTGGAGAGCATATAAATTCTTCGAATGGTAAGGCTGTAAAGGGGCCCTCCACCCTCCCCAGTTCTACCTCTTTCCGGATCTTACTGGTCACTATATCTCTGTTCTCGGTTGCGGACTTCAGGTTTCTAGGAATGTCTTGCGCTCCCTGCCCAGTAAATGGGATGTTATAACCTTCTCTAAAGCCTTGTCTGATCTGATCTGCCGTTTCTTGGTCTGGGTATTTCTGAAGCCACCCTTCCATCCTCTCGATTTTTAGTGGCGTGGCCCCCTTCCCGCCCCAGTTCTTATTTCCGCGCCTCATCGCTTGTGCCGCCTGGAGCTGCGGCCCTTGTGCACTTGGAGCTGCTGTAGTCACCCTTACATCTCTCGCACTTGTGGCTGAACTTGCACTTCTACCCCCAGCTACAGGGTACCCCCTTCTCGAAATTCTGACATTGTCCTGGTTATGCTTGTGCTGTTCCCGTGCTGCCGCTGCCCCCCCAACCCCTGCGTTGTTGGGGGCAGACTGCTCTGTCACCCTCTCTGTGACCCATAATTTCTGCTCTGAAAACTCTGGTCTCTATTTCTGTCATAGCTGGATTTGTACCTTCTGTTATTGTATCTATAATCCGCTTTGTAATCATTCTGCCAATATTGCCTTCTCTGTTGCCCCCTGCGCTTCGCTCCTTGGAATCCCATTTCTCCTTCAGCACATTAAATGTGTAGAGATTAAAATTTTCTTCATCCCAACCCATATCCGGAAAGCAGTCCATCTCCTTTCTGAACTCGTGATCATACTCCAGCCATGCGTCACCCCCAAACGCTCCGTGTACCTTCAGCACCCTCTGCTGATACGCCACTAATGCTACCCCGTCTTCCGGGAATTTTTGTAATATAATTGTAGACATTATGGTGAAGGCCGCCATCCAGTTGTCAAAATTCCTTACCACTGGCCCCTTTTTTAGTAAGCTTTTCTCGTCCTTAATGTCCTCCAGGGCCACATTCATCCCCCTCTTTTGACAATCTAACAATGTGAAAATATCGATCGATTCCTTCCTCCATATTTTCTCCTTTACTTTGTCATTTATATGCCAAGCCATTGCCTTCATTGACCTACCCTGCGCATCTTTACCCATGGTTGGCCTGCCATATTTCGTCATGAGTGGCCCCCCAATTTCTGCCGCTGCCACCGTCGGTACCTCGTCTTCTCCTTCGCTGCTGCAACATTTGGAGATATACATTGGAGATATACATTCAATGCAGCTTGTTCTAAAGCCACTGAACAGTCTTGTAGGCTGTGTAGTGTGGGCTTCCCCTTGCTCTAGGTTCCTACTTCCTATACTCTGGAATTAATTACAGACAGTTTTGTTGTGGACAAATTATTGGCCGTAGGCATTTATTTTCTACAGAAAATACACAACCAAAATTATATAACAACATGTTCTTTTGGGCACACCGTGTCCAGGATTGGAGATGCCATCCTTCTCCTTGGCAAGTCTGTTACCCTCGGGCATCTGTTCCTGGACACGTGCCGCCACACTTGAGTGGGCGTTGCCCTGGCCGCTCAGGTTCCCCCCAAAAGTGCCCCTATCTACAACCCCGCACCTCTAATGCCCTGAAAATATTGTCTGAAAAAAAACCCATCCCTTTGTTGGACAGGTGCACCCCGTCCTGATGGAACATCTCAGGGTTGTTTCTGGGAAAAACCGTGCCTTCTAAAATGGAGGCCTGTGCTCCTGCAGTATTTTTCCACTGCTTTGTTCAGTTTCCTCCTTACCGTTTCCACGGCCTGCCTCGGGTGTGCCCCGTACCAGATTCTACGTTTCTACGGCTGCTCATTTTCCCTTTGCCTAAGCTCCACTGGGCCTGTACTGGTGTCCCCCTCCCATTGGTTTGCCTAGGTCGCCATAGACCAATAGCAGCAACCCGGAGGTGGGAGCCGGCCCAGTACACCAAGGCCCACACAAAGGCTCTTGTCAGCTTCCCTGTCTGCTTTACAGGCTGCAATATGATATTTCTGCCGCAGCCAAACCCTCCCTGAGGCTGCTACCCCTGGACTATTGGACTACCATGACTCTTACAACACATTCTGCCGTGGTTAGTCCCTCCTTTCTGACTTCCTTTGTACTACCTACTCTGCTGGTACTCCTTCAGCTCTCCTTGTTATGTTCTCAAATTGTAGTAGTGTCTATACTCACCATTACCATCTGACTCCCACTTGACGGTATCAGGTAATATTATCCCCATATATATGGGGAAGTAAATAATATCGCCGGGAAAAGGTTGCAGCGATATTATATGGGTAACCATATATATGGGGACAGGGGCAAAAATAAAAATGTAAAAAAAAATGTTTGGGGGTTGCGGGGGTGTCCCCTGCATGTTCCATGCAATAATGTCGCCGATATTTTTGCATTGCGAGATTTTTGTGGCGACATTATTACATGGAACCCACTTGACTCTTTAACTACAGGACCTTCATCTATCCTGAAAGTCAAACTTGGGTGTAATTTTGCATTGAACTTGAAAGTCAAACTTGGGTGTAATTTTGCATTTAACTTGAAAGTCAAACTTGGGTGTATTTTGCATTCAACTTGAAAGTCAAATTTGGGTGTATTTTGCATTCAACTTGAAAGTCAAACTTGGGTGTAATTTTGCATTTAACTTGAAAGTCAAACTTGGGTGTAATTTTGCATGTAACTTGAAAGTCAAACTTGGGTGTATTTTTGCATTTAACTTTTCCCATTGATTGTAATCCTGCTAGCCCAGTGACTGTTCCATACTGCTGCACTTGCTTACTCCTCCCCCTGCCTCCTCTCTTCATACTCATGGCGCTGTCTGTTTCTCCCATCTATTCCAACTGCTTCTCTATCAACTATCCTTCCCTTTTCACTAAGTCTGGAAAGAAGAAGTTTAAACAGGATATCTTGGCCACCAACCCGGGTCTCCCTATTGCTGATACCTATACCAGCGCTTCTTCCAGACAGACCCTCACCGACATCCTCTTTGTTGTTCCTTCGCCGGATATATGGACCCCCCATATGATATCTGTGCTCTGTCCTGTCTCCTCCTCTCCCATAAATGGTGGCGCTCGCTGGGAAGTCCTTGTGGCTTCTTTTGACTCCTCCAGAGTCATCATTAACGTCTACCTAAATGGCACTGTCGTGGTCCCCTCCTCTCATTCCTTGGCTACTGTTTGTGCCCTCCCCGTCTTTGACGTGCAAAAGAATAAAACTACACACTCCTGACGGGGAATAAGGCAAAGAGAGCAGGCTGCGAGAGTTCAAGGAAAGGCTTATCTCTGGTGAATAGTATTCAAGAGATATCTGAGAGCGCTCTACACAACTTATCATTACATTACGTTTTATAGGGTAAATGACGCAACTAACATAGGATACTACGTTGGTCCCGGATTGGTCAGTTCACTCGATGTCTCAGGTGGGGCGGCATCTCTTCATCCGGGTTGGTTGCTTGGTTGGCGGGAGGATTGACGTCAGTCTCTGTGCTCCGCATGCTGGGAGATAGGGTGGTCGCTAGCTAAGCTAACATAATATATTCTCAAATGCATGCACTAAATAATAATTGTTCAAAAGATCTTCAGTAGTTTATCATGTCTCTATAAAAGTCACATATATATCTATACTATCAATAACATAGGATTATACAAGTCGTAGGTTAAGGGTTTTGACTAGTTATAATACACTGGTTGAAGTTAGGGTCCGTGCACATAAGAATCTCTGATATGCGGTATTTGTTAGTGGTAGGCAACAATATATTGCAGCAGGGGTCTAATGTTAGTTGGGGATCTGCTGGGTGGGCATTATGGCATGGTCAGTGGTCTGGCACATGAAGGGAATATCCTGCAGGGACACAGGGTCACAATGGCAGTAAGTTTTCGCTGGCATGGGTGCGGGAGGGGCAACAACACATTTGTGGAGATAGACGAGCTATGTGCTTAGCTCATGCTGGTTCACATGCAGGACAGTGATCACAGAGGAAGAGCGATGTGTTACATTTATTATTGTGTTGCAAGTATCTTCGGCTTCAGCGTGAGAATGGACCCGCAGAGTTTCAGTCAGAGTGAGAACGGGGTTGGGGGCCCTATGCCCTGCGCGCCTGGCCGGGCTTCTGCGAGTAAAGGGAAGAGAAGCGTTTTTGTACTATCGCAGTGAGGCCTAGTCACCAAGATGGAGTCGAAAGGGGGTACAAAAATAGATGCCCCGTGTCCTGCTCAGTGGTCCCAGCTACGCTAAAGTCAACCAAGGTTAACATCGCATAAGGGCAAGGGGCGAACCCACTACTGGAGGAACTTGGTCCGAGTCTTGTACTGAGAAGAAGAGGACGCCAGGGGCCTGATGGCCCATCGCTCCCACACACTGCCTGCCCACTCTTCCCTCCTCTGCCCATCTTCTGGCTACCTCCACAACTCTGCAGGGCGTACCTCTGATTTGTACCCCTCCCCGGAAGGTCTTTAAGGCCGGCAACCTTCTTCATCTTGCCACTCTCAACTCTCGCTCTGCTGTCAAACACTCCTCTGACATCTGCCACCTCCTTGAAGAACTTGACCTTGACGTCCTTGGTCTTACAGAGACATGGTTCACGGCCAGCTCTGTCACAAGCTTTGACACTCTCCTCCCTGATGGCTACAAGATCCTCTCCGCACCCAGATCCACTCGTCCTGGAGGGGGTGTAGCCTTGATCTTTCCTTAGTGGATTCCTGCCACTATAATTCCCACTCAGATCTACTCCTCTTTCGAATGCCTCGTCTGCAGGCTCTCAATCTCTCCTAGCCACTCTCTTACTGTTGCCACTCTCTACCGGCCCCCTGGTCAAATCACCTCTTTTCTCTCTGAGTGGGCTGACCTCTCCTCCTCTCTCCTGGCCTCAACCACTTAACTCCTCCTCCTTGGTGACCTCAACATTCACCTTGATTCTCCCTGTCCCTCAACTTTCCTATTTCGCGACCTCTGCGATTCCCTCTCCCTCTCTATCCTCCCCTCTGGTCCAACGCACTCTGCAGGGCACACACTTGATGTCTTGATCTCCTCTAGCCTCCCCTATCTATCCCTCTCTCCACTCCCCTCTCCTGGAGTGACCACTACCTCCTCTCCTCTCATCTCTCTCTTCCCCCCAAGCCAAGCCTACCCCAACACTGCCACCTCCCTTCCTGGACATCCAGACCATGAAGCGTGTGTCAGACGAGGCTTTTGCTTCCACCTTCTCCTCACCCCCTCTTCCTCTGGCTGACTCACACCCTGACACAGCCCTGTCTTCTCTCTATTCTTCTATTTCTGATACTCTTGATGTTCTTGCCCCTATCATGAGGATACGCCTGAAGTCCAAACCCAAGTGCAATTCCTGGTATGACTCCAACCTAGCTACACTTAAACGTAGGTGTAGGGTGGCTGAGAGAAAATGGAGGGATTCCTGGTCATCCTCTGACAAACTGGCCTGTCGCCTACTCCAAAAGCAATACCGTCTCTCTGTCCGTACCAAGAAGAGAGCCCACATTCAAGCCTGTGTCTGCGGCATCTAACAGCTCGGCCGAACTCTTTAAAATTTGTAAGGAGCTTGCCAACCCTGCTGCAGTCTCTACCCCTCCCCTTGCCTCACAGGCTCTTTGCAATGCCCTGGCCTCACATTTTATCTCAAAAACCCACGACATCCTGTCCACACTCTCTTCCACTCCCTCTTCTATCCCCTCTCCGTCGGTACTCACTGACCCTCCTCCAACCACCCCCCCACCCTCCTTCGCTTCCTTTCCTCTCTTTTCCCCTGATGAGGTCGCTAGACAAGTCAGATCTATGAAAGCCTCGTCAAAACAGGTTCATCCCTGTTCCTCTAAAACTCTCAAGGACCACATTGATACCCTTGCTCCGGCCCTTGCCGACTTTTGCAACCACTCCTTTGCCTCAGGATCCTTCCCTTCCCCCGCTCCCTGGATCTTCTGCTCATGCAGCCAGGCAAAGGCAATCCCTCTTGGATCCCGACCCTGGGGGTGGAGAAGCAATGGAGGGTCACCTGGGTGGAGGGTACTCAGAGATTGGTAGTGGGGCGCTTGCAGGCGAGTCATGGTAATTCCCTTTTCCTATTGATGACCAGCATAACCCTCCACCAATCTTTTATGGGCTATTGCAAAATTTCTCCCTTCATTCCCCACAGTTAACCTTTCAAAGTACTGCGATGAGGAAGAGGAGACTAAGAGTAATGAACACTACACCTCCATTTTACCTCTCTGGTGCTGGGGCGAGGAAAATGCCTGCAAAGTATGAGGAGTCAGGCAGATCCTCTTAATCATAGTTCAGCAAATCTAATGAGGGGTCTACATCTGCAACCTGTTGGGTGGTTGCAGCTGTATAAAATGAGCCAGAGAATGGTACAGGGAGTAGAAACAGGGTGGCATATGGGGGGAGAGACCTGCAGGTCACCCTTTCCAGGAGGAGGCAGCCATGGTGGGACCTGTGGTGGAGTAAGGACACTGGCCGGCAGCCCAGAGAGGAGCCTCTGTGTCGTGCAAGGAAGAAGGATACTGTCTGCATCCCCATTGGGGCAGTGGAGCTACCGTATGCGAGAGGTAGGCCCTTGTGTGCTGCGAGTAGGTAATGAATGCCTGTTAATTATTAATTTGCACAGGCAGTTGAAAGTAAGCACAATGAATACTTATACTGTACTGAAGAACAACTTGAATTTAAAACAGACTGCATATTGAAAGTGCCCATGTGAAAACAGCGCACAGGAGAGAGCGCAAGTGTAAACGAGTGTTACTGGAAGGCAGGGCATCAGAAAGACCACCAGACAAATCACTGCAGTATGGCGAGGCCAACAACTGGCAAGAGGTGTGTCATTTTGTGGTATAGCCAAGAGGCTAACCAGTAGAATCCAGAGAAGTGTGAATACTGCACATAAGTCTAGAGGCCAATAGAGAGAGACTTAAAGAATGTGGCTCTGTAAAACCGGACAAGCCTGAACAGAGCTGTGTGGACTGAGGGCCGTAGGGATCCTGGTTGCATGACCTGCGATGGGTGGACAGCGTGATCTGAAACTGTGCCTAGACAAGTGAGCCTGGAACTGTGAGAACCAAACACTTTGTGTAATCTAAAGTCTTGGGGAAGGGCACCCTGAGACTCAAGGAATTGTGGTCTTGTCTTGAATGCACCCTCAAAACCATTTTGCTTTTGAACTTTGTTGCTTGGAGCTTGGGGCAAGGGTGCTGAAGAAGAAAGTAAGAGCTGGAAGAAGCTCAGAACTTTGTTAATCACTATTTCTTTCGTTATTGACATCCCTACACATTGTTTAGCTTTAGTTGTGAGGGTAAGGATATGTTTTGGACACAGACAGAATTTTAAGATGAACTCAGACTTTCCTTAGTTTCGTTCAGGTATGAAAATCCCAATTTAGTATAGGGCAAGTTAGACCTTCTACCATCCTGACATTTAAGTTAATAAATACCTTTTGTTTGAATGTTAAGTCTGTTGTCTCTTAATTCATGATGCCTTCACAACATACAGACAGATCTCACATGCCTGAACTGGGGGTACTCCAGTACAAGAGATCCTGATATTGGTACTTAACACTCATGAAACCTGCAGAGATGATTTGATGGATTGTGGACTGCTTCACTCGTTGAGGAAATTAAAAATGTCTCTCTCGAAAAACACACTCTAATGCTGCTTTTTTTAATCTTCATCTTGAACTGCCTGGTGCACAGCTCCCTAAATCTATAAGAGCTGATGCTGTGTTTATGGTGGCTTTTGCAAATACACGTTACTTTATACGTACATGCTCTTCTTCTGAATTTAGACAAAATTATGCCATCTGTTGTGTTGCCATTTTTGTGCTCTTTCACAGCAAAAATAGCAAACTAGGTGCCATCTTCATCTTGATGAGCTCATCACTCCATCCATTCTTCAGCCTGGAAAAGTCAGATGTGTATATACTTTACATGCATTGTTTCATTACTGTGTGCACCTTGTTCTTTGAGACATGTTTCTGTAGGTTCTCCACTCAGAGTCCAGGTGAGAGTAAGGCATTACATTTCCAAACTTGATCCTGTGCCTTCTCGTTGCATAACTTCTTTTAAACATACACATTTACCGAGAGGTTCTTCACAACACCTGGTCTCTGTGAATACTTAAGAAGCAACATTGCCTCTAAGTAACAGAATACCAAGAACTGCTCCTGATAAGTCAAGCCCACGTTGTTGATCTTTTCCATCACACCCAGTATGTGGAAACAGAAAAATTTATATGAGGCCGGGAAGCCCAAAAGGAAACACACCAACACGGGTTACAGAGGACATACAAAGCGCTTTATTTCAAAGTTACAAAGTTACCAAAAGTCAATTGACATACTGATAGCTATTCGGCCCTCAGGGTAACAGAATGAACCATCAACGGTAGTTCGCCGTGTTAGTGTGAGAGACCGAACATCGGGATACTTGGGTTTTTATACCTTTTGTCCGGCATTGGCCAACCCTCTCGCAAGTTAACCATTCTTGGAACCAAACCTAGGGTTCGTAGCCAGGTCAATCCCATAATATATGCAATTTGATCAGTTCCGCTGATACAGTTGTTCATTTACACATGGGTCAGAGAGAGGACAAGGTCTTAGTTTGCGACCCTAACAAGTGGCCTGCGGACATATTATTTATTCACGTGTGCGGAGGTCACAACGGCCAGAATTCCACTCAAAATGTCATTCGGCCTCCATTTTGTTGTTCAGGGTGACTTCCACACTACAAGAGTACCTAAGATGGCGGCTTAATCCAAGATGGCGATTTGCACAATACATTAAGGTCAGGACCTTGCCGCGGAACCTATGTACACAATGTTTTTTAGACAGCTTGGCGTAGGCCAACATACATTTAAACAATGCGATTAGAGGTACAATATTATTTCGATTTCCACAGACCCTCCTTTTGGCCTATGCCAAGTGCTAAACATCATCTCTAATACTTTCGAAAATGATAAGGTTGTTCATAAGAACCTCTTGCAACATGAACTCTTTAGATGCTGTATCTGGGGTATATATCTTATGCCCTATTGCGCTCACTACTTGAGCACAACACCCTCCCATCATTCCACATATACTCGGGAGGCATTGAAAACAACAACAAAGAAATAACAGGATCCCTAAAATAACTAGAATGACGGAAAGAACTTTCCAACCCCAAGATCGCAAAGAATCCCAAAACCAAGTACTAAGGTTCCAGTCTCCTACAGGGATATGGACTTCAGAACTGAGAGTATGCAAGTTCTGAATTGCTTTAAAAATTGTTGGCGAGGAGTCTGGTACGAAAACACAACAAGCGGACCCCACTAATTTACATACTCCACCTCGTTCTGCCAAGATAACATCTAATGCCATCCAATTTTGAAGTGCTACCAATCTTATCGCCTTTTGCTCTAAGGTCATATTGTAGAGTATGTCCGTTGTCCGGTTGATCGTTCTCGCCAATACCCTCGCTAATCCCCTAATATTTTCTGAGTTTGCTATTTGTCCCCAAAAGGGCACAACTGATTTGGCTATGTCCCCAAATACTTGCCCAGGGGTATCTCCATCGTTGTCTCGGCGTGGGCGAGCCTTAGATACCTCTAAGGTACTAGCTATAAATACCCCGGGTAACAATATTCCTAAATAACAAGTCCCCTGCCAATCCTTGGGCAACCAGGGAAATGCTAAACTACCACAGACAAAATAAACGGGTCCACCTACATACAGAGGCCTATTTTCCCCAGTCAAATGTACAATGTTTTTACAAGTTTCAAAATCTCCCATTGGCCTAGTGCCATTTCTCTGTACACAGAAGGGAACCGAGTCAGGACTATGATTCACAGAATAAGAAGGAGGCATGGCATCCTTATTGCCTATCGGAGCCATTTTAAAGGAAATCAGAGTCTGAAAAGGGAGGGATAGTTTGTCAGACGGCCTAATAGAAGCAATGTTAGGTTTACTCCTATTTGCGAAAAGCGAGCATCCCAGGGGAGTCAATTCACGTCTCTCGAAATCATTTAAATTAGTCCCATCGAAGTTCCCTGAGATGCTATCATTCCATCGGCCAAAGAATAGTGCTCTAAGAGAGGCCTAGCAAGAAGTCGTTAAAGGTAGAGGATGTATATACCATCCCAGTCCCTTGTTCCCATGTTGCGGTAAGTGAGTACAAATCCAACAATTGCTCTTATTAAAAATGGCATGAGTAGCATTCATTACTATCATCAGAGTGTTATTATGATACTTCTGTCTATGTTGGGAGTCTCTAGGGGACAGAGTGTGAAGGTGTACAGAGGGAGTCAAAACAGTTGGTACGATCTTGGTCGGTAATAAAGGTTTCAAGGGATAGATTTCTTCGAAATACCAAAGTCCTACAGCAGCAGTTGCAAAAATAACAATAATCAAAATCAAAGCACAACAGTACGTTTTCGTGGCCCAGGCACATTGTTCATTGTTCGATTTGGTCACCCCCTTATCTAAATGTCCAGTGCGGGGAGCAGCGGTGGAGGCGGCAGGCATCGTAGTTTCTCGATCGACGGCCCCAATGTTCGTTGCTGGCGACACTACGGTCGGTCGCGTGGTTTCTTAGTCCTTCCCAACCCTAGCCAGCAGAATCCCCTTTTTGTTCAACAAAACAAAACAATTTTCCGATCACTTCCTTTTCCAGATGCACGACACTCGTGCCGTAGTTCTATTTCCGTGGTCGAAGGTTGTACCTGATGGTACCCAAATTGTCTGATCTAAAAGCAAAGTATTGTCACGGAAGTCGCAGAGCTCGAAACAGTGTTTTCCGGAAGTGATTGATCAAGAGAGTGTGGAGACGAAATGGACTGTTCCCCAAGCTCCTCAGGCTCAGAGAACTTCTCCGACGCACTCACAGCGCTGTTTGCTACTCCAGCATCAGCGAGGGGTTCTGCTTCTTCTGTAGCGTGTGGCGTCGGGTGAGGAAGTTTCTTGACGTGCGTCGCATGAATCCAGTTCTTCTTTCCAGCCACCCGCACTGCTGTCCTGGTGACCAACAGCACCTGGTAGGGTCCACGCCAGCGAGGCGCAAGACAGGAAGACCTCTCGTAGGCCTTTACAAGGACCCAACTACCGGGCTGTATATCGTGTCCTGGGCCCGTGAACCGTACAGGTAAAGCGCCATTCACCTGGTGGTAAATGAAATACAGATTTTTAGTTAACTGGTTACAGTAATCCACAAGCAATACATTTTCCACCTCCCTCAGGGCTTTAGGTTTTGGGAGACCCCAGATATTAGCAGGTCTCCCCATTACCACCTCAAATGGAGAAAGCCCAGTTCCAGTTTGAGGTGTGGTATGCATAGCTAACAACACAATAGGCAAAGCATCTGGCCATTTTAGCTTAGTATCAGCACATGTTTTTGCAAGTTTATTCTTTAGAATACCGTTGTGTCTTTCCACCAACCTAGCAATTTGAGGATGTCTAGCTGAATGAAATCATTTCTCAATGCCTAGGGCGGCACAAATTTGCAAAATTACTGCTGCGATAAAATGGGGACCATTATCCGACCAAATTATCCTCGGGAGCCCAAATCGAGGAAAGAATTCTTTTACCATAATCTTTGCAGTGGTCATGGCGGTAGCATCTTTGACGGGGAAAGCCTCGACCCATTTACTAAAAGCACAAATAATGACAAGAACATATTTCAAATTATTACATCGCTCCATTTCAATAAAATCGAAGTGAATGGCTTCAAAAGGGACAGAGGGGGGCCCAAAACTTCCCCTTGGAGTCAATGTCCCTTTACCCACGTTGTGCTGTAGGCAGATCATGCAGTTCTGGACATACCTCTTTGCAATTTCCAGAATTTTGTCATTCACCCAAACCTGTTCTAACATCTCTGTAATCTGCTGGGCACACACATGCGTAGGACTGTGTGCCATCGTAACCATTGCCAATACATAAGAATCAGGGAGCAACCATTTCCCTTCGGATGTATCCACCCAACACCCTTCGGCATCCAACTTCCCCATTCCTTCAACCCACTTCCTAGATTCTTCCATTGAGGCATCAGCCTGAATATCTCGCACAGACCCAATACCTTCATCCATTATGCAAACATCTCTCACTTCCCTCGAGGTATACATGTCCGTGCTAAGGTCTGTGGCCGTTTGTCTGGCTATCAAATCTGCAAAAGCATTCCCTCTGCCCACATCATCTATGACCTTGCGATGTGCTGCACATTTCATGATTGCTAATGGTTTAGGGAGTGAGAGCGCTGAAAGTAATTGCACTATCAAAGGGCCATGCTGTATCTTGGTCCCATGTGAGGTCAGGAACCCTCTTTCCGACCAAAGTTTTGCGAAGTTGTGAGCCACCCCAAATGCGTACCGGCTATCGGTATATATATTTACTCTTCACCCTTGGGAAAGTTCACAAGCACGGGTCAACGCTATAATCTCTGTGGCCTGTGCAGAGTTATGCGAAATTCTCTTAGTTTCAACAATTTTGCACAATGTAGTAACTGCATAAGCAGCCGTAGATGTACCATTCGCGAGTTTGAAGCAGGAGCCATCACAAAACAGCTCCCCTTCTGCATTATCCAAAGGAGTATCTATGAGATCTATCCTGCCCTTTGCTTCTTGCTCGGTGGTATACAGGCAGTCATGTGATCCTTCGTCACCGCAAACAGTGTTTTGCGGGAAAGGTAAAAGTTCAGCCGGATTGAGAACACAACACCTCTTAATTTGGATATGAGGGGAAAACAGAATTAGTTCATACCTTGTTAACCGTGCAGAGGTGAGGTGTTGTGTTTGAGTTTTATTCAATAAAATATCAACAGAGTGAGGTACCATCAACATCAAATCATGGCCTAGGACCATTCCCTCACTCTGTTTTACAGACGCGGCAGCAGCAGCAACAGCGCGCAAGCATCTTGGCAAAGCGCATGCGACAGGATCAAGGGCGGAGGAGTAGTAGCCGCACGGCCTATTCTTCCCTCCGTGTTCCTGTGTTAACACAGCCAAAGCACATCCATCACATTCATGCACAAACAACACAAAGGCCTTGTCGTAATTTGGAGTACCCAGAACCGGTGCCGAACATAGCGCAGTTTTGAGAAGCTCAAATGATCGTTGATGTTCCGATTCCCATGGCAGTGGCAGAGAAATGCCCTTCTTCCTCAAAGCCAACATCGGTTTTACCACTAGTGCGAAATTCGGGATCCACAACGTACAATAGGACGCCATCCCTATCAGGGCTCTAACTTCCTTCTGCGTCTTTGGGACAGACATGCCAGAAATGTGTTTTATTCTTTCAGGTGTCAATCTTCTCCCCTCCTTTGACAGGAGGTAGCCTAAATAGGCAACCTCCTGACAACAATATCGAAATTTTTTAAGCGAAGCTTTGTGACCATTTTTACCTAGATGAACAAGCAACAATATAGTGCCTTCTTTACAGGCTTTCTCAGAGTCTGCAGCCAAAAGTAAATCGTCAACATATTGAAGCAGCGTGCAAGTAGGTGGCAATTCAAGGGTGTCGAGCTGCTCTTTTAAAGCTCTACTATAAATACTAGGGCTTTCAGTATACCCTTGAGGTGCCCTTGTAAATGTAAATGAGCGCCCCCCCAAGGTAAACGCGAACAGATATCTGCTTTCTTTATGTATAGGAAGAAGGTGTTTTTCAGATCCACAACACTAAAGTGCGTAGCCGTAGCAGGGATCATTGTTAATATCGTCGTCACATCAGGCACAATTGGGAATTGTGGGGCGACCACTCGGTTAATAGCAAGAAGATCTATTATAAACCGGTATGGAATTGCATTGTCGCCTTTCTTATATACTGGTAAGATCGGACTGTTACACAAACTACCTGTAATCTCTTCGATCACCCCGCGATGTACAAAATCGGAGACAATGCATTTCAAGGCACGTTCACCCTCAGCTGATATTTTATACTGCGGAATGCGTGGCAGTTTTACCCCATGTTTCAGGACTATTTTAACGGGCTCAATGTGTAATACTCCGACATCATTGTCGTCCACTGCTCACAAACATTCCGGAACAATGCTAAACTCGGGAGGTAGAGGTCGAATCAAGAACTGAGAGTTAGGAAGTTGCTGTGGTGAAACCGTTAGCCGTATTCCATCCGAAGAACAATGAATTACTGTGTTTAATATTTCTTTAACAAATTTAACCCCAGCAAATTCTCTCCACAGTTTGAAGTGAGAAGAAAAGGGCAATGGTCCGTGAAGGGACCCAAAGAAACAGACACCGGCGCGGAAACCGGACAGACAGTCGGTATACCAGAAAACCCTACGGAAACATTTGTTTGCCCTGACAGTGGGATGTTTGGAATCCTAGAATGATCAATGGAGCACTTCTGTGCTCCAGTGTCAATCAAAAACTGATGTTTCCTATTCCCCACTAATAGTTCAATGTAGGGGCCTTTTTGATTAACGGGAATAGGCAAAGGTTCCAAACCCTGCTTCGGGCAATCCTAATAAAATAGAGCCTTGTCAGAAGGAAGCTCTTCAGAAAGGTAGGCAGCAGAAGGGTGATCAAATATGTTTCTCGAGTCCATACTCGAGGTCTGATTTTCCCGTGAAAAAGGTTGCTGGGAATCTTGCAAAAGCTGACCTCTATCAGGGCCCCCTGCTCCAGGGCGGCCCCTAGGGCGCCTACCCATACCCCCAAACGTACCGCTTGACCTCTGGCGAAGGGCAGGGCACTTTGCTCGCCAATGACCTTCCTGGCGGCAATAAGCACATTGATTAATATTTATAGGACTCGAGGAGCATTTCCTCTTGGAATATACTGACCTCTAGTCTGTGTCGCACCTCCTCTGGGGTTTCTAATAATTTGCTGTAATAGTACTTTGGTTTTCAAATCTCCCTTTCTCTTCTCATGTTTTTCCTTCTCATTATTAACACGGTTCTCATAGTATTGAGCCATGTGCAAAACCTCAGATTGAGATTTTGCCTGCCAAGCGCTCTCAGAGGACATAATTTGTGACTGGATGTCAGGTAACCACGTACAAATTTGTCCACAAACAACCTCTTCCCCGACTCTGTACCTAAATCCTGTCCACTGAAGTCAGAAAATACCTGCTCGAATCTATTGAAAAATTCGGTGGCACCTTCAGTTTTCCCTTGAACACAGGCCGTAAGCTTGTCCCAAATAATCCTTTTTTCTGGAATTATAGTCTTTAGTTTAACGACAATCCTATCAGGTAAAGTGAGTATTACCTGGGGCGGTTTCTCACCAGCTGGTCTTTCTCCATCGATTCTAATCAGATTTGCCCACGTATCTCCCAACCCCGGCACATCGTCTATTGTCCGAACCTGTTTCCATACATCTACGGGTAGAAGCACAGGAAATGACAAGTCAATGTCACTCAAGGTGAACACAGAGGACTGTAAAACGGACTCTATTTCTTTGTAAAACCCCGTCGGTTTTTCCTAATATCGGGAACTGATTGTCTAATCGTGTTCACTTCCTGTCGCAAAAACGGGACGTGAACGAACTGCGATACATAATGTGCAGGGATATCCACCGCGGGGGCACCAGTCGCCGCGTTGGCGGGGATCTCAACTTTTGGGACAAAGGTCGGAGGAACCTCTCTCATAGGCAACTGAGATATAGGTACCTCCGGCCGCTTACTAAGCAATAGAGCCAGGTCGAGCGCTAAGGCGGCTGTAGAAGTGTCGGGTGAGAAAGCCCTTTTACAAATCCCCAATAATTCTATGGGGCAACTAACTTTCTTTCTTACACATTCCTCTTGTATGTGCTGTACCATCACCTGAATTACTTTTCTTTGCATCTCTACTGTGTACTGACTGTATGTGTCATACACTTCGTCCGGCGGTATCGATGAATCTGAGATCCATCGAACCGCATCTTTGGCACAAATTCGTACTTCCTCAGGTGCTGTTCTTCGGCACGGAAGGAACCGTTTCTGTACATATATTCTATCGTCCTCATCATCCTCATCTTGTGATTTCTCAAAGTCTTTCCTAAACTCAAACAATCTTTCAACATGTCCATATACTTTCTGTTCTGTGTCCCTCGAAAGTGCCAAAGCATTCAGATCTCTCACCCCTTGTGGAAGATCCGAATTTTGTAATCTACCCCAAATCACACAGAAATGAGTCCCCAAACCTTCGATAAAAACATTTTTCTCGGGAAAACTATTCAAATTAGATAATGTAGAAAAAACATTAGTTTGATCACCTTTCTCCATGCAATGCTTAGCCCACGCAAATAATTCCTGTTTCCTGCCTGCAGGAACAGTACTACGAGTCACGATCTTTGACCCTGCACCTGGATCAACTTCAATCAATACGGGGCCACTCGGGAGCGAAGGTGTAGGTAAACTTAACAAAGGTGCAGGTGCAGGGGGAAGGGGAGGTGCGATAGGCGGAGGAACGACAACCAGACAACTGGGAATAATAGGCTGTGCAGAGGGAACAGGAATAGCAGAAGGAACAACAGCAGGAACGGGCATAGTGCCCAAGACAGGAGCATACGGAGGTGGCGCTGAGGCATCGGGCCTGCGTTCATTTAATAATTTTTCAATAAATTCCTCAGAAACATGGAAATCGTTAGAGGGGTACATTTTCTGGACCCCGAGTGAAAAGGCTCTATCCATATTCTTAACTAATTCTGACCGTTTTTCTTTATCATATAATAATGCCTTTTCAGCATTTGTTTTATGACGACGTGCATGTTTATCCCTACTTTTAAGCTGCTGCAATGCTTCTTTCTTCCAATTTTGTAACACATCGAAGGCTGCTGGCCTAGCCTTTTTCTTTAACAGGATTGATTCTAGATATTCAATACAGGGGATCTCAAAACTACCATTGATTGGCCACTGAAATTCGGAGGCATGTCTGGTCTGTCTGTGCCAAATGTCATTAAATACGATACTACCAATGCCATACTTACAGTACATAGTACACGCCGGCGACCCCTCCTGTGGTGCCGGACGGCTAAATTCCAAAGATTGTCGATCGCTGCGGAACAGAGCCCTAAAACAGCTAGACAATTTCCCAGGCATTTCTCAAAAAATTGGTGTTACCTGGTCCAATAATTGTGTCTGCAGATACAATACGCCAAATTCAAATTGTCAGGGTTAAATTAAGAGCCAGGTCACGACTGCACCTGACCAAACCTAAGGAGGACCGTACGGTTTACAAAGGACTTACCTAACAAATTTTACCTTGCGTTTGGTGGTTTCGGCAAATCTGCCCGCCTCAAAATTGGACCCTCGTCAAGATGCCGTCTCAGACCACACGACTATCGTCCAAGGATCGGATCGTGCAGCGCTGCCGAGGTATCGCGTCTCGATTGGTCGGGCCCGCAGAATCACACCGTCCGATCCCGGTTCGATAGTCTGCGTCAACCTTCAATGATCCGGCATCAATCTTGAGGGTCCCTATTCAGGCGCCAACTGTGGAAACAGAAAAATTGATATGAGGCCGGGAAGCCCAAAAGGAAACACACCAACACAGGTTACAGAGGATACAAAGCGCTTTATTTCAAAGTTACAAAGTTACCAAAAGTCAATTGACATACGGATAGCTATTCGGCCCTCAGAGTAACAGAACGAACCATCAACGGTAGTTCGCCGTGTTAGTGTGAGAGACCGAACATCGGGATACTTGGGTTTTTATACCTTTTGTCCGGCATTGGCCAACCCTCTCGCAAGTTAACCATTCTTGGAACCAAACCTAGGGTTCGTAGCCAGGTCAATCCCATAATATATGCAATTTGATCAGTTCCGCTGATACAGTTGTTCATTAATGTCTACGCTAATGGGACCGTCTTGGTCCAAGGCCCTCAGGCCAACCTTCACCTCTTCGATAGACGCTTCCCACACCTCATCAACTTCCTCTCCTCTCCTGCTGTCCCCCCTCCTCTATCCTTGGCTACCTTGCCTCTACCCTCCCTCCCTGCCCCCTCTCGTGCTCCTTCTTCACCTCCTTCTTCAATACCTCCGCAGGGCGTACCTCTGATCTGTACCCCTCCCCGGAAGTTCTTCAAGGATGGCAGCCTTCTCCACATTGCCACACTAAACACTCGCTCTGCCATCAAGCACTCCTCCAATATCTGTCACCTTCTTGAGGAACTGGACCTCGACGTCCTTTGTCTCACTGAGACATGGTTCACAGCCAGCTCTGCCACCAGCTTTGACACACTCCTACCTGATGGTTACAAGATCCTCTCCGTGCCCAGGCCCAACCGTGCAGGGGGTGGTGTTGCCCTTATCTTCCCTGAGTGGATTCCTGCCACTGTCACTCCTACGCAGACCTACTCCTCTTTCGAATGCCTTGTCTGCCGACTCTCTCTCTCTCATAGCCATTCCCTTACCGTGGCTACTATCTATCGGCCACCTGGTCAAATTTCCTCCTTCCTCTCTGAGTGGGCTGACCTCTCCTCCGCACTCCTGTCCTCAACCACTCAACTCCTCTTTCTTGGCGACTTTAACATCCACCTTGATGCCTCCAGTCCCCCCACTGGTCTCTTTCGTGACCTCTGCGACTCTCTCTCACTCTCTATTCTCCCATCTGGGCCCACTCACTCTGCTGGGCACACTCTTGATGCTCTGATCTCTTCTGACCTTCCCCTCTCCGTCCCTCTCTCCACTCCTCTCTCCTGGATTGATCACTTTCTCCTATCCTCCCACCTCACCCTGCCTACCCCACAGGCAAAGCCACCCTCTTCACTGCCACCCACCTTCTCGGTCATCCGACCCATGAAGCGTGTGTCAGTTGAGGCTTTTGCTGCTACCTTCTTGCCCCCCCCCGCCCCTTCGGCTGACTCCCACCCTGACACAGCCCTCTCCATGCTCCACTCTGCTATATCTGTTACTCTTGATATCCTTGCCCCCGTCATGAGAATCCGCCTGAAGCCCAAAGCCAAATGTAACTCCTGGTATGACTTGGATCTCACCACCCTAAAACGCAAGTGCAGGGTTGCAGAGAGGAAATGGCGTGCTTCATGTTCATCCTCTGACAAACTGGCCTGCCGCCTGCTCCAAAGGCAGTACCGGCTCTCCGTTCTCACCAAGAAGAGAGCCCTTATCCAAGCCCGCATCTCTGCGGCATCAAACAACTCCGCCGAACTCTTTAAAATCTGCAAGGAGCTGGCCAACCCTGTTGCAGTCTCTACCTCTCCTGTCCCCTCCCAGGCCCTCTGCACTGCACTGGCCTCTCACTTCATCTCTAAAACTCAGGACATCCTGTCCTCGCTCTCTTCCTTTCACCTCCCTCCCTCCCTACCCGACCCTTCCTCTGGCCCTTCTGCGGTCACCCCTCCTCCCTCTTTCTCTGCCTTTCCACCTTTCTCTGCTGACGAGGTTTCCAGACAAGTCCGATCTATGAAAGTCTGGTCTAAACAGGTTCACCACTGTTCCTCCAAAACTATCAAGGACCACATCGACTCCCTGGCTCCTGCCCTGGCTGACTTTTGCAACCACTCCTTCGCCTCTGGAGTCTTCCCTTCCCCCCTCAAGCACTCCCTTGTGCACCCTCTTCTCAAGAAACCCTCTTCCGACCCCTCCTGCCCGGCTAACTATCGCCCAATCTGGCTTCAGAGCTGCCAGAAGCACGGAAACTGCTCTCCTGAACATCCGTGAAGACCTGCTCTTGAACCTCGATTCCAACACTCCGTGTGCTCTCATTCTGCTCGATCTCTCCTCTGCCTTTGACACTGTCAACCATGCCATCCTGCTCAACCGTCTCCGGGAAAACCTGGGTATCACTGGTCAGGCTCTGGCGTGGTTGACCTCTTTCCTTTCAAATCGACCCTCCCAGGTCCAACTGGGGTCCTTCCTCTCCGACATCTTTTTCTCCACCTGTGGTGTCCCCCAGGGATCTAATCTCTCTCCCTGGCTGTTCAACCAGTATCTGGCACTCCTTGCCCACCGCATCGCCGCTCTCTGCCCTAATTTCCAGTGCTATGCGGACGATACCCAACTCATCTTCAGGCTACCCTCAGCCTCCCCCTCTCCTTCCCTCATCTCTGACTGTCTGTCTGCTATCCAAGAATGGTGTGCCGCCAATGACCTCTGCCTTAATGCCAGTAAGACTGAGATCCTATTCATCGGTACTCCCACTCCCTCCTTCCCTGTAGCTCTCTGGCCTGCCTCCCTTGGCCCCCTCCCTGCTCCTACCTGCAAGGCAAAAAACCTTGGGGTCATCTTCGACTCCACACTCTCCTTCTCTCCTCATATTTCTGAGGAGGTATTCTTCCCTTCCTCTCCTTCCCCCAGAAGCTCACTGTCTCCCGAGCCCTGGTTCTCTCGAAGCTGGACTACTGTAACAGCCTCTATCTTAATCTGCCTGCCTCCACTCTCCGCCCTCTGCAACTCATCCAGAACAGAACTGCGAGACTTGTCCTTGGCCTCAAGCCCAGGGACCGTATCTCTCCAGGACTGAAATCTCTACACTGGCTCCCAGTGGCTGCGAGGATAAAGTTCAAAACCCTCTGCATTGTCCACAAGGCCTTCTGGGGCCTGGGTCCTAAATACCTTCAACTCTCTCTTCCCAAATATCTTCCTTCCCGAGCCCTTCGCTCATCCGCCTCCAATTCCCTCAGGGTTAGCCGCTTCTCGAATCAACGAGCTGGGGGTAGATCTCTCTCCGCGGCAGGGGCCTCCCTCTGGAACAGCCTTCCTGCCTCCCTGAAACTTGAGGAGAACCATCTCTGGTTCCGGAAGCACCTCAAAACCTTCCTCTTTGCTTCTGCTTTCTCTCTCCCTCTCCCCTGCTGAACAGCTAATTTAATTCCTCACTGAAACTGCACTGATCCTGCAACTGGACCACTCTAAACGGCCTCGGCCCTGGGCCCTGCCACTCTCCACTTGCACTGATGCCCTGGAACCCCTTTGCACTGCGGGACTGTCTCTGTATCCCTACAGCCCCCCCCAGCACTTGTTCTGCACTTACCTCACACTTGCCACCAGCTGGCCCTATTTATTTATTTATTACGTTACGCCACTTACCTTGTACTGCACTTCCCCCCCTCCCCTTCCCCTCGCACTTTTCCCCCTCCCCCACCCCTGCACTTGCGCGATCTGAATGACACCTGGCCTAGTAAGATCGTTGTCTGTCTCCCCTTGTCCCCCCCTCCCTGCCTCGTCGCGCCTTGAAACACATGTGTATAGGCGCGTTACAAATACCATATCATATCATATCATATCATATCATTTACACATGGGTCAGAGAGAGGACAAGGTCTTAGTTTGCGACCCTAACAAGTGGCCTGCGGACATATTATTTATTCACGTGTGCGGAGGTCACAACGGCCAGAATTCCACTCAAAATGTCATTCGGCCTCCATTTTGTTGTTCAGGGTGACTTCCACACTACAAGAGTACCTAAGATGGCGGCTTAATCCAAGATGGCGATTTGCACAATACATTAAGGTCAGGACCTTGCCGCGGAACCTATGTACACAATGTTTTTTAGACAGCTTGGCGTAGGCCAACATACATTTAAACAATGCGATTAGAGGTACAATATTATTTCGATTTCCACAAGTAAATCATCATTTGCTTATCCAAAATGGCGATAGATTCACCAGAGGAAAAATAATATAAACATTGCATCAGCATCAACTTTGCCATCAAGCATTTGAAGATTTGAGGATTTCAAGATTACAACAGGTCATCTTCTTGGGCCTACACTCTTTATATTGTTAACATTATTTTTCAGATACGCTTCTTACCCGTTATTCCTGCCCTCTTACCTCCTTTTGAGTGACTTCTTTTGAAACTCCTTTAATGACTTTCTTTTGCATGTCTTGTATCATGCATTGGAAATGTTGCGCTGAATTGAACATATGTCTATTTCCTTCAAATCTGTTGCCACGATGTGGTAATGCACAAACCGCTTTATATTTTTCTTGTAGTTTATGATGGTCTGTTGTGCTAACCCGTATCTCTGAGCAGATTGAAAAAGGCATGAGGTGCGTTCATCACAAAATTAAATCTGGAAACATTTTCCAACCTTTAGAAAGAAACCATTGTTACTAGTAATATCATTTGTATTGAATTATTGTTAATATTATCATGATTAGATGTTCTGGAAAGCCTGTGCTATATTTATGTAGGTATTCAGGTTGATGGGGAATGCTTTGCAAAAGATAATTATCTGGGGGGGAGGGGTCATGAATGTTTATAATTAACCCCTCTCTAAGATGTAAAGCTGGACAAATAACACCTCCACCCATTCATTTGTGACTATTCTGCCCTTCCATGAATCATGTGACTGCCAGGTGTATGAGAGGGAATATCACTAATTGCAAGAACTTACAAAAAAGTTTGACCAGCGTGTTTGATTCTTTTTTTACATTGATGCTGTATACATGTTTCTGCTTCTGCAGGGATTTTATTGTAATTGTTCAAGTTCAGTAAAATGAATAATACAATGTTGCACTACCTCTTGCCTACAAATTTGACACCCAGATTTCCCTTTAAATATCTCTGGACTCCAATAAGGTCACTCGTGAGAAGTGCTTTGGAAGTGTACTGTGGTTTGGTGAGACAGTGAGCAGTGTCTTATAGAAGTCTATGATATTTGATGACTATATGGTGTGCTAATTAAGCAGTGGTTTAACGCAGAATATTTTTAATGCAGACTTTTGGATCAGCCAATAATGGTGACCAGATCAAAGTCTAGGAAAGCAAAATACAACCTATGCATGAATGGGAACGAGGATATTCAGCTAAATGGAGCAGGTGCTGCCAGCATCGAAAAGCTAGCTGAGTGAACTTTGTGCACGCATAGCAAGCCTGAAAGTGTGAATGTGACTAAAGGTGAAGGGAAAATCATGTCTTTTTTCTCAGTGGCTAAAGGTGCGAAAGTCTTGCACACCGCGTGGTGGGAGTCGCAGAGCTAGGAAAAAGAGCAATCATAAGAGGAGGGAGGAGGCAAATAAACGTGATTCAATCACTGGATGGTTGGTGCACGATCAAGAGCACACTAACTCTTTGAGCATAAAGGTAATGGAGGCCTCTGATACTGACCTTAGAGTCGGATATTACCACTGACTCAGTGATTGACAGATGCTGTACACAAGAACTGTTGGCAAAGCTGCATGAAAGACAGAAGAATAAGTGCTTGAAGAATATGATGGTGCACAAAACTGAAATCGCTCAGTTGTCTTCCGTTGAATTATTGATAATATCTCTGACTAGCGTATATTTGACCAAAAGTGAGAACATGATCAACAGATCGGTCCTCCTAAATATACTGTAACACATTCCTTCTGACTCATTGGTTCAGCAGATTTTGAGTTTGTTGAGATTTTATAAAATGTTCATCACATGCTCATTGTACAAGGGTGTGGCTGATTTGTTTAGAGACCACAAAGCTCCTTTTCTGAAATTGGGCTTCCTAGTAATGGATGTTGAGTTGAAGTCTCAGACATGTAAACAGCCTAATAGGGTGGCAACTGGTTCTCAATTGAACCAAAATGAAAAGTTTCAACTGAGTGAAAAGGTGGAGGTTGGGAACGATGTCCAGGGTTGGAAGTGGCTTAACAAATTTCTTCCGAAAGCCTTAATGAACCAAAAGTGAATCGAATTATAATCTTGGATTCACTCATTTAATGGCCCATACTGATTCATTGACCCTGTTGCAATCTTCCTATTACAAGAAACCTGGACGACTGGAAATTTGGTAGTCAAAGAGGTTTCTATTTTCCAAAACAAGGCACAGAAAGGTCCTTTGGGGAGGCCATCTGGAGTTCTCGTCATTGGCATTAGAAATATTTGCACAAGTGAGCTACGATTAACAACAATGTTTTAGCAGTAAATATGTTTGAGTGCCTTAAACAGTGACCATAGAATTCTTGCTATAAACATGTATGACCACCCAGGGGGTACAAACATGGTCGTACTCTTGGGGACTTGCCGGGCTGTTATACCTGGCACTCCGGATCCAAGAGAGCGACAACTGATTCTGTATTGTTCACAGGAATGAATCCATGCTGAAAGAGGTTTATTCCTCTCTTCAAATGTTAACAGTGATCACTGTGTAATTAAGCTCTCACTTGATTTGGTTAGAGTGAGTAACAGTGGAAGGGGCGCAAGTTAATAATTCTAAAAATAATCAGTTGGTCGGAATAAAACACGTGGCTTATGCATGAATATATCGGGAAAATTGGTGCCATAGAACTAAGCGGCTTGAGTTGTAAAAGCCCTGATGAGATCGAAATGGGGATTGCACAACTAACATCTAGGTTTGCTAGTGTAAATTTATCTGTGGCATTTCAAATCAAGAATGCCCATTTTTACCAGCTTTTTGACATAAGCATCAGGAATGCCAAACTGTCTTTGAGACTAAATATTAGGTACAAATGCCATTTGGCGAAAGATGCTAAGGTACAATGCACCTTAATTAGATAAGCTAAAAACAGACAAACCAATTGGCTTAGAAGGCATCAATTTTCTTTGAAAAAAATGCTCAATGGCAACATACCTTTAACACTCTGCCAGGAGGGAATATAAAGATGATTTGGGAAGCCCTAGGTGCACTTAAGGAAATAGTAAAGACATGCTGTAAATCCTATCTCTGCCACTGACTGGACCACCTATATTGAAAAGACCTTTTAAAGGCAAGGTAGATCAGGCTTCAACTCAGGAAATGCACCCTATTATTTTTAGGATGATCTATGATGAGGAAGACTTTACAAATTGCATAGCCAAACTTAAACGCTCACGAGCTGCAGGTCCTAGCGGCCTCATCAACATTGTTTTAAAAGAAAACCCTGCACAGTGTGCATCTTTGCTTAAGATATTGTTCAACAAGGTTTGTTCATCTAGGCAGATTCCAATATCTTAGTGTCATTCAATATTAATTCCAATATAGAAGAAAAGTTGTCATACTAATCCTGTTAACTATCGCTTGTTACCTATGTTAGATGCCACTGGAAAGACTTTCTCAACACTACTATTAAAATCATTGCAGGAATGGGTGGGGGCACAGACTATTTTAGGAACATTTCAAAATGGTTTTAGGGCCGGCTCTTCAATGGCTCATAATTATTTTATGTTTGATAATCTGGCCAGAAGAGAGTATTTGTAGATCTATGGGTGGCATTCAATACAGTTGATTGAGCAAGGTTATGGAAGAAGCTTCACTTATTGGGTATTTTTGGGTGGCTTCTGTCGCCCAGCAGACAGTTACACAACAAAACTATGTGTCAGTACAGCTAGCTGGCAGAGGTGTCAGCACGCTACCTATCCCCACTAGATGTGGGGTCAGACAAAGTTGCATTCTCACCCCATACCTGTTCAATCGTTATTTATCTGACCTGCCTGGTACCTTGTCAGGGATCCATTGATATTTGCCAAAGTTTGGGAATACCCATGTTGATTGGCTGACCTACACATACAATAATATAATATTTGTTCATACTTTGGTTGATCTCCATAGGGCGGCCATCGCCTTGGCTGCATATCTAGAAAAGAACGTATGAGAAGACCAAGTTCATGAGGTATGGCAATTGTGGAGCGATTCAGTCTTTAAGAATAACAGGGGGAACTATCAAACAAGTCCTGACTTATAAATATCTAGGACTTAAAATGGACATTGGCAAATAGGCAATATGGGAGGGGGAAAAAACATAAAACCAGGATCCAAACCCACCTCATAAAGTGATTAGCATCGAACACTGCTGGGTACAGCTATGCCGGAATATTGAAGCTCTATAAACAACGCATTTGCCCAGCAGTATTGTATGGTCTCGAGGCGATTCTAATGCATGATTTGCAGTGGGTCAATAAGATAGAAATGAGATTCTGGCCTACTCTTCTTGGCCTTCCCAGCTCTGCACCTATTGAGCATATACAACTAGAATTGGGACTGTCTCTGTTAAGGTCCGAAATGTACAAGAGAATAGGATTGCTCTTACTAAAGGCATGTAAGAACCCACAATGTCCGCTGCTTGTCATTTTGGGTCAGCAGATGCAAAATGAATTGGGAAACAATTTATCAGCATTGGTTGAAATTATCCTTATTTTTTAATGCATTAATTGGTCCCCTATTTTAACACTAGATTTTTGCAAACTGAAAGAATGTACAAACAAAAGTGAAGGCATGATGGGAATAAATTGAAAATGTTGCTCATCTTGAAAGCTTAAAAAGGTACCAGAAGCATTATGAGTTGAATTATAAATGTATGATTCCTCAATAATAGTTTATCAAACTAAAAGTGTGTTAAAATATTTGGGGAAGGATTGCGTTTGAGCAGCAGGTGTTCACCTAACAGAAGTTCTTTCTATTTTTCTCTGGGAGAGGCTTCTTAATGGTTTCGTGCCTTGAGGGTCATTCAGGGTATACACCTTAGGAATTGGAACACATAACTCTGTTCAGGGGAGTGCTTGTCAGGCTTGTATGTAGATCAAGTTTCGTGAATCTAATGGACATGTATTAGCATACGAATACTAAATTTAGAAAACATGTTAGTACTGACAGGTCGACCGTCCAAGAAAAATGGGCAGATCTACTGTTGTATTAATTTCAAATAACAATTTTTATAAAAATGTATATTTTAGGATTTAGTTTATTACACACTTTTCATAACACTTCTATAAGTGAAATCTGCAAAATATCCATAAAATATTGTTCTAATTCCACATGATATAGCTTCTTAGCCTTTTGGATCTTTTCATGAATTAAAAATAGCTTTGAAGATGCTCCCCATTCAAAAATAACGACTTCTCAGTCATTTGAGTATTTGCATGATTTGAAAAGAGCTTTCAGAAATGCCATTCCTGCCATTATCATTGGGACGTTTTCTCCAGTTAGGAATAACGACCACCACTCATCCGCTGATACGGTTTCTAGGTTCTTATTGTTCGGCCAAGAAGGTAGTCCTTGTCTGGGTTAGGGCTTTACATTCCAAAGGTAAATGTTTCACTGATACAACAATCTCTTGATTTTGACAAAAATCGACAGTGTGCTTGAGACTTGGGGAGTTTTCCCTGCATGCTCCTCACTTGTCTTGTTGGTAGTAATCGCACAAAGGAATCTCTCAAGTTTGGGCAGGGAAATGTGGTCAAATAACAAAGGAAGTTGTCCACCCAATCTTCGTTCCTGGTTCATCAAGAGTGAAAGTCTATATGTGGATCTTCTATCTTGGGTCTTTATCCAATCATGTACATGTATGGTAGCTTTCAACTTCTCTGGATTTGTGATAAGCATCTCCTCCATTAGGTCTAGTGAAACTACCCAATTTCAGCAAGTGACTTTCCATGTATCAAGTAGCCATTAAGTTCCCTCCTGTGGATTGGTTCGTAAGAGTTTGAATGGAGGATGATCATCCTGCATAATACATTTGATATAATGCTGAAGATTTCCATAATATAATGGATTGAAGAGATTGCAAGCCCCAGTCATATCTCACCATTGCAATCGGGACACTTTTAGGAAGGTTGAGAACTCTTTCCAAAAGGAACCCTCTAAGGTGTCCCAGCATTACCACGATAGATTTGAACGTAAGAACGGGGATGACTTTCGGTTTCTAAAAAAATGTGACATGGTAAATTTACAGTATATCTTCTTCATCAACAATGCTTCTGATGAAGAGTTCTTGCATTTTAATACAGACATCCATTCACTTTCATTGATATTACAACTAATGGGCAATCCCAAATAAATGATGGACTGGACTTTCTCCAGATTTTGATTACCAATAAGCCATCTCTCATGTGGTTTGGTTTTATAATGTGCGTTCATTAGCACCATTATTGTTTTATTCTTGATGTTTACTCTCAATTCATGGGTTTCCATATATGTAATAAGCTAATTGGTTTTCCACTGTAGTCCTACTGCTGTCTGATCCAGGATAACAAGATCATCGACATATAGGACCCATGGTAGTTCAAATCCACTAATTTTGGGAGGGACTGCTCTAACTGTGGTTTGGCATCACCCATGTCTGACAAATAGATGTTGAATAGTGGGCAGCCTTGCTTAAGCCCCCTAAAGGTGCTGATTAAATGTCCCACCTTTTGACAGCCTCACCTTGGTGGAAGTGTCTGTATAAAGGGCCTTGATTGCTTCCAGCAGATCTGGTGGGCATCCCCAAGTGTGCATCTTGTTCCACAAACCTCTCCCTGCTGACACTATCGAAGGCTTGTGCCAAGGCCACAAATACAGTATAGATTTCTGGTTCTAATTGCTTTTGAAGGCATGCCCCTGAACCCTCACGCCAGAAAAATGCAACCTGCTAGGGAAAAAAGCCCAAGAGATTTGTTGCAAGGATAACACGTTTTAATAGCACAAAAATAAGATGCCAGCAAAGAACTCTGCTGTGTGAGTACGAATGGTGCAAGCAGAAGGTTATAAGGCAACCCTCGTTTTGGAATATAATGTATTCCTCCCTGTACCTCATATTATAAAGTGTCATTACGAAATATTGTGAAATGGTAGTGTTCTTTCAGATCTTTCATGACCACTGGCTTTATGGTAGGTGGTCTGAGGTCACCTACTATTATGGAATTCAGGGGTCTTGGACTGGGTAAGTAATGGGTGTCATAACTCTTGGTGGGCTGGGTGGGGGTTGGAGGTCTGCTTTTGGCCTGGCTATGATGAATGTGCTCCGTGGGGCGCCTGGTGCTATCTTGTGGCCTTGCAGGGCGCATTCATTTTTGGGATAACAAGTATTTGCAACAGTTGGGGAACAAAGAGGTTTCTATGCCAATTAGTAGCTTGGGTCTTCCTACCAGCAGGGCGAGGCCTGTTCATGTTTCTCCATAGGGCCTGTGTTAACCGTGCTGCCATGCAGGACTGAATGTATCTATCATAACTACAAAAACTGGTGCCTGCTTATATGTGCGCACTAAGTCTACACATCTGTATTTCATACAATATTGGGTTCGTGCAGGGTTTCTTAGCATGGCCCTCTTCCCCCCTGGCACATTGCACGTCTATCTATGGGACTCGCCTCACTCTAAAGTGCCTAACGGGATGGGAAAGGTTAATTTCCTGCCCAACATTATCCCCTTGCATTACTGCGTTCATTTGCTCTCCTCACTGCAGCATCACATGGTGCAGTTCCCTTTATTGGCATCCATGCCCTATATATTTCCTGCAGGCTTTCTCCTGCTTGCGCATATTCTTCGGGAGTAGATGTCATGTAGATACATCCGCTGGTCTCACAACAGCTAATCCCACAAGGGTAGGGTGACCAAAGTTTCTAAATAAAAAAACGGGACAGGCCACCGACATAGAAGTAGGACTACAATGAGACTGTGGTCAGAGACACAAGTAGGAATACAAATAAGTAGCTATAAACACAAAAGAGGGACTACACACATGACTTATGACAGCAGTGACCAACATGAATGAGTTTGGGGGTGGCTGCAGCAGATAATTCCTATCAAAGGCTGGATTAATGTACAGATGCCTGTGAAACCACTATGTGGCACTGTTTTGTGTTTTTAGAGTGAATTCTTGGGGATCCACCTGTACAGGGCATGTCTATATTACGGTAGAGCACTACAGTGGACTGGGGTTATTGTCAACCCAACAATATTTCAATGTGAAATTAAAGCAAGCCTTTTCACAATGAATACGACTGTAAACACCTTATTAAGAACTGCTGACCCCCTTGCATCATTGAATGGCACAAAAGTAATGCACCCCACAGGCGTATGGCAACCTTTATTGTGTGGAATTATTTCTCCCGACAAGGCTTTTAGTGATCAAAAGAACTATGCATTTATTGCAAAGAAAAAAAGATTAAATGCAAGAGATAATTGCTGTACATGTTTTATTTCTACTCGGAGTACTTTGCAGATGAATGAATTCTGTGTAGCACCATTTTGTCCTTCTGTAGTCTACTATGAAACACAGAGCAGCTCAGGCTGAAAATGACCTTACTAACCAACAGGGGTTTCAATGTTCATTCGGTTTCTTTCATCTGTCCATGTATTGTTCACTATGGAAAGATTATTTCCACTAGTGCAGTTGTGCCGGGCAAAATGAACCATTATGCTCAAGTTTTTAATTTTAATGTTGTGCTTTGAAAAATAGGTGAAAACCTCCACCCACTGTTAATCTGCAGCCTTTTTCTGCTCATTCTACTGGGCCAGTCTGCAAGCTGTGTAATTCTGTACACAGCTCAGCTCATCAAAAAGCCGGGCATCCAGTTTGAATCTTCCCGGTGCAGACTGCACACATTGTAGGGACAATGTTTAGGAGAACCCAGCAAAGTGTTCAGTTCTGAGAAATGTGTCCCCCATTCTTCAAGGTAATTCACACAGTAGTCATAAAATGAACACACATATCCATTGGACTGGGCTTCCATTAGTTGTCCTTGTTCACAGAGGGCGTTTAGGAGGCCTTTCACTTCATTGATAAAAAAACATGCATCGCGCTGCCCAAAAACATGCATCACACCGCCCTTTCATTTTTTCTTTCAGTCTCATCAACCTTTGGCCAAAATCAATAGCATTTGAATTTTGCTTTTCTAAAGCCTTAATCGTATATTCTGCAGAAAACAGAGCCACGCCTCACCAATAGGGTTCTGCACACCCCACACCACTTAGTTTATTTTCCGAGATTGCCTCCTTCAACTTACAATAAAAATTGGTGGGAAAGCAAAAGCTGGGAAAAACAAAGTTTGTGTTTGTATTATCTGCACACAAGGCAATTACCTTTTCCCTTATATTATTTTTCTCCAGAGCCTGAAGCAGTTCCCCAAATAATATTATGGAGGTTTCCCCAGGGACTGAGGTGAATAGATGGGTAACGTTACTCAAATCCCGCTTGAGATCCTCCATAGCTAAAGGCGCCAGCACTTTGGTTATTAATGCTTCTGCTTTTGTGCGAGCACAGGTAAACTTCTCATCATACAGTTTCCTTATCAATGAGGATGCACTGTCCATTGATCTAAAGCTGTGGTTGTGCTTTGCGAGGTGATGGGCAAAAGTACCCTCAGAAGCAGCCCTACTGAAATCTGTGTCCCCGGGAACAGCCTTCCCAAAACACTGTTATATTGCTGCTGCTGGCAGCAGACAACCAACATTTGTGCGTCTTGGTTTGCAAGGGAATGACTTTTGCATCTCCTCAGTGGTGGTGCATCTCCTCTTGGGCATCTTTGGTAGCCACCTGGCTAGTATTTCTAGATAAAGCTTGGAGAAAAAAGTTATGCAAGTCATCATCATATTTATTTTGGATGTGCATAAAAAGAAATCCATACATACAGTGCAAAATACATAAATACATACCAATTATTACACAATAATGTAAGTCATCTTGATATGGTGAGCTTTGTTTCATGCAACAACAAAAACAAGTATTGTGATGACTGAACCACAGTTGGAGTAGTATACCTGAGAGGTCATTAAATGCCCAAATGTGTCTGTGACTTATACAGGTGCAACAAAGGGCACAACATTGGCATTTGACAAAAACCAAGAAAAGGAATGGAGAGTGGTGCCTGAATTGCAGGAGGGAACTGGGCAGGTTTTTACAGGCAAGCATAAAGCCTACACAGGTCCCCTTCCATGAGAGGGCAATACAGTATCGCCTCTCACCCTACCACTATCCCACCCGTCCGACCTACTCCTCCCCCTGCCCCAATCCCTCCCCTCTGCACTTTGTTAATTTCACTTGCACAATCCAAATGACACATGGCATAGTAGAGCCATTGTTTTTTTCTTCCAACCCCCACCCCCTTTTTAGTCTTGTGGCGCCTTTAAACACCATTTTGTGTATAGGCGCTTTAGAAATAATCAATAAACATACAAATTAAATTGTAAATCAATGTCTAGCAGAGTGGATTTGCTTTCACAACCACCATTGCCAATTAACAGCCACTAATTGCCCATTTGAACAATGCTGTCCAGTATCAAGATAATCAAATTCAAACTACATTTCAAAATATAATACTCCAATTAAAACTGCACGGTATTGGGAAGGACAGGACTGCCTTGGGTAACGTTTAGCTCAAAAGAAATAAAAAGGCTTCTGCTTGAAGAATATTAGGTTATACTAAAAACTCTTTAAGGCAACTGCTAGTGTGAAATCACACAATCAATATCACATTTAATTTCCTTACCTGTTGGGTATTGCAGGACGAGTTGGACGTGCAGCAGCAGAGATGAGGGCCACAAACTAGCTGGATGCACTGCCGGCAGGGAGCAGGTTGACGAGGATAATGCTTTGCCTGGTGTTGTGACAAGGGGGATTCACAGCCTTCCTAGTTTGTGGGTACTTCACATGATATATACAAAAGGAAGGATATAAACGTGCTTCAACCTAAATCACAAATATGGATCTTAACCCAAAACTCATTTATTTATACAAATATATAATTGGAATTGTATTATACATATCACACACAAACACTAAAAATCAAAGTAAAAGTCAGTATAAAACACACAATCCACAATAATAGACATATGTATACGCAAATAGTCAATAGTGGAGTGGATCTCAGTATCTCAATCCTAAATGGTTAATAATCACTTCAATGTGTACATTTGTGAACAGTTCTATTGAAAAACATAGCCCTACTTGCACCTAACAGCGAATTAATAGATGGACATTCATCAGGGGCATATACAACTTCTTGTGTGATTTGTCTTTGGGGCACCAAGTCGAATTAAACTTCCTGGAACCCTGGAATTCCTATAGATACCTAATAGGATGAAGGCACAATTTTAGTATACTGAAAGTCTTATAATTAGACCTCTAAATAACACTGCCCCCTAGAGTATAAGGTATCGATCTAAGTGGAATACCTATTTGTTAAGTTTGGACTTGATTTTCCAGTAACTCAATGCAATGTGTTGCTGAAACTTGTTTCCTTAATGGGGAATGTCAGTCAATCTTCCATCCGCTAGCCTAGGAGAGAAAACAACCGCAGTTGTGGATTCTAGTAGTGACTTTAAAAATACTGATTCAACAAACATCCTGGGGATCGCCTGACGATCTCTCAAGTAAAATTTCAAGGACCTTTTTTTTAGGAAAAATATTTAACCTCCCAACACACAGGAGAAATTATACAAATGCATTACATGAAGCTTCTCAAATCGTGCAAACCCAGAGTCCCCTTCTCCCATCCCATGCGTTCCCCGGCGAGCATAGTTCTCAGGCCTTAATCGGACTGGTGGCAGTAGCGGGTCGTTCATAGCGTGAATGGCTCTTGCAACCGGGCGCGGTTTGTGGGTCAGGGCCAGGTAGTTCAGGTCATAGTCCAGTACTGGCGCCCAGATGTCTCGAAATCGGTGAAGCAGTCCCGCTTTGGCCGCCGTGACCCTCTCGGCTATCAAAATATCCCAGAGTTGAACCCAGCAAAGGGCCATCAAGGGTCCGTCAGCAGACTTCCAGGTGCGGGCCACCGTGATCTTAGCCGCTAACAAGAACTGGGACACCATTAACCTCCCACTCTTACCTTCCAGATAATAGCCGAGCCTTGTCTTGATAATGATGTTAGGTTGGGTGCTAACATGGTAACAGGTTCCTCAATCTAATGAGGAAGGAGACCTATCCATGCTGAGCTCAAGTTATACCTCCTCAACAGTAATTCAAGATGCTACGTAAACCAATCTTATAGCTGCATTTACTTTAGGAGGATTCCAACAATTGGGCCACCAGGGCTTCCTCAACTGATGAACTTGATGTAGCACTGTGGCAAGGCCTGTAGATCAATCCCTCTAAAAGGCAGGGCCACTGGATGACTAACCACTGCAAAACAACATGCCAAGTATAACTGGTCTGTTGGCCAGTGGCAGTGAAACAAATTAACAAGGGCAAGTTACCAGTAGGCCATGGAAAAAAGCGCTTTACCTGCACAGGGTAGCTCGCTGCTCAGTCAGCCAGTAGTATAATTTGCAGGAGCATTTCCACAAACAAAATGGCTGCTATTTACGTGCCATTGCGCAATGACTTCATCGCGGCCTGAAAATGTCAATAGAATGATGCCAAACCGAGGTGGAAGAGCAGTCCAAGGCCTAAGGTGGCAACTAAACATGATCAGCTAGCTCAAGGTCAGAAGTAGCACAATGCTAGCTGTATACAAAGGGGTGGCACAAGGCCTATGGTGGCAACTAAACATGATCAGCTAGCTCAAGGTCAGAAGTAGCACAATGCTAGCTGTATACAAAGGGGCGGCACAAGGCCTAAGGTGGCAACTAAACATGATCAGCTAGCTCAAGGTCAGAAGTAGCACAATGCTAGCTGTATACAAAGGGGCGGCACAAGGCCTAAGGTGGCAACTAAACATGATCAGCTAGCTCAAGGTCAGAAGTAGCACAATGCTAGCTGTATACAAAGGGGCGGCACAAGGCCTAAGGTGGCAACTAAACATGATCAGCTAGCTCAAGGTCAGAAGTAGCACAATGCTAGCTGTATACAAAGGGGCGGCACAAGGCCTAAGGTGGCAACTAAACATGATCAGCTAGCTCAAGGTCAGAAGTAGCACAATGCTAGCTGTATACAAAGGGGCGGCACAAGGCCTAAGGTGGCAACTAAACATGATCAGCTAGCTCAAGGTCAGAAGTAGCACAATGCTAGCTGTATACAAAGGGGTGGCACAAGGCCTAAGGTGGCAACTAAACATGATCAGCTAGCTCAAGGTCAGAAGTAGCACAATGCTAGCTGTATACAAAGGGGCGGCACAAGGCCTAAGGTGGCAACTAAACATGATCAGCTAGCTCAAGGTCAGAAGTAGCACAATGCTAGCTGTATACAAAGGGGCGGCACAAGGCCTAAGGTGGCAACTAAACATGATCAGCTAGCTCAAGGTCAGAAGTAGCACAATGCTAGCTGTATACAAAGGGGCGGCACAAGGCCTAAGGTGGCAACTAAACATGATCAGCTAGCTCAAGGTCAGAAGTAGCACAATGCTAGCTGTATACAAAGGGGCGGCACAAGGCCTAAGGTGGCAACTAAACATGATCAGCTAGCTCAAGGTCAGAAGTAGCACAATGCTAGCTGTATACAAAGGGGTGGCACAAGGCCTAAGGTGGCAACTAAACATGATCAGCTAGCTCAAGGTCAGAAGTAGCACAATGCTAGCTGTATACAAAGGGGCGGCACAAGGCCTAAGGTGGCAACTAAACATGATCAGCTAGCTCAAGGTCAGAAGTAGCACAATGCTAGCTGTATACAAAGGGGTGGCACAAGGCCTAAGGTGGCAACTAAACATGATCAGCTAGCTCAAGGTCAGAAGTAGCACAATGCTAGCTGTATACAAAGGGGCGGCACAAGGCCTAAGGTGGCAACTAAACATGATCAGCTAGCTCAAGGTCAGAAGTAGCACAATGCTAGCTGTATACAAAGGGGCGGCACAAGGCCTAAGGTGGCAATGAAGATGAATGCAGCCATAAAGAGCATCACCCACTTTCTTGGCTCAAATAGAATACCTGGGACAACATAAATGACTATGTTCCGTATTGCGGATACGTATGTGTGTGTGTCTGTATTTATATCATATATATATCTCGTATATTTCTCTACAACCTGGGTATTCTGTTTCACACAATATCAACTCGTGCAATGCAAAACAAAGCCAAAACGGAACAGAAACAGAAGTGCAATCCAAAATAGTGCCGAGATTACAGGGTAAAATAACTTGCCCTGCTGGGAGTCTATTACCTGGTTCAGGAACTATCTTAGCTATACGGTTGGTATATTCCTACCTTATCGGTTTCTGGGATTTGGCTTACTCGAGGATGACTGTGCTCCATTCTCGTCCAGGGGCACTGCCATCTTGTGTTCATTATTAAGTTGTTGAATGGACGTACCGTGGGGGGCGCGATGATGTCATGCGTAACTAACACCGCGTTGAGAGTATGCTAGTTGCGACATTGTTGTACTATCTAGTGCCAAGTGTTGATAATTTTCCTGTATTATCGTAGTATGGCAGGCAAATCATGTCATGCTCTGTATTAGGACTGGTTACTCAGGTTATACGGTATCCCATGTGGGTCCGTGTAAACGTATTATGCATAAATAGTTGCCTGGCAGGTTTGCATATTATGGGTGGCCTTGAGTTGAGGCAAATGGCTAAATGGTCCGTATTAGAGAAAGTAGTTAAAGTGGGAGGTTACTCAACTGAAAGGGGACAGTTGCTCTTAGGTTGAATTTCTGTGGTATTAGTCTTGTGCTGACGTTATAAGCATACGTTGCAGCCTAACTAGTTGGTATTATTTTTGATACAACAACAAACTAGCCTTAGTTACCAAATGGGCCTTTTAGTTGTGACCTTTGACTTGTGGGTTGCTTCCTGCAGCGAGTCTATTGCCAAGGATGTTTGAGAACAGTCCATTGGAGTTCTGTTCAATAAAACAAAATGTTACTTTTCTGAATAAAAGATTGCATAAAAAGAAATGTTGTTATAGATTTTTATAAAGCGCACGTCACCAGAGGCATCATGGCACTAAGGACGCAACAGGATCAGAGGAAAGCCTAAAATAAATGGGTTATTAAAAGTCACTGAATGCTAAAATGGTCTTCATTGGCACAAAGGGAAAACGGGAGGGCATTCCACATTTTGGCTACTATAATGGAACTGGAACGGCCACCCATCCGAACAAGTTCGAATCGGGGAATTGCAAGAAGATGAGCGTCACTCGAGTGAAGAGAGCGGGCAGGCACATAGGGCTGCAACATCTCCTGTAAAGACTCTGCTCCCAAGCTAATAGGCTTGGTGAACAATGAAAAGGGATTTAAAAGTTATCCGCTTTTGTACAATGAAGGGCGTGCCGAACAGGAGAGATATGGAGACCATAGGGAGTGTTAGTAGCAATACGAGCCACAAGATTCTGCAATAACTGAAGGTGAAGAAGATGATAGAGTGGTTGTGCCAAAAACAGCGAGTTGTAGTAATCCAAGTAGCTCAAGATAAGAGAAGAACCCACAAGAGGGCAAAACGATCAGGAATAAAAGTCAGAACCTTCCGGAGAAACCTTAACTGAAAATGTCCAGCTTTACAGATAAGAGAGCGACTCGAAGAACATGAACCCCAAGTTCCTCACTTGAGACGCGGGTGAGGGGCATGGGCCAAGCTCCAGAGGCCAACAAGTAGCTGACCAGAGTGAAGAGGCAAGTAAAGGGCCAGAGCTAAGGCAAGAAGAGGAACCCACACCAAGACCTCAGTCCTATCCCCATTCAACATAAGCTAGTTGCTGCCCATCCAACTTCCTACTGCCAGTAGGAACCCCTAAGCTGAGACGATGATTTGAGTGTCATCAGCGTAGGAGTCGAAGCGGAAGCCGTGGGAGTGGATGAGCAGCAAAAGAGGCTGAATTAGATGTATTTATTTCAGCCCACAACGTCCTGAGGCATCTAGGCGCAAGTTAGAGAAAGTGCATGATACATTAGTGAAATACGAGAATAAGCAAATGGTTACGCACATAAAATGGTGTGTGTACAGGCAGAATATGAGTCAAATAGGTATGATTACAGACTGGCAGAGGCACACCTCATGGAGTTTGGGGCAGCATCAATCAATCAGGCTGCCACACAGAAAGGACTCTGTAGGTAAGTGAATAATAAGCAGTGAGCATATAAAAGGTCTTACCCACATAGAGGATACTCTGAAGGCACTCTAAGCTCAAAAAACGAATAAGGCTTTACATTCAATATTTATTTTCTTTTAACAAGGCTCTCTAAGCACAGAAAACGTCAAAACAGCACAGGAATGCGTTAGAGAGAAGGGATGTACTAAGGCATAGAAGGGATAGCATAGGCACATCTATGATCACCCGTGTTGGGAGTTAGTGAAATAGCATAACTTAATTAATAATTAAACCGTTTCGTTAGATGAGGAATAGTTAACCAAGGAAAGTTATGAAGTGCAATTAGAGTGAGATGAATTATGTTGGAAGGAAGATGCTGTGATTCATATCTACTTTCAGTTATATTTTAATACTACTTTTTTATTTTTTATTTTAAAGGTTTGTAATAAACTGAATATTTTTTTTTTTTTAAAAGAAATAGCATAGCAATGTCCAGGACATGACTTGCAGTATTCTTGGTTTGAGAGCAACACTCCTGAGGCGTAAGATCGTAGGTTGTTGGCAGCATGTGGTGTTTGTCTGTTCAATAAGGCAAAGAGGGGATGGAGCATAGGCTGGGGGCGCTTCAGAGTCCTCAAGGCCCGGACAGGCACACACAGGGCCTTTGAGTGGCCCTTAGAGTCGGGGGCGGCGTTTGCCTGCCGGCTAACAGTATTGTTGCACCAGTCACGTCTGCAGAATCAGGAAAGCAGAAGGTGGCCCTGTGCTTTCGATCACGGTGGCTATTTTTACAAAGGCCAATAATATGCAGGAGGCCCAGTGAAATTTGTGCCACGGACAGCGCACAGCGTTAGAGCACAAATTAATATATTTACGGCATCCCACATGGCAATCCTGGCATCCGTCGCATAATCCCCAAACCCAGAGGGGCTTGCCTGGTTCCAGTTGGTGTTGAGGCAGGCTCCTGATTTCCCTGGGGCCTCATGCCATTTAGGAAATCTACTTCTCAAGCCCCCGATGCTACAGCTCGCCTCTGGTGTGAGCTGTGATTTTGGGAGAGTGAGGGATGTTCAATAAAGCCGGGGACAAGGCATGCCCTAGGGAACACCACATGAAAGTGTGCTAGTTTGCGAGAGAATCTGGGTCCTGTCCATCAGGAAGGATGGAAACCAGGATAAGACCTGTCCACAGAGGCCGGCCAGGCAGAGGCAGTGCAGCAGCAAAAGATGGTGCACTGTGTCAAACATTGCTGAAAGATCAAAAAGAACCAGTGCACCCGCAGACCCCTGATCTACCAATCAGGTCAGGTCATCCAGAACAGAGACAAGTACACTTTCCGTGAGATTGGAAAGGATCCAGCAATGTAGAATGCTCAAGAAGAGGTGAACCAAAAGATTCCAAAAGTTTCATAGTGAATAGGAGCAAAGAAATAGGGCAGAAGTTAGTAAAAGCAAGGGAAGGTTCCTTTAAAAGAAGGATAATGCATGACTGCTTTCTCACAGGAGAAATAGAGCCAGAAGAACAGGACAGATTAACCGCATGAGAAACTCAGGGGGCAATTAAGGCATGATTTCAAGGTCGCCCTCTGCCACTTAAATGGGCCAGTGAGTCTGCGACTGTAGTGATAAGTGATATAGTGGAGAAGTCCACCAATTGGGCAGCGTTACACTCAGTTTGAATATTTGATATATCTTACTTGACTACCCTGTGTTAACTGCGTTTCAAAACCTGTTGGACGGCAGACAACATGCGAGGGGCCTGGGTCTGAACTTAAAAAGGAACCACCAAGTGGTCTGACCATAAAATGGGAAAAGAGGGAAAGACAATAACCAAAGATCTGGCCGCGAACACCAGATCCATGGTATTCCCAATGAGTGAGTTGGGCCACAAACCAACTGCTCAAAGCCCAAATCAATCATAGATTCAAAAACATGCATTGCTACTATTGAGAGCAGCGGGTTGAATTTTCCAAATTAGAATCTCCCACGATCGAGAGATTTGGAAATTGCAAACATAAATTAGCAGCGAGTTCAACAAATTGGTTACAGAAAGAAGGGGTCCGTCCAGGTGGGTGGTGCACCATTAGAATATGGATGGTAACTGTAGGAGATACGACAATATGAGCCTGAAGAGACTCCAGCTTCATATAATGAACTAGCGCCAAAAGCGTAGCTATCGGAGGGGTGTTATAAATAATAGCGATACCCCCCTGGATAGACACACACCCTATCATCACAGAGTATTCTATACGTTTTGGGAAGGGATTGGACCACCATATGCCCAGATGAATTGCTTAGCCAGGTCTCCGTGATATAAACTAGGTCCAGGCTCAGCTCCGTATTAAGATCATTACATGAAGCCAGGGGCGTTGCTAGGGGGGGGCTAAGGGGGCTATAGCCCCTGATCTTTTGGTTGTAGCCCCGGATAGAATCTCAGGAGCTACAGCCAAAAGACTAGCTAGCCCCCAGTCCCAACAGTTCTGACATCAGCTTAGCCCCGGGTCTTTTCCAGACCTAGCAACTCCCCTGCATGAAGCTGCACGAGACACCAGTGACCGTGCATTAGCAAGTAGTACTTTATACATACCTTCTCCCTTCACTACTACTGGGGAGAAAGGCGTCAGAGGGGGCAGCAGAGTGTGCTGTTGTGCTAAATTCAGGTCCTCCTGGGACCATTTCTTATTTAAAATATTGGCAGGACACGGGGAAGTGACCCACAGCCTGGACTGCGCACAGACGGGCTTAACTTTGGTGCAACAACTACGCTCCCGCTGTGCTCGTCCAGCGCGGCCTGTACGCCACCTCTGCACTCGTCCGCTGTGCTTCCTGGTCTGGGTCTGATTAGGTATACACATGGTATAGACGAGGGCTGTCTCTGTGATGCTGCCTATAGACAGCAAAGAGAGACTACGGCTGTGAATACATGCTGGTCTCCATAGAAAAAACACTGCACTGCGGAGTTCGACTACAGCGTGCAAAAGAGGCCAGGAACCTTCAGCCCTAATGGCTACAAGGAACTCAGGAAATAAATAAATCAATTAATAGTGCATGTATGGCGTCCAGTCAACCGCCATGGTCCAGTTTATGATACTGGCACCTAAAAGGAAATAAAAGCAAATTGCATCCAAGAACAAAATTATAATAACAGAAAATAAAAGAACCTGGAGGCTGACGTCTACCTGGAGTATCCGCTGATTACCAGCAGAACCGGAGGATAAAGCCACAAAATGGCTTGTCCCTGTGATGCTGCCTATAGACAGCAAGGAGAGACTACGGCTGCAAATACACGCTGGTCTCTGTAAACAAAATACTGCACTGCTGAGTTACGGCGTGCAAAAGCCTTATACTAGTGCACTGTGAGGAGTCAGAAATGTGAGACGGACACACAGAAGATGAGAGGATCCCATCGTCATGGAAAAGTTGAAGATTGTTGCACCACCAGGGAAGAGACCGGCCGCGGAGTGCTCCGTCACAAGGCACCACCTTTTGGTCATGATACAGTGGTTAGTGGCTATCCGGTTGCCGGGGTACTCAGCACGGGCAATTCGACCACTAGACGTCCTGGAAGCGAAGAAAAAGCAAGGGACTGGTTGTTCCCACCAGTCAGTGGAAGAAGACTCTCCAGCAGGGAGATCTCCTCTGTCGTTGGGAAGTGGTGAGTCGGTTCAGCAAGGCTCCACCAGAGGTGTCGTCGTTGCAGTTCAGCTCAGCTTTACCCTCGTCGGATTCTTAGGTCCTGTGGCGACTTCTGAAGTTCCAGTCCCAAAAGCCCTGCTTTTATACAGAAAACCGCCATTCATTCAGCCTAGCTGTCAATCAAACATGCTAAGTGGTGAGCGGGGCGGCTCACCACTCGGGCCAATCACACCAGAGTGCGACTTGAGTTGGCAAGGCAACTTAGTCCAGGGTGCTTAAACCCCCTCCCACACCCCCTGTGGTACCCAGACAGAATGGCACCACTCTGGAGGGCTTCTGTGCAGAAGCCCACCAAAAGTGGAACAAAGGGCTCAACCTTTGGTTCGGAGTTACAGAGGCGAACACATACGCCATTTTAAAGCTGAGTTCTAGCAGAAAATACCAACCGGTGGATTTATTTAAGACAAATAAACCGGTAGTATGTTAGAGACTAATGTGAAAAAGTATTAGCCTCCAACAATGGGAAGAATCCCATAGGAATATATTTGCGGTCGAATATAAAAAGTAGCATCCACTGCCACCAGCCAAAACTCGACGAGGGGGGACGGGACAGTGCCCCCTCGAACAATAGACCCAGGGGTAATCAAATTACCCCTACCAGTACGTCCACAATAGGATGGTTTGTACTGGTTCTGTTAGTAAATTTAGGTCTAGTAAAGCCAATGGTGACTTTACATGCCCTGGGAGACAGTAGTCAGTCCCAGGGTATGGAGTCTATTGTGGGGGTCACCTAGGACACCCCAGTGTTACGGCACAGAGAGTGCTGTGTAACACACATAGCAAAACACATGAGACCCTATGGAGTAAAAGACCCCATACCCCATAGAACACATTAACATTCAAAGAAATACCACAAATCATGTCCAAGAGTGGGAGAAAAAGAGTCTCACTCTTGGCAGGATGAAAAAAAAAAAAATAGAAATCCAGCAAAGCTGCTGGGGGACTCACTAGGTTAGGAAATTCAGCCTAAACGGAGAATTCTCCCTAACATGCACTGCAAGTGCTTTCACTAAATGTGAATGGCCTCAATTCCCCGGTTAAGAGGAAGAAAGTTGAGGGGTTCCTCATACGGGAACACCCCCATGTAGTGGCTCTGCAGGAGATCCAAAAATATTTAACCTCCCAACACACAGGAGAAATTATACAAATGCATTACATGAAGCTTCTCAAATCGTGCAAACCCAGAGTCCCCTTCTCCCATCCCATGCGTTCCCCGGCGAGCATAGTTCTCAGGCCTTAATCGGACTGGTGGCAGTAGCGGGTCGTTCATAGCGTGAATGGCTCTTGCAACCGGGCGCGGTTTGTGGGTCAGGGCCAGGTAGTTCAGGTCATAGTCCAGTACTGGCGCCCAGATGTCTCGAAATCGGTGAAGCAGTCCCGCTTTGGCCGCCGTGACCCTCTCGGCTATCAAAATATCCCAGAGTTGAACCCAGCAAAGGGCCATCAAGGTTCCGTCAGCAGACTTCCAGGTGCGGGCCACCGTGATCTTAGCCGCTAACAAGAACTGGGACACCATTAACCTCCCACTCTTACCTTCCAGATAATAGCCGAGCCTTGTCTTGATAATGATGTTAGGTTGGGTGCTAACATGGTAACAGGTTCCTCAATCTAATGAGGAAGGAGACCTATCCATGCTGAGCTCAAGTTATACCTCCTCAACAGTAATTCAAGATGCTACGTAAACCAATCTTATAGCTGCATTTACTTTAGGAGGATTCCAACAATTGGGCCACCAGGGCTTCCTCAACTGATGAACTTGATGTAGCACTGTGGCAAGGCCTGTAGATCAATCCCTCTAAAAGGCAGGGCCACTGGATGACTAACCACTGCAAAACAACATGCCAAGTATAACTGGTCTGTTGGCCAGTGGCAGTGAAACAAATTAACAAGGGCAAGTTACCAGTAGGCCATGGAAAAAAGCGCTTTACCTGCACAGGGTAGCTCGCTGCTCAGTCAGCCAGTAGTATAATTTGCAGGAGCATTTCCACAAACAAAATGGCTGCTATTTACGTGCCATTGCGCAATGACTTCATCGCGGCCTGAAAATGTCAATAGAATGATGCCAAACCGAGGTGGAAGAGCAGTCCAAGGCCTAAGGTGGCAACTAAACATGATCAGCTAGCTCAAGGTCAGAAGTAGCACAATGCTAGCTGTATACAAAGGGGTGGCACAAGGCCTATGGTGGCAACTAAACATGATCAGCTAGCTCAAGGTCAGAAGTAGCACAATGCTAGCTGTATACAAAGGGGCGGCACAAGGCCTAAGGTGGCAACTAAACATGATCAGCTAGCTCAAGGTCAGAAGTAGCACAATGCTAGCTGTATACAAAGGGGCGGCACAAGGCCTAAGGTGGCAACTAAACATGATCAGCTAGCTCAAGGTCAGAAGTAGCACAATGCTAGCTGTATACAAAGGGGCGGCACAAGGCCTAAGGTGGCAACTAAACATGATCAGCTAGCTCAAGGTCAGAAGTAGCACAATGCTAGCTGTATACAAAGGGGTGGCACAAGGCCTAAGGTGGCAACTAAACATGATCAGCTAGCTCAAGGTCAGAAGTAGCACAATGCTAGCTGTATACAAAGGGGTGGCACAAGGCCTAAGGTGGCAACTAAACATGATCAGCTAGCTCAAGGTCAGAAGTAGCACAATGCTAGCTGTATACAAAGGGGTGGCACAAGGCCTAAGGTGGCAACTAAACATGATCAGCTAGCTCAAGGTCAGAAGTAGCACAATGCTAGCTGTATACAAAGGGGCGGCACAAGGCCTAAGGTGGCAACGAAACATGATCAGCTAGCTCAAGGTCAGAAGTAGCACAATGCTAGCTGTATACAAAGGGGCGGCACAAGGCCTAAGGTGGCAACTAAACATGATCAGCTAGCTCAAGGTCAGAAGTAGCACAATGCTAGCTGTATACAAAGGGGTGGCACAAGGCCTAAGGTGGCAACTAAACATGATCAGCTAGCTCAAGGTCAGAAGTAGCACAATGCTAGCTGTATACAAAGGGGCGGCACAAGGCCTAAGGTGGCAACTAAACATGATCAGCTAGCTCAAGGTCAGAAGTAGCACAATGCTAGCTGTATACAAAGGGGTGGCACAAGGCCTATGGTGGCAACTAAACATGATCAGCTAGCTCAAGGTCAGAAGTAGCACAATGCTAGCTGTATACAAAGGGGTGGCACAAGGCCTATGGTGGCAACTAAACATGATCAGCTAGCTCAAGGTCAGAAGTAGCACAATGCTAGCTGTATACAAAGGGGCGGCACAAGGCCTAAGGTGGCAACTAAACATGATCAGCTAGCTCAAGGTCAGAAGTAGCACAATGCTAGCTGTATACAAAGGGGCGGCACAAGGCCTAGGGTGGCAATGAAGATGAATGCAGCCATAAAGAGCATCACCCACTTTCTTGGCTCAAATAGAATACCTGGGACAACATAAATGACTATGTTCCGTATTGCAGATACGTATGTGTGTGTCTGTATTTATATCATATATATACTCTAGTCGGTAGACATACATATATCTCGTACATTTCTCTACAACATGGGTATTCTGTTTCACACAATATCAACTTGTGCAATGCAAAACAAAACCAAAACGGAACAGAAACAGAAGTGCAATCCAAAATAGTGCCGAGATTACAGGGTAAAATAACTTGCCCTGCTGGGAGTCTATTAGCTGGTTCAGGAACTATCTTAGCTATATAGTTGGTATATTCCTACCTTATAGGTTTCTGGGATTTGGCTTACTCGAGGATGACTGTGCTCCATTCTCGTCCTGGGGCACTGCCATCTTGTGTTCATTATTAAGTTGTTGAATGGACGTACTGTGGGGGGTGCGATGATGTCATGTGTAACTAACACCGCGTTGAGAGTATGCTAGTTGCGACATTGTCGTACTATCTAGTGCCTAGTGTTGATAATTCTTCTGTATTATCGTAGTATGGCAGGCAAATCATGTCATGCTCCGTATTAGGACTGGTTACTCAGGTTATACGGTATCCCATGTGGGTCCGTGTAAACGTATTATGCATAAATTGTTGCCTGGCAGGTTTGCATATTATGGGTGGCCTTGAGTTGAGGCAAATGGCTAAATGGCTAAATGGTCCGTATTAGAGAAAGTAGTTAAAGTGGGAGGTTACTCAACTGAAAGGGGACAGTTGCTCTTAGGTTGAATTTCTGTGGTATTAGTCTTGTGCTGACGTTATAAGCATACGTTGCAGCCTAACTAGTTGGTATTATTTTTGATACAACAACAAACTAGCCTTAGTTACCAAATGGGCCTTTTAGTTGTGACCTTTGACTTGTGGGTTGCTTCCTGCAGCGAGTCTATTGCCAAGGATGTTTGAGAACAGTCCATTGGAGTTCTGTTCAATAAAACAAAATGTTACTTTTCTGAATAAAAGATTGCATAAAAAGAAATGTTGTTATAGATTTTTATAAAGCGCACGTCACCAGAGGCATCATGGCACTAAGGATGCAACAGGATCAGAGGAAAGCCTAAAATAAATGGGTTATTAAAAGTCACTGAATGCTAAAATAGTCTTCATTGGCACAAAGGGAAAACGGGAGGGCATTCCACATTTTTTCTGCTATAATGGGACGGAACGGCCATCCATCCGAACAAGTTGGAATCGGGGAATTGCAAGAAGAGCGTCACTCGAGTGAAGAGAGCGGGCAGGCACATAGGGCTGCAACATCTCCTGTAAAGACTCTGCTCCCAAGCTAATAGGCTCGGTGAACAATGAAAAGGGATTTAAAAGTTATCCGCTTTTGTACAGGCAGCCAATGAAGGGCGTGCAGAACAGGAGAGATATGGAGACCATAGGGAGTGTTAGTAGCAATACGAGCCACAAGATTCTGCAATAGCTGAAGGTGAAGAAGATGATAGAGTGGTTGTGCCAAAAACAGCGAGTTGTAGTAATCCAAGTAGCTCAAGATAAGAGAAGAACCCACAAGAGGGCAAAACGATCAGGAAGAAAAGTCAGAACCTTCCGGAGAAACCTTAACTGAAAATGTCCAGCTTTACAGATAAGCTGTCCTGGGATACAGCTGATAGCGACTCGAAGAACATGAACCCCAAGTTCCTCACCTGAGACGCGGGTGAGGGGCATGGGCCAAGCTCCAGAGGCCACCAAGTAGCTGACCAGAGTGAAGGGCCAGAGCTAAGGCAAGAAGAGGAACCCACACCAAGACCTCAGTCCTATCCCCATTCAACATAAACCAGTTGCTGCCCATCCAACTTCCTACTGCCAGTAGGAACCCCTAAGCTGAGACGATGATTTGAGTGTCATCAGCGTAGGAGTCGAAGCGGAAGCCGTGGGAGTGGATGAGCAGCAAAAGAGGCTGAATTAGATGTATTTATTTCAGCGCACAACGTCCTGAGGCATCTAGGCGCAAGTTAGAGAAAGTGCATGATACATTAGTGAAATACGAGAATAAGCAAATGGTTACGCACATAAAATGGTGTGTGTACAGGCAGAATATGAGTCAAATAGGTATGATTACAGACTGGCAGAGGCACACCTCATGGAGTTTGGGGCAGCATCAATCAATCAGGCTGCCACAGAGTAAGGACTCTGTAGGTAAGTGAATAATAAGCAGTGAGCATATAAAAGGTCTTACCCACATAGAGGATACTCTGAAGGCACTCTAAGCTCAAAAAACGAATAAGGCTCTACATTCAATATTTATTTTCTTTTACCAAGGCTCTCTAAGCACAGAAAACGTCAAAACAGCACAGGAATGCTTTAGAGAGAAGGGATGTACTAAGGCATAGAAGGGATAGCATAGGCACATCTATGATCACCCGTGTTGGGAGTTAGTGAAATAGCATAACTTAATTAATAATTAAACCATTTCGTTAGATGAGGAATAGTTAACCAAGGAAAGTTATGAAGTGCAATTAGAGTGAGATGAATTATGTTGCAAGGAAGATGCTGTGATTCATTTCTACTTTCAGTTATATTTTAATACTACTTTTTTATTTTTTATTTTAAAGGTTTGTAATAAACTGAATAATTTTTTTTTTTTAAAAAGAAATAGCATAGCAATGTCCAGGACATGACTTGCAGTATTCTTGGTTTGAGAGCAACACTCCTGAGGCGTAAGATCGTAGGTTGTTGGCAGCATGTGGTGTTTGTCTGTTCAATAAGGCAAAGAGGGGATGGAGCATAGGCTGGGGGCGCTTCAGAGTCCTCAAGGCCCGGACAGGCACACACAGGGCCTTTGAGTGGCCCTTAGAGTCGGGGCGGCGTTTGCCTGCCGGCTAACAGTATTGTTGCACCAGTCACGTCTGCAGAATCAGGAAAGCAGAAGGTGGCCCTGTGCTTTCGATCACGGTGGCTATTTTTACAAAGGCCAATAATATTCAGGAGGCCCAGTGAAATTTGTGCCACGGACAGCGCACAGCGTTAGAGCACAAATTAATATATTTACGGCATCCCACATGGCAATCCTGGCATCCGTCGCATAATCCCCAAACCCAGAGGGGCTTGCCTGGTGCCAGTTGGTGTTGAGGCAGGCTCCTGATTTCCCTGGGGCCTCATGCCATTTAGGAAATCTACTTCTCAAGCCCCCGATGCTGCAGCTCGCCTCTGGTGTGAGCTGTGATTTTGGGAGGGTGAGGGATGTTCAATAAAGCCGGGGACAAGGCATGCCCTAGGGAACACCACATGAAAGTGTGCTAGTTTGCGAGAGAATCTGGGTCCTGTCCATCTGGAAGGATGGAAACCAGGATAAGACCTGTCCACAGAGGCCGGCCAGGCAGAGGCAGTGCAGCAGCAAAAGATGGTGCACTGTGTCAAACACTGCTGAAAGATCAAAAAGAACCAGTGCACCCGCAGACCCCTGATCTACCAATCAGGTCAGGTCATCCAGAACAGAGACAAGTACACTTTCCGTGAGATTGGAAAGGATCCAGCAATGTAGAATGCTCAAGAAGAGGTGAACCAAAAGATTCCAAAAGTTTCATAGTGAATAGGAGCAAAGAAATAGGGCGGAAGTAAGTAAAAGCAAGGGAAGGTTCCTTTAAAAGAAGGATAATGCATGACTGCTTTCTCACAGGAGAAATAGAGCCAGAAGAACAGGACAGATTAACCGCATGAGATACTCAGGGGGCAATTAAGGCATGATTTCAAGGTCGCCCTCTGCCACTTAAATGGGCCAATGAGTCTGCGACTGTAGTGATAAGTGATATAGTGGAGAAGTCCACCAATTGGGCAGCGTTACACTCAGTTTGAATATTTGATATATCTTACTTGGCTAACCTGTGCTAACTGCGTTTCAAAACCTGTTGGACGGCAGACACCATGCGAGGGGCCTGGGTCTGAACTTAAAAAGGAACCACCAAGTGGTCTGACCATAAAATGGGAAAAGAAAGAAAGACAATAACCAAAGATCTGGCCGCGAACACCAGATCCATGGTATTCCCAATGAGTGAGTTGGGCCACAAACCAACTGCTCAAAGCCCAAATCAATCATAGATTCAAAAACATGCATTGCTACTATTGAGAGCAGCGGGTTGAATTTTCCAAATTAGAATATCCCACGATCGAGAGATTTGGAAATTGCAAACATAAATTAGCAGCGAGTTCAACAAATTGGTTACAGAAAGAAGGGGTCCATCCAGGTGGGTGGTGCACCATTAGAATATGGATGGTAACTGTAGGAGATACGACAATATGAGCCTGAAGAGACTCCAGCTTCATATAATGAACTAGCGCCAAAAGCGTAGCTATCGGAGGGGTGTTATAAATAATAGCGATACCCCCCTGGATAGACACACACCCTATCATCACAGAGTATTCTATACATTTTGGGAAGGGATTGGACCACCGTATGCCCAGATGAATTGCTTAGCCAGGTCTCCGTGATATAAACTAGGTCCAGGCTCAGCTCCGTATTAAGATCATTACATGAAGCCAGGGGTGTTGCTAGGGGGGGGCTAAGGGAGCTATAGCCCCTGATCTTTTGGTTGTAGCCCCGGATAGAATCTCAGGAGCTACAGCCAAAAGACTAGCTAGCCCCCAGTCCCAACAGTTCTGACATCAGCTTAGCCCCGGGTCTTTTCCAGACCTAGCAACTCCCCTGCATGAAGCTGCACGAGACACCAGTGACCGTGCATTAGCAAGTAGTACTTTATACATACCTTCTCCCTTCACTACTACTGGGGAGAAAGGCGTCAGAGGAGGCAGCAGAGTGTGCTGTTGTGCTAAATTCAGGTCCTCCTGGGATCATTTCTTATTTAAAATATTGGCAGGACAGGGGGAAGTGACCCACAGCCTGGACTGCGCACAGACGGGCTTAACTTTGGTGCAACAACTACGCTCCCGCTGTGCTCGTCCAGCACGGCCTGTACGCCACCTCTGCGCTCGTCCGCTGTGCTTCCTGGTCTGTGTCTGATTAGGTATACACATGGTATAGACGAGGGCTGTCTCTGTGATGCTGCCTATAGACAGCAAAGAGAGACTACGGCTGTGAATACATGCTGGTCTCCATAGAAAAAACACTGCACTGCGGAGTTCGACTACAGCGTGCAAAAGAGGCCAGGAACCTTCAGCCCTAATGGCTACAAGGAACTCAGGAAATAAATAAATCAATTAATAGTGCATGTATGGCGTCCAGTCAACCGCCATGGTCCAGTTTATGATACTGGCACCTAAAAGGAAATAAAAGCAAATTGCATCCAAGAACGAAATTATAATAACAGAAAATAAAAGAACCTGGAGGCTGACGTCTACCTAGAGTATCCGCTGATTACCAGGAGAACCGGAGGATAAAGCCACAAAATGGCTTGTCCCTGTGATGCTGCCTATAGACAGCAAGGAGAGTCTACGGCTGCGAATACACGCTGGTCTCTGTAAACAAAATACTGCACTGCTGAGTTACGGCGTGCAAAAGCCTTATACTAGTGCACTGTGAGGAGTCAGAAATGTGAGACGGACACACAGAAGATGAGAGAATCCCGTCGTCGTGGAAAAGTTGAAGATCATTGCACCACCAGGGAAGAGACCGGCCGCAGAGTGCTCCGTCACAAGGCACCACCTTTTGGTCGCGGTACAGTGGTTAGTGGCTATCCGTTTGCCGGGGTGCTCAGCACGGGCAATTCGACCACTAGACGTCCTGGAAGCGAAGAAAAAGCAAGGGACTGGTTGTTCCCACCAGTCAGTGGAAGAAGACTCTCCAGCAGGGAGATCTCCTCTGTCGTTGGGAAGTGGTGAGTCGGTTCAGCAAGGCTCCACCAGAGGTGTCGTCGTTGCAGGTCGGCTCAGCTTTACCCTCGTCGGATTCTTAGGTCCTGTTGCGACTTCTGAAGTTCCAGTCCCAAAAGCCCTGCTTTTATGCAGAAAACCGCCATTCATTCAGCCTAGCTGTCAATCAAACATGCTAAGTGGTGAGCGGGCGGCTCACCACTCGGGCCAATCACACCAGAGTGCGACTTGAGTTGGCAAGCCAACTCAGTCCAGGGTGCCTAAACCCCCTCCCACACCCCCTGTGGTACCCAGACAGAATGGCACCACTCTGGAGGGCTTCTGTGCAGAAGCCCACCAAAAGTGGAACAAAGGGCTCAACCTTTGGTTCGGAGTTCTAGCAGAAAATACCAACCGGTGGATTTATTTAAGACAAATAAACCAGTGGTATGTTAGAGACTAATGTGAAAAAGTATTAGCCTCCAACAATGGGAAGAATCCCATAGGAATATATTTGCGGTCGAATATAAAAAGTAGTATCCACTGCCACCAGCCAAAACTCGACGAGGGGGGACGGGACAGTGCCCCCTCGAACAACAGACCCAGGGGTAATCGAATTACCCCTACCAGTACGTCCACAATAGGTTGGTTTGTACTAGTTCTGTTAGTAAATTTAGGTCTAGTAAAGCCAATGGTGACTTTACATTCCCTGGGAGACAGTAGTCAGTCCCAGGGTATGGAGTCTATGGGGGGGATCCTCTAGGACACCCCAGTGTTACGGCACGGAGGGTGCGGTGTAACACACATAGCAAAACACTTGAGGCCCTATGGAGTAAAAGACCCCATAGCCCATAGAACACATTGACATTCAAAGAAATCAACCACATTCATGTCCAAGAGTGGGAGAAAGAGTCTCACTCTTGGCAGGATGAGAAAAACAAACTCCAGAAATCCAGCAAAGCTGCTGGGGGACTCACTAGTTTAGGAAATTCAGCCTAAACAGAGAATTCTCCCTAACAGGGGCCATCCACTTTCTCGATGATATCGAGGTTGACCAGATTGTCCAGTTCTTTATCCACTAGCTCCCTCAAGTGGAAAGGCACCCTGCGGTGCTTGAGAGCAATGCGCTGCACAGAATCGTTTATGTGCAGCCTCACCGGATTGCCGGCCATCTGTCCAATCCCTCGGAATATTTGGAAGTATTTGTCTAGTAAGGTTTGAATGTCCTCCCACGTATACTGAATACGCAAAACTTACAATCCCCAGGGCTTCCGCTGCAGCACAGCTCACCAGTGTGTTGGTTCTGACAGGTGTTATATAGAAGCGTGCTCTTATTTTCGAACCACCAAGCCCACCTCCGCTACAAAGTCTCGGGAGGATAGCTCACAGGAACGTGCTCACCTTGGAAGCAAGACGACACGGAGCACCTCAGGTTCGATCCCCGGGTCCGTGCTTAGAAACCTCTGGGTATTAAACGCGTTATAAATAACCTATCATATATTCATATATATTCACCATCTAGAGGAATTGGCTGGGAACCCCTAAACGTGACGATGTGAGCCCTGGAGGCGGGCAGTTTCGGGGGGCACTCCATGGCGTCAGTGTTCCCTGGCTTTCACATTGATGGATGCCCCCGTGTCCACCAGTTATGGAACAGAAGATTCATTGACTGCACCAATGCACCGCGGTTCCCTTCTGCTCTTGTAATTGAGGGCCTCAACGCTAGATACAAAGAAAATGTTCTCTTCTTCCTCCTCATCCAGTTGTGCATCATCCTCACCCTGATCGACCTGGGCAACGTTGGGCGGGCGTGATTGGTGAAAGAAGCCAGACCGCACCGGACCTCTCGGCACAATCACCGGCAAGGACGCCCTGCATACCCGGGCATAGTGGTCAGCCAGGCCGCATAGCCGCAAGTCTTTCCTGCCGCTGGATACTCAGCAGGATGGGGCAGGTCATACCCGCACTTCAGGCACGCCTCCCCGGGCTTTCCGCCCCTGTCACGGAAGTTGCCTGCTGGCCTCCTGGCACCTCTGCCGCCACGACCCACGGCACAGCCCTCTTCCGTCTTGACTGGACGTACTCCCGCTTACATTCTGGATGTTGTACCTCAGATACTTCTTGGCAGTGAACCAGTTCCAGGATGCGAGGCAAGGTGATCCCAGGTTCCCTCAGCACCTGTTGTTAGGGAGAATTCTCTGTAAGGCTAATTTCCCAAACCTAGTGAGTCCCCCAGCAGCTTTGCTGGATTTTTGGGGTTTATTTTTTTCTCTCCTGCTTAGACTGAGATTCTTTTGCTCCCACTCTTAGACATGATTTGAGGTGTTCCTTTAACTTTCCATGGCCCTCATTACGACCCTGGCGGAAAGCGACTGACCGGAGCGCCACAGCGTAAATAGCGTTTCCGCCATTACACGAAGGAGCAAAGTGCGGCCCATTCCGACCCATCGGGCACGAGCACCACGGCATGGCGGAGGTGCAAAGTCCGCAACGGCGGAAATGACCCCAAAACGGCCCACACCGCCGCCGTACGGCGCCCCAGGTGCAATACCGCCACCCCTCTTAGCGGTCACCGCAGTGTGCGCCTACCGGAAAGTACGGTGGCCGGAAATATACGGAAACGGAAGTTAAAACATGGGCCCGGAACGGGAAACATCCCGGCGTACACCTATAAATACACTAAAACCACATAACCACTAAAATCACTACCCTGAAACACACCCCAACCCGTCAACCACCCTAGCGAAACCAAGAATAATGGGAAAAGCAGCGAAGAAAGCGTGCGACCGCAAGCGGCAGGTCCACTTCTCCCGTGAGGAACTCACCGTGCTAACAGAGACCCTCCAGGAGAATGCTGCCGTCGTCTTCTGCACGCAAATGACCAGGACGGCACTTGCAAACAAGAAGGCCATATGGGCTCTGGTGGCACAGCGGGTAAGTGCGGTGGGGACCGCACCCCGCACCCCACAGCAATGCCGCAAGCGATGGGACGACCTGCGGATACGCGTCCGCAGCATACTCTCTGCCAACCGCAACATTGCCACAGCCACCGGGGGAGGTCCTGAATCACCCATCAAGTTGACCCCCTGGGAAGAAATCTGTGCCTCCACCATCGGAATGGAGAGCATAGAGGGAGTCGGAGGGATGGAGAAAGGAGTGCAGACATCCGAAGATACAGGTAGGTGGGCCAGGAAAAACAATGCCAAATCCACACAGTCCATCCATGTGAAGTACCATGCGTCCACATAGTGCAACAGAAACACATGTCCAGGAGAACGTCCACACACATCGGCCTGATAGCGCACGTTAAAACCCACAATAAATACATAAATAATCAAAAACCCCTAATACACGCACTACACGTGCAGCAGGCACACCCTAACTGCAGGCTGCCAAACAACTGCACCCTCACTCCACACACAAATCAAAGCACCTCCAAGGGCCCGGCCCAAATCACCCTCAGGTACCACCCCAATGCATGTGACACAATGCAATTCCAATTCCCACAGACCCACCAATAACCCTCGCCCTCCTCTACTCCACCACAGGTTCCGATCCAAACGACGAGCTACAGGACACCCCTACCAGCACACCTGCAAAGAGGGCCAAGACCAACGGCCAGAGACCCTCCACCTCAGCTGCACGCATCAAGACACGGCAGCAGCACAAATCAGGTGGCAGCACAGAGGAGGGAACATCAACAGGCACCCCAGCAGCCAGCATGCCCACAACACCACCACCACAGGTCCCCCCAATGGATGCCACAGAAGGCACTGCCTCCGGTGGCAGCAGCACCATAGGTGACACCCCATTGATGGCAGCATGCTCCGACACAGAAAACGGGGATGCCGAAGTCAGATCCATCCATGACCTGTCCCAATCCCCCTGTCTGTCCCATCCCGTACAACATGAGGATACCACGCAGGGGCACCCACAAGACGACGACTGGCCATCCCCCCCAAGCCCTGTGGCAATGCAACATGAGGACAACAGCCCCTCTGTGACACCCCCGCAAATGGCCTTGGCCCAGCAGAGGCAACAGTCCCTCGACCAGTTGATCGAACAACAGCAGCAACTGGCCACGCTCCTCAAGGACCATGCTGATGAATGTGGGGGCACTAAGGCAGACATAGAAACATCAACTGAGACACTTAGGGCACAAATCGAGAGTAGCACCGAGAGCCTGAGAGTCCAAATGGAGAGAAGCACCGAGAGCCTCAGGGGGGAACTGCATGCGACGGCCAAGGACGTATGTGCCGAACTTGCCGCAGTGCGCCGTGTGCTCACTGAGCTCTCGCAAACCCTTAGGGACATGCATGGACGTGAGCAGGCAGACACATCATCCGTTGCAAGCTCCGTCCAGGGCAGCCCCCAACGTAGATCTGGAAGGAACCTGCGCTCCACAGGCAGGGGTGCCCCTGATACCCGCAGAGGGGGCTTGCAATAGCGACAGCCCACTGACAATGAGCATCTTTGGACACTGGTGTTCGGGGGGGAGGTAGGGGGGTGGAGGGGGTGTGTTGGGCTCACTTGGGTGGCGGGTCGATAGGGTGTTCAACATGACATCACATATGCCATAAAAAGTGCACGATCAACCAATGAGATGTGTGGACATTGATCTTTGTGTACTAGGCCATCATAGGCGTACAGTCCATATTGTGCATGTCCCAGACACACGCAGTGCCACGAGTCCCGTGTCCATGTCTCAGCCACCAGGCGTGAGTGCTAGAAGCATACATCAATGAGATGCTGACGAATGTCACGGGCCTCCGGTGCCTCGCAGACTCCATGAGGTGCTGCCACATCCCCACCCTCATCATGACCATCATCAGGTGCTTGCAGTTCTGCGTCAGGGGGCATGGGCACATTTCTACGTACGCACATGTTGTGGAGCATGACACATGCCATCACCATCTTTGCAACCTTCTCATGGCGGTACAGGAGTGCCCCGCCAGACCTGCTGAGGCAGCGGAAACGGCCCTTCAGTAGGCCGAATGCCTGTTCTATGACTACACGGGTACGTGAGTGGGCATGGTTGTAGTCCTCCTCATGCTGGTCCCGTGGGTTCCGGACTGGTGTGAGGAGCCATCTCTTCAGTGGATATCCAGCATCACCTGTATGTGGACGAGAAACGTATGATGTGGAATGCCATTGATACGTACGCACACCCCCCCCCCCCTTCCTGCCAGGTCATTGCCAATTCACATACCCCACATCATCATGCATGTAATGAGACTCACCGAGTAGCCAGGATCTGTTCCCTGCGTGTCGCTCCATGTAGCGTGGTATTGTAGAGTTCCTCAAGACCATAGAATCATGGGTTGATCCAGGGAATCGGGCACAACAATGTGTAATGATCCTGTTGGAGTCACACACCATTTGTACATTCAGGGAATGAAATTGTTTTCGGTTGCGGTACTGGGCCTCCATGGCATGTGGGACGACCAATTCCACATGGGTGCAGTCGATGGCACCAATGCAACCCGGTATGCCGCCAAGTGCATGGAATCCCACTTTCGTGTTTGTAATTTCCTGCTCCGAGCGTGGTAGGGAGATGTAGTCGTCTGCGTGCTGCAGGAGGGCATCGAGCACTTGCAATAGTGTCCGTGAGAACAGTGGCTGAGAAATGCCATGCAACTGTCCGACTGTGTGCTGGTAGGTGCCTGTGGCCAGGAAGTGGAGTACAGACACCACCTTCAGTAGGGGTGGGATGGCGGTTGGGCTATCTATCATGCTGACAAGGTCAGCCTGTGTCATGTCCACAATGGCGGCTATGGTGTCCCGGTCCAAACGGTAGAGGGTGTGGATCTGCTCATCAGTGAGGTTGAACGGATGTGCTCGGAGGCGTGGGATTGCGGGCTGCCTGCGTGGTGGTAGTGGCTGTGCTGGTGGGCCTTGCTGGCCCTGCCTTGCCCTCCTCCTCCTCCTGCGTCTCCTCCGTGCGGCCGGTTGTAGTTGGTGTTCGTCTTCCTCTTGGAGTTGGAGCACTTGCAGTGCTATCAGGTCCCCCAGGGCCAACATCGCGAGTCCTGCCGGTAGCATTTCGGTGTGGTTGTGGGAGGAGACTGGCTGTGCAATTCATGTGTTTTCAGGCTGTATGGCCTCCACCTGTGGTGATTCATTCCACCTGTGCAAACTGCTCTCCCCTTTGGCCGAGCACGTCACGCGCACAACGCTGCATTTCGGGGAATGGTATCTTGCTATTCCTATCATGTATTTGTACCCGATGGGCGTGTTGGATTGGTTGTTATGTTCATTCGGCTATGGTCCCATTGTTTCCCATTCTATCTGTGCAGTCGCGAACAGACTTGTGAAGGGTCAGTGGAACGTAGTACTCGAGTAACGGTGGGCCCTCATGCATCACTGTACCGAGTTGCAACGACGGGCGGGGCGTCCCATTCGTGGGTGAAGGCAGTTGCCATTTTCACACACAGCCGCACTCGATGGAATAATTAGTGATTTCAAACGGCCACAGATGCCTTTTCGACGTGATGTTGCAAATGAGGAATTCGAAGGGCGGCGCTTTCGGTTATCAGCTGGCGGCGAGGAGATGCCCACAGGTCTGACTGCAAATATAACGTTCTATTGTTCAATGTCCTTGAGACAGGGCCCATGGCGAGGGAGCAATGATTGATATGAATAGTTTGGGATGCGCATTAGCTACGTGGGCGATGAGGCCGGCCGTTCCCAAATACATGTTACTTCACAACACTGGAATTACGGGCTGGGGCACTGTGGATTTTGCAGGCTGCATAACGCACAGACTCAATGGATGTTTCTAATGTCATGTGAGTAAATATTCAGGCGTTTTGATCCCGGGATGAGGGAATGATGAATGGATGCATGGGCAGGTGATTTGATACAGAGTTTGCCATGTACAGGGCTTCTTGGGATCTATCCGCCTCCCCTACGCTATGTGATGCAGGCCTGCCATAGTGGGACCATCGTCTATCTGGCCTTGTTGAGCCCTCCCTGTCTCGAGGCGCCCTCAGACACTTGTGTCCATGCACGTTGACATTCCCATCTGATGGATTCTGTTTTGACAGACGCATGCACAGGTACACTCGTTTGTGATGGTGTTTGCACCTCGATATAGATGGTTATGAGTCGCAAGTGGTTTTGGGGTGGTGATGATCCTTTTGAGTGGGCTAGCATGCATATGGCTGTGGATTTCGTGTGATCATTGGAGTGAGTTGTTCGAATGTAGTTCTGATGGCCATTCTGTTCTTTTTCTTTTCTTTTGGTTGACAGGTATCTCCTCCCCTTTTGCCACTGCCATCTGTATGCCACTCCTGCAGATGGATTTTACTCCCGACACCTGCTGCTTCGTGTTAATCGGTGGAGCAGCATTACGATCTTATGGGACGATCGCCAATGGCCCACATGCCCTTACGCAGTACTGGTGTCTCGGAGCAACATTTCGGCCTTTCAGCTGGACTAGTGCCTCCCCATTGGGACAGCCCTGCGGTTCTGTGCGCTTCCATGTTGCCTTTTCGTACGTGAATGTGGCTCTGTGTACCATGGGGGTACAGGGCGACACACAAGTAGTGGCTGGTCATTTCTTGCGGATGCAGCCCACAATGGTGGTTAGTGTTTTGGAGTTCATGGCCTGATGGCTGTATGGGCTTGGTGTCTTTGATGTGCATAAATTGCTATTCTGATTTGGCCCGTGTAGCGTTTTTCTTTGCAAGTGATGTGGCATATGCCTATTTGGGGGGCGATGTATTGTGAGGAGATCTGCATTGGGTTCCAGCTTCGGGGTTTAGTTGCGTGGTACTGTGCTGGGCGCGTTTGCCTACTAAGCCCGTGGGGTCAGGGATGGGGGCTGCCTATGTGACAGTTTGAATGTTGTCATGCTCAGGGGCGGGGGATTGGGTTTTGTGTAACAGATGCCGGTCAGCCAGGTGGACTGGTGGAATGATGTGATTTTCGGAATGTTGCTGGGCACAGGTGCCTGTGTTTGCGTGCGTTTCTTGGTGGGGGACTGTGGTCATGTCCATTGGGATGGCTTCTGTATTGGTGCCATCTGTGACCTGCAGCTCCCATTGGCCCCTCTTGTGTTGCTTTTGTTCGTTGGCATGCATGGGTGCTTTGTACATTTCAATGGTTGCATTGTGACTTCATTGCACCTACCGGGAGTTGTACTTTGTGGGCAGGGAGCGGTGTACAGGCACTCAGTGGGGCCGTTTACGGTTGATTCGCGATGCCGTACTTCTCGCCATGGCGGAATGGTACATTCCGCCATGCCTGATGGCGTTAGGTACATGTCCGCTAGGGTCGGAATTGGCGTACCGTTGCACCATGGTGGTGTTTGCGGTTTGGCATGGCGCGCGCGCGCGTGCTTGGTGCAGTTAGCGTTGGCGTTCACTACGGTGTCGCTAATGGCTTCGTACTTTGCGGTGACGGGTCATAGTCGCACCGAGCGCTATTCGATGGCGGTATTGCATTTCCGCCATCGTTTTTCGATTTCCGCCAGGGTCGTAATGAGGGCCCATGTGTTTTATGGGCTATGGGGTCTTTTACTCCATAGGGTCTCATATGTTTTTGTTATGTGGGTTACACAGCACCCTCCGTGCCGTAACCCAGGGGTGTCGTAGCGACCCCCCAACATAGACTCCATACCCTGGGACTGACTACTGTCTCCCAGGGTATGTAAAGTCACCATTGGCTTTGCTAGTCCCAAATTATGAACAGAAACCAGTACAAACCATCATATTGTGGACGTACTGGTTGGGGCAATTCGATTGCCCCGGGGTCTGTTGTTCGAGGGGGCACGTCTCCGTCCCCCCTGGTCGAGTTTTGGCTGGTGGCAGTGGATACTACTTTTTATATTCGACCGCAAATATATCTCTATGGGATTTTCCCATTGTTCGAGGCTACCAACTTTAATTATTTAATACTTATGGCCTCGAACATACCGCCAGTTTATTTATTTTATATTAATTCGCCGGTTGGTATTTTTTTTGCCAGAACTCGATTCTAAAATGGCGTTTGTGTTCTCTTCTGTGACTCCAACCCAAGTCGAGCCCTTTGTTCCACTTTTTGGCGGGCTTCTTCACAGAAGCCTCCAAAAGTGGTGCCACTCTGTCTGGGTACCACAGGGGTGTGGGAGGGGGTTTAGGCACCCTGGACTGAGTTACCTTGGTAACTCAAGTCACACTCGTGTGATTGGCCCAAGTGGTGAACCGGCCGGCTCACCACTTAGCATGATTGATTGACAGCTAGGCTGAGTGAATGGGGGTGTGCTGCATAAAAGCAGGGCTTTGGGGACTGGAACTTCAGAAGTCGCCACAGGACCTAAGAATCTGAGGAGGGAGAAGCTGAGCCGGCCTGCAACGACGACACCACCGGTGAAGCCCTGCTGAACCGTCTCACCACTTTTCCCAACGACAGAGGAGATCTCCAGCCCAGAGAGTCTTCTTCCTTCGACTGGTGGGGATAACCAGTCTACCTTCTTTTCGCCTTCCTGGAGCATCTCGTGGCTGCCTTGCCTGTGCCAAGCACCACGGCAACCGGGATACCACGTTTTCACCACTACCGCGAACCAAAAGGGTAGTACCTTTGTACCGGAGAACTCCGCGGCTGGTTTCTTCCCTGGCAGTGCAACGACCTTCATCCTTCCTCCACGACGAGATCTTCTCTTTCTCTGGATGACGCTGTGACTTGCACCCGCTGTCAGGAACAACTGCCCCCGCTGGAGGATCCTCTCCATTTAAGGTACCGTGTTCCGCCTGGCTTCCCTTGCAACCGTTTGAACGGGGTGTATTAAATCCTCGTCTCTCGAGCCTGGGTTAGCCTGGCACACTTTAGCTAACTTTTCTGCACTGAACTAAACCTTTTTCGAACTACCTCCACAAACTTTGAAGACTCTGTGTAACTGTCTGATCTTGGGCATCTTCCGCCTGGCTCCCTTGAAAGTGGGCCTGGCACCTAAACTTCCTTGCTCACCAGTAGACTGTGCCTTCCTAAACTTGCTGTGGGTCTTTAAAAAGTGTTTAGTGTGTATGCTTCCATAATTCTGCTTTTCCCTCCCTTTTTATCTAACTTTTTGGAGTGCCATCGAACGTTAAGTGCTCACCTCTGTCTGGAAATAAGTGGTGTTAACTAAGACTTGTCCAAGTAATCAGGGATGTACATATGATAATAGTGATTGTGTTTTGAACTTATCTTACCAATTTAGTGCTAATGTGTTTTATAAGTGTGTGTTAAATAAATAATTATATACTTTTACACCCAAGCTCTGGTCAGTGTTTGCTTGTGCTACTGTATTTCTGTACCTATTTTGTATGCTCTGTATACTGCCTAACTCTTCTTGAGGGAAGTCTGACTGCTCAGCCACAGCTACCAAGTGAATCTGTGTGGGACAGACTGCTACCAAGTGGGTTTACTGCCAAACACCTGTAGTCTTAAATCTTTTGCAGTGGTCCCTAAGGGAACTGCACAGGTTTCTGCCTAACACCTGTCTCCGTAGCTTCACTGACGAACACCCTTGTATCAGCTGGTTCCTGACCATGTCATCAGGGTTGTCCCAGGCACACGCCACAGATAGCTGCCTGAGACGGCCATATAATGTCTGCATTTGCCAAGGGAAGAAAGTAGTTGTGCAGAGCCGTCTTCGCTGCGCCATAGGAGCCATCTGTAGGTTAGAGAGAGTCAAAGATTTCATGTACCACAGTCCATGCAGAGTACAATAAGGTCACCAACTTGCTGTCGTCGTTTGTCTCCATTGTGTCCCTGAAATACATGTCAAGGCGATCAATCCATCGCTTCCACCTAGGCACAGGCTGGATGGAGGGCCAGACACATTGAATTCAGGGATTGGCTGAAGTGCCCCTCGGGGCCTCATCTGAGCCATGGATTGAGGCACAGGTGGGGGCAAAGGCTGGACTGCAGGTGGAAGGCTGGCCTTGAGGCCGTGGCTGAGCTACTGGTTGTCCCCCGTCTTGATCAGCCGGATCACTCATGGGTCAAGCGCACGAGCCCCCCTTCTTGGATGACAAATGGGCCGCAACTCACCCAGACAATCTGAACTGTGCAGGCCTTCTTTTTTTGTTTTGTTTTTTTTCTTTTTTTTTTTGAAGGTTAAATCATTTTAATTACAAATGTATCAAAATGTATTACATTTTTAAAGAAATATATATATATATATATATATATATATATATATATATATATATATATATAAAAAATTAAGCGTGCTCACAGAGTCGCCTTACAAAACCGCCCGTCTGGTCCCCGCTTCCTGGCCTTGCCCTTGACCTCACGCTTTTTTTTTGTTTTTTTGTTCAGGCCTCTTCAAACTTCCACACCAATACACAATGGGGCATAAATGTGCAGGCCTTCTTGATCTTCAAACTTGCCACAGGCAAACAGGAAGTGTCAAACAATGGAGCCAGGGAGGTCTAGGGTATTACCAGGGAACAGCAAGCTTCCCCCAGCACCTCACCTTCACTCAATGAAATTCACATTCAAATCGAAGGTTTGTGTGAGCAGGGACAGCTGCCCGCTGCAATCATGTCCAAAAATTAGGCTTGGATGGCATACGCGGGCCCCTGCAGGAGTGCCGGGATCATCCTGGGCCTCATAAGCAAAATGGCTGCCAGCCACGTGGTCCATACCCTCTCCGCGGCATAGAAGGAGATGATTCCATCCCTCGTTCAATATAAAAATTTGAATTATATTCACTGCCGGGCCTGGGCGTGACTCTGGTCTCGTCGCAAATGTTGTGGGGCACTCTGTAGCCCCGCAATGTCCCGTGAGCCCCACACGCGCCACAGACTCACATGAGAGACGTTCGGGATCCCCGGACGCACTGACCGCTGGGGCACGCCCCCTTTATTTAAAGGCACGTGGCAGAGCGCAACGTCACTGCCCTGCATGCCGAAGCCCTTAAAGGGGCAGCACCACACTGTTCCCCAGCAAAACAGCACTTCTGGGTGCGCACTCGCCCTTGTGCGCATGGACGCTGATTTTGAAGGCAAGGTGGGCTGGGCCGAAGCTGCAATGTATTTCACTATTCAAGTAAAATCCAGTAAGAGTCCAATAAGGGTCCAAAATGTTCTCCACTCGTCAGCAGCAGCATAATGTCCCCCAGCAAAACAACACTTCCAGGGGAGTTTCCACCACGTGAGTCAAAGTAAGCATCTGTACTATGCAGATTATGAGATGCTTGAGGAGAGGACTGGCTAAGACAGAGGAAGATATGTCATGGCTTCCAAATTCCCAATCTGTTGCAGTATTCCAGCAAGACATTGAGATAAACTCAGCGGGATTTTGAAAGGGAGTTAGAAAGAGGCGTGCTAGACAGGCTGTCATTAAACTTTAATACAACAACTGAGAACTGTGGATATTGTCTTCTGTATTGATTCACCTCGGGTGGTCCTCCAAGAACTCCACATGTTAGTTTCCTCATCTGTGGCCTCACTGGTAGGTGTTTACATCTGTCTGTTTCAGTTGAATCAAGGTAGTGAAACAGCTAAGGAAGGCAAACAAATAAGTAGAAACCACGCCCAGCTACAGTGTAGGTGCTCCGATGGCACAGTTGCAGCTGCTGTTCAAACTTTACGTGGCACATATATTCACATTTTTAAATACAAGGCCTATAATAATTCTGACTTATACAGCATACTTGCAAGACCAATTGCAGCGACCTGGCATGGAACTCCTTAGAAACATCTTAAGCTAAAATAACATCACTGTGGCTTTATTACCCACCTCCCAAATGGAATAATGTTCTGGAATGCTAAATAATGCCACCCTAAAAATCCTCTATTTAACACCACTGTAATTTCCCCACAAAAGACACATTAAAAGAAGTTGTGCAATAAAATAAGTTGGCGTTAGTGATAATTGCCCTTGGCGAGTAAGAAGTGTTCGGTGCATGTGTATGATTGCTGCATCGAGCGGCGTATGGCTGGCTATTAGCTTGACATTTCTCCCTTCCCTCCTTCCCCCCTATAGGCACTTAAGCTGCAGAGTCAAAGGGTAAGTGGGCACGTGAATGAAAGATGTGGAGCTGTGTTGGTAAAGGTTATCAAGAAAATTATTAAGTGCAGATGAATAGTGTCATTGCTGGGAAGATGTGCGCGTCCCACACACTCAGTGTGTAATGAATTGCCACAGTATAGATCAAATGGACTGGGCATGGGAGTGTTCTGGGGTTTGTGTACTCAATGGCTCATAATTAATACACAAATTAGCGGTTCTCAGTGTTATCTAGAATGTCCCTTCGCCATTGGTGTACAAAAACAATTGGAGCAATCTGCCATTGCATATGGTCGCAAGCCAGGTGTACCGTTATCAAACAATATTCATAGGCATACATTTATGTACCATATTGACCATATTGGATGTACAAATGAACAAAGCTTGTCAAAGACAATAAGTTTGTGGCATGGTACAAGGATAAAATTTGTAACACGACAGAGATAATAGGCAGTGTGTATTATCGATCTCTATTCATATGCATCGGAGTCTGCAAATGTTTATGTTCTAGACTGACCAAATCTGATGCAAAATTAAAAATACAACCAAGCTTGGTTCTGTGTTAAGAGTCTCATAGCCATCAGTATGGTATATAGGACAAATGTTACTGGCGTTGTTCAAATATACAGTTTGACTACCATCTCAAGTGATTCCAAACCGGTAGTTGAGCTATCAGAATGCATAATGTAGGGTACATGGGTACCGGATTACACTTCAAGTATTTTGTGGGGCCCCCTTGCTAAACAGAACAGGAGAGCCAAACCACTGTGCGTGCAGGCTGGTGGTGTGAGTGGTCATCTGTCATACTTAGTTGGACAAGGAATGGATCATCTACATAAAATGTTTCCATTCTACAGTGATGTTGAGGCCTTATTTGACGGTGTTCAACCGGTAGACCCACCTCTGTTCCAATTTAGTGAGGGTCTTGGCCATGTCGCCCCCTCTGACAGTAGGAGAGAGCTTCTGTAGTACAAACCATTTAAGGTCCTTATTCGTTTGGCTTTTCTGGTTGTAGTGGTCGACCAGGGGTTTGTCTGGTACTTTATTCTTGATGCACGATCTGTGCTCAGATATTCTTTTTTTTATGGCTTGCATGATCTTGCCAACATAAAGAAGGCCACATGTGCATTCGATGACATAGATGACCTGTTTGGTGTTGCAATTAGTGTGTTCATTTAGTGTACATGAGATGTTTTTATATTTGAATATCTTCTTGGTCTCTGTGAACTGACACGCCAAGCACTGTCCGCATCGGTAATGACCTTTAAGTGGAGGTAGGTCCCATAGTGTAGATTGAGATACAACTGGTTCAATAAAGGTGTGAACGAGAGCATCCTTCATGTTCTGGTTCTTCTTGAAAGCGAAGTGGTATTTTGTTCAAGGTTCCTGTGTTCTTTATAAGATGCCAATGTTTTTTGATTGTATTCCATACAAGATTACTGAGTGGGCTGTAGATCGTCACGCAAACCAACCTGTCTAAATCCTTCTTGGGTTTCTAGGTGAGGCAGATGGTCCTGTCAGTATTGGCTGCTCGTTTGTGGGCATTTCTTACTGCCTTTTTGGGATATCCTCTTTCAAGCAGGCGTTTCATGCAATTTCTCCTCACCTGTAAAAATTGACCATAGGGTAAATTGTACTTGAGACCTTCGGGGTGGTAACTGTCGAAATGTAAGAGTGTTGCGGTCTGTAGGTTTGCAGTACAGTTCTGTTTTCAAGGAGTCGCCTGATCTGTAGATGTGTAAATCCAAGAAGTCAATGTGATGGAAATCACACTGCATTGTAAACCGTATGTGTTGGTTACATTGGTTGAGCCACAGTTGGAAAGAGGCCAGTTCTTGTTGGTTACAATGCCAAATGAGGAAGACAGCATCTATATATCTTTTCCAGACAATGATGTCATTTCTGTATGGATTTTGTTGTGCCGTGATATAATCAGTCTCATACTTGGCCATATATAGGTTGGCAATGTCGCGAGCGAAGGTTGCACCCATACTGACTCCTCTGATCTGTTTGTAAAGTTGGTTGTGGAACAGGAAGAAGTTCTCGGAAATCGCTAGTCGGATACATTCCAGTATGAAATTGGTGGGAGCGCACATGGTGTCACTCCTTTAGTCCAGGAATATCTTGAGGACTTCTAAGCCTTCACGCTGAGGTATAGAGGTATACAAAGCCTCAACGTCCATTGTGACCAAAATGTAATCCTGTTGCATGATGATGCTATTCAACATGCAGATGATGTCAGTGCTATCCTTCAGGAAAGATGCCATCCGATTCACGAATGGTTTCAAGAAAAAGTCAGTATATAAGGACAAGGGTTCCAGAACTGAGTCACAAGCTGATACAAATGGCCTTCCGGGTGGTTTTGTTGCATTTTTGTGTATTTTAGGTGGATATAAAAAGCAGGAGTATGTGGATGTGCTCTGTTTAGAAACATGTACTCTTCATCACATATCCATGCTTGTTCATGGGCGAGACGCGTAAGGCTCCTGATTTTATCCTGAAGCTCTTTAGTGGAGTCTCGTTGGAGTGGTAAATATGCGATCCTATCACTGAGGAGATGCAAACATTCTTCATTGTAGTCCTCTGTTTCTAAGATCACTATACCGCCGCCCTTATCAGCCAGCTTGATTGTGATAGTCTTGTTAACCTTGAGTGTCGTCAAAGCTGCCCTTTATTCTTGTCGTAGATTGTCAGGGTAGTAATTCTTGTTTTCGATGCCCATAGTGATGGTCTTGGTGATGAGCTTTTCAAACGTCTCAAATTCACATGGAATAGTGTGTGGCAGTGGTAAAAAAGTGGATTTCACTTTGAGTCCCGTAATATTGTCATCTGTTTTCCTAGGCCTTGGTTCTTGGGTGTCTGACTGGTTTGAATGTTCAGGGAGGTAGATTTCAAAAAAATATTTTAACCGGATTTTGCGAAAAAATCTTTTGAGTTCTAGTTCTGTATCAAACGATTTAGCTTTTGCTGCTGAGACATTGGGTCATCAAATGTTTGGATAAGTTAAAGATTGGTATGGTCCCCTCTGGCCTTGGTTGAAGTACCATTGTCTGGGCCGCATTTGTTGTCCCTGGGGCATTTGTCTTATCTTCGGCAGCCCCGTTGCCCTCCCCTCTGAAAAACAGTTGCTGTTGATATTGCTGTCCAGATGTGCTTGGATAATATGGACCCAAAGTGCCTGGATCACTGCCACTACTGGATGAAGTGCCTGAGAATGTAACTCCCGTGTTCCCTCTGTTGTAGTTCCCTTGTTGAAGGTCTGTGTAGTATGTTGTACGAAGGTATGGGTACGTCTTTTCCTCTGCATAGTTTTGCAAGTCCTTCTTACATTTTTGCACTTCCTTTCTATTGAGGCATTTGAATTTCTCGATTTCAACTTGTAGTTTGTCCAATTTGTCTTTGGCATCCTGTATAGTCAGATCATCCTGGAATTTTTTCTCTAGCTCTAGAAGTTCTCCTTGTTTCTTGGATTCCTCGCCAGCGGTGTCTATGACGAGGATGAGCCCATCTCGGCTACACTTATTTCCTACCCCACTAAAGTTTTGTGTGAATTTTGGGTTATCCGTGAACACACAGGCTTTTTCTGATGATTTGGACATTCAGAACGCTAGCCATCGTGCAACCTATTATGGTAAGATCCGTAATTCACAGAGTCTCTCTTTGAGAGACCAGCAATGCATTAGAAATTGTTTTTATCATTTGGAACCCCACACTTCCCTGACTGTCCATTATCTTGACAGATCACATAGGATCTTCCCTTACACCAATCTTCTCCGTCCTGATGAAGGTCGATCAAGTCACAGCCACACAAGAACAGCTTTGAGGCCGAAACACAGTTGTGTAGACCTGTCTCAGTGTCACAACATTGTCACTTAGTAACAGTCCAATTTACTGGCTTGCATTTTCACTATCTTCCTCATGGCATCCCCCAGAAGGGACCATAGAGATCGCTATTGCTGCCAAACCTGTAAAAAAAGGAGTCCTTTCTGCACATGTATTTGAATATTTTATAGTATATGATATGATATGGCATTTACAACGTGCCTATACACAAGTGTTTCAAGGCACAACGAGGCAAGGGAGGGGAACAACAGGGAGGACGGACCCCGATCCTACTAGGCCAGGTGTCATTCAGATCGCGCAAGTGCGTGGGAACGGGGCAGGGACAGTGCAGTACATGGGAAAAGATAACAATAAATAAGTAAACGGCCAGCATGCGGCAAGTGCATGGGTAAGTGCGGGCATCAGGAGTCAAGGGCTGGTAGGTGGACTGTAGGGATACAGAAACAGTCGCCAAGTGCAGGGGTTGCCAGGTGGGCAGTGCAAGTGCGTGACACTGGCGGGGGAAGGACCTTGGCCCGAGAAACAGAGGGTGTCCAGGTAGCCAGTGCAGTTCCGGTTACAGCCAGGAGGTCAGCAGAGGAGGGGAGGAGAAAAAGCAGAAACAAAGAGAAAGGTTTTGAGGTGCTTCCGGAACCGGAGATGGTTCTCCTCAAATTTAAGGGAGGCAGGGAGGCTGTCCCAGAGGGAGACGACAGCCGAAGAAAGAGTTCTACCACCAACTCGTTGCTTGGAGAAGCGACTGACCCTGAGGGAGTTGGAGGCGGATGAGCTCGAGTAGTAAGATATTTAGGAAGAGAGAGTTGAAGGTATTGAGGCCCAAGGCCCCAGAGGCCTTGTGAACGATGAAGAGGGTTTAGAACTTAATCCTCGCAGCCACTGGGAGCCAGTGCAGAGATTTAAGTCCTGGAGAGATATACGATCCCTGGGCTTGAGGCCAAGGACAAGTCTCGCAGTCCTGTTCTGGATAAGTTGCAGAGAGCGTAGAGTAGAATCAGGCAGATTTATATAGAGACTTTTACAATAGTCCAGCCTAGAGAGAACCAGGGTTCTGGAGACAGTGAGCTTCTGGGGGAAGGAGAGGAAAGGAAGAATACCTCTGAGGCGGTGCAGCTGGTTGTGTGACTTCTTAGAGATCTCGGAGATGTGAGGAGAGAAGGAGAGTGTGGAGTCGTAGATTACCCCAAGGTTTTTAGCTTTGCAGATAGGAGCAGGAAGATGGCCAAGAGAGGCCAGCCAAAGAGTTGCATGGAAGGAGGGAGTGGGTGTGCCGATGAGTAGAATCTCAGTCTTACTGGCATTAAGGCAGAGGTCATTGGTGGTACACCACTCCTGGATAGCAGACATACAGTCAGAGATGAGGGAAGGAGAGGAGGGGGCCGAGGGTAGCCTGAAAATAAGCTGGATGACATCCGCATTGCACTGAAAATTGGGGCAGAGAGCGCCGATGCGGTGGGCAAGGTTTGCCAGGTATTGGTTGAACATCCAGGGAAAGAGGTTAGATCCCTGGGGGACACCACAGGTAGAGAAAAAGATAGCGGAGAGGAAGGACCCCAGTTGGACCTGAGAGGAAAGATGTCAGCCACGCCAGAGCCTGACCAGTGATATCCAGGTTATCATGGAGATGGTTGAGCAGGATGGCACATGTACGTTTACCTGTTCCGGGTTCCCTGAATGGGGAAATACCGAGCCATTCCGACCTTGGAGGACCCGGTATTTCCCCATTCAGGGAACCCTGACCCTGTACATCCCCATTCCCATTCGAGTCCCCATAGGGCTCAATGGAAATGGGGATGATGCTAACAATGGGCCCGTTAATGAGGGGCCCGTTTTTAGCATCCTGGTCCACACGCAGGACCCGCTAAGGACGCCTGGTAAAGCCAGGCGTCCTTAGCGGGTCCCGCGATTGGACCTTGTAATGAGGCGGTAGTGGGTTAACAGGGCCGGCAGCTCTACCGGCCCTGTTAACCCCCTACCGCCAGGGTTGTAATGACCCCCAGTGTCTGTAATCCACACGTTCCGTGTTTGAACAGACCTTCAGGAGGGACAGAGTGAGTGAGGTGAAAACCACATAGCTTCCCTCGCAGCCGAACACCAGAACACTTTGCCTCGGGGCTAGATTATGAGCAGGATCCTTAAAGGGCCAGTAACCAACACGAGGAAACAGACAAGCAGGTCCTCGATGCAAAGCAGCAAAGTGCAGAAGAGTAGACAGTAAGGCACACCGGAACACTTTGCCCCACTTTGCCCGCTTCGCTTCCTAGCAGAGAGTCTGAAAAAGAGTTGTGTGTCGCCTGCGTAACACTGGAAGTTGGAGGAAAAAGAGATGAGGTGTGCAAGGAGAGCAGGGTAGATGTTGAAGAGCCAAGGGGAGAGTTAAGAGCCCTGAGAGACACCACAGGTGAAGATGAAAGAAGAGGAGGAGAAGGGGCCCAGGATGACTTGGGGAAGAGCGGTTAGTGAGGAAAGAGGACAGCCAATCCAGTGCTCGTTCCGATTTACCAAGTGTATCGTTGAGCCTTCTATCTCTCATTTCAATATTTGTCTTGTAGCCAAGACACAACCAGGAGCACCTAAATCCCTGAGTAACGATAGTAAAAGACCATTACTGACATACTTCCTCTGAATCTTATTGACAGAAACTCCCAGTGTGCACCTCTACCACCCTCTTTCTTTTTCACTTTCCTATGAATACCTGTACGGAGACAGTAATAGAGCGCAATAAAGAACAGATGCCATGTGCCTCGTTGGGATACCTGTTTGGGAGGCAACAATATAGAACACAAAAAAATGTGTCATTTCTTAAGGCGAATTAGATGTGAGACAATTTATGACACATTCTCTTTCAGAGGCTTTAGGATATGGAAGAAATACCAATAAACTCAAAAGCAAAATCCTTGCTTTTTTAAGGATGTTAAAGAGAGGGGGAAATCAAGCTAAAACTGAGCGAAACACCTCAACCATAAGAAACCAACATCTCCTTGCAACGCCATTCTCCCCTCAGCTGTCATCATGCTGTGTTTGCTCCGGTGGCGAGTTCTGTATCAATGCTCTGTCCATTCTCCAGTTTGGCAATGAATCAGGGCCATGTCGGAGCATACATGCCAACATTATCCATTCCATTTGGGAGATGCTAGCCCAGGCCTGATTTCAGCTATGCATTCAGGGTGTATAATGTGGAATCCAGAAGTACAATTACCAGAATACACAATTAAAACCAGGAATCGGCTAACATCTCTCGAATGGAATAGATAATGTTGCCATGTATCTTATTGTGCATATTCTCTGCCAGTGGGTTGTGCATTAGTACCATGCCCAGCGTCACTATGAACAATATGGCCCATGTGCCCTGCTCCGTTATCTGGTGATCTGAAGGTGAAATGTATATTGCTACCCCGATCCATTGTCAAACACCTTAGCTTATCAATTGCTCTAGGCTCGGATGTTTAGCCTTTCCCTGTCCAATGGCTCGCATTGCATTTCCTTGCATGGGTGCTCTATGCCTCAGTGCCCTGTCCAGTTGATACCCATCCTGGCTTCTGGTCAGTTGCTGTGTAATCCTAAGGTTGAATGTGCATTGATACCCAGTGCGTCACTTGAAGGGCGTGGGCTGGAAAGGGAGTTATGTAATGGAGCTTGCAGTTAATTTGCCCATCCTGGCTTCTCATCAGTTGCTTCATGGAAGGGGGGAAGAATGCAAATGTGGGCTTGTAACTGACTCGAATGACAAACTCTATGTAGACATTCCTACACAGGCCCAATAGCCAATCGGGCATCGAGTCGCATAAGAATAATGTCCACTGGCAAATGTTTACTTTGCATGAACAGATGTCTCCTTTCCAGGATGTTCCCTCTTCATGCCACATGTTCAGCCCGGATTATGGGCTATGCCATTGCAGTATACCTTGGTCTGTTCTGCCCAATAGCTGGTACACAGCTAACATAACCACATACGTGCCTATGCAAACACACCTACAATAGCCTCCCCATCTCAAGGACCTAAGGCTTTATTTTAACCTGCCTTGAGTAAGCATTAATACTCCACCCCCAACACCCACCCTCACATTCGAGGGCCTTCAATGGCAATCAAAATGCTCAGAGGGATAATAGACAGTTTCTCTTCTCAGAGTTTAGTGTTGAGTAAACTCCCACCCGACCACAGCTCTCCTCATCTCATCTCTACCTGCCCTACTGTTCAGTGGTTATGATTATAGCATGGATGGAACTAACAAAAGGACTTTCCATGGCTTACTTCCTGAGACAGCTAACCAAGACGTCCCCATTTTATTTCCAATAAATATGCTTTTTAATCCTGTAATATCTTATACACAAACCTTTATTTTGTTTTAAGTATGAATCATTCAAAGGACTAAAAACAAATCAAACATTTTAAGGGAAACACACACATATTTGACCCTAAGGTCCCTACATAGCTGTCGGCTCATTGAGGAAGCCTTGCATAGCTTCCTGGGCTTGACTGCAACGTTTCCCCAGGTGCTTTTCACACTTTCAATCAAGTTGTTGAGCACGAGGATTTCAAGATGGCGGCGGTGGTGTGAGGACGCGTCGCCGAGCTCCCCCGCCGAATCGTATACATAGCACGTAGAAGCTGCAACGAAGCTGAAACTGCCCTCCCCGGGAAGCGTGTGCTGTGGAGGAAACTCCATAAACCCGAGCGGCCGCAGCAACATCTCGGCTGCGGCCGCCGGACCTGGACGAGGGAAGAGGAGCCCAGGGCCCCGCCACCCGCGGGAGAGGAAGCAGGCACGACGCCAAGGGACAGACGTGGGCGGAGGCCCTGGTGCCCCCCCGGGCGACATTACGAGGAAGCGGCCATAGGAGCGGGGCGGCAGGGGTGCCGGACCCGGAGCGGAGCTCTTGGGAGAAGCAGGGGCTGCGGCCCCCCGCGAGAGGGGGGGAGGAGCCACGACCCTGCACATCGGGATTCAAATAAGAGGCCCGGTCTGAAGGTGCCGGAGAGAACGCGGCATCGGCCTGGTGGCTGAGCCGACTGCTGGGAGGAGCTGCAGCGGTGTGCAGCCAGACGGACAGCGTGATCAGCGCCGGGCGAGCCCAGCCCCCGGAGCTGTGGCTAGGCGCAGCCCAGGATAAGAGGACGCTTCTCCCCGCCGGGGGTGGAGATCCGGCCCCAGACGGGCGCTCTTCAAGTTTGGCACCCAAGTAAGTGGGGGGTGGCAGGGGGCCAAGGATCAGTCCTAGTGAAGGAGGGGCGCCCTGCACCCCCCCCACAGTTGTGACAGGGACTGGTTGGACCCGAACACCGGGTGTGTGGGTAGCCCCCCCCCCAGCAAGTTGGGGATCTGTCAGGGGGCCCTGAGGTCGGGTGCCCCCTCCACCATCAATATACTCCAGTGACCCATGCTCTCTTGGGCTCCAGGGGCCGGGTCGAGACCCCTCAATCGCAAGGGGGCAAGCCCCGAACTGCTGTCTCGTGCCTAACCGGCACTGCGGAAGCACTCGCTCGGACACTCCAAAGGGGCGGGTTCGGTCCTAAAATAATCGCCGGAATCCATATTGTTCAACAGCGGAGGGTGCCACCCGCCTGGAGGTCCCCCGTGTCCAGGCAAGATGTCCAGAAGTAAATCTAGGGACGCCCCAGCCGCATCAAGGATGGCGAAGAAGCCTCAGGAGGGGTCACTTGCCCAGATATGGGCCAAGGAACTCGGAGATCAGAGATCCCAGGACCCTAAAGACGGGGCCACGCCGCCGGCCTTGATCACCACCCAAGAACCGCAAGATCAGCCTGTAACACAATCACTACTCAGGATCCTTCTTGGGGAACTCGTAGAGAAAATCGCGGAAGCAGGGCAGAAACAGATGGACGCGCTTAGGGACGACCTGGCCCAGGGCCTGCAAGATATAAAGAGGGACCTCAACAAAATGGAATAGAGAGTGGACATGAACAAGAGGGCCATACAGGATCTGTCAGAAGACGCACGGAAAGTGGACTCCCTCTTGGAAACCTTAGTTACTGCAACACATAACCTCGAATTGAGGGCGGAGGACTTGGAGAATAGGTCCAGAAGGTCCAATATAAGGGTTAGATCCTTGCCGGAAGCAGTCCAAGATCGGTATCTGGCCGACACTTTGAAATCAATATTCAGAGATATCATGGAAGCGGACCCGATCGAGGACATCAAGTTCGACAGGGTCCACCGGGTGGGGCCGAGGCGTCAGGAACCAGGAGCGAGACCACGGGACATACTGGTGGCGTTCCATAGTAACACTCAAAAAGAGAGGATCCTGCAAGCTGCCAGGAAGGCGGGCCAGATAACCCACAATGGTGCAGAAATCCAGTTCTACCAAGATTTATCTCAAATTACCCTGAACAGGAGGCGGTGCATGGACCCGATCCTGGCACATCTAAGAGAAAATCAAGTGCGTTATAGTTGGCTCCATCCATTTGCCCTCAGCTTTATGTGGCAGGGGAAGAACCATAGAATTACGACCTGTGACCAGGGAGTAGCTTTGCTAGGCCTCGAGGACGACACACCTCAGCCAAGAGCGTCCCTGACTGGGCGGGCAGTATCACGGAAGCCATGGGAATGGTCAGAGGGGGCTCAAAGAAAACAAGGAGAGAGCGTAAGCAACCCCAGCGCAGATCTCCCGTCCAGGTCCCAGAACAGGGGCACCAACCCGGAAACAGGGACCTACAAGGAAACTAAGGCACATGTACCATATCGCTGTACCGACCCTGGGGAGGGCATACACAGGTTGAAACATACATGCGTTCAAAAGTATCAGAGGTGATTACCTATACAAGTGCGGGATGTAACGGGAAGGAGGGAGGGACTCGACATCTTGGAATGGGATGGGGAGTTCCCGCAAATCCCATGGGGGAAGTTTCTAGCTTTGTTGAGTCTGGCTCTCGTTGGGTTGTCACGAGGGGGGCTTGGCGCCAGCCGGATTCGCCTTGAGGGGGGGTCGGGGGGGCAGAGGCAGACGAGGGGGGGAGAAGATCCAAGGTTCAGGTCTGGAGGGGTCACGCAGCGGCCCGTGAATGGACTGCACACATCGAGGAGCTTCCGGCGAAGGGCTCAGGGGGCACAACTGGGCTAACCAGGTCTCTCATAACCTTTACATATGGCTGACACGGAGGCACTGTTAGGCAGAAACCTGTGCAGTTCCCTCTGGGACCACTGCAAAAAGTTTAAGACTACAGGAGTTAGCAGTGAACCCAATTGGTAGCAGTCTGCACCACCCAGATTGACCTGGTAGCTGTGGCTGAGCAGTCAGACTTCTCTCAAGACGAGTTAGGCAGTATATAGAGTATACAAGATAGGGCAATTTACACAGTAGAACAAGCAGACACTGATCAGAGCTTGGGTGTAAAGATAAATAATTATTTATTCAAAAACACATCTATGAAAAACACACTGGCACTAATATGGCAAACAACTTCAATCACAGTTACTATAAGTATATATCCATCCCATAACAATATTTCGACAAGTCTAGGTTCAAAGACACCACTTATTTGCAAACAGAGGTGAGTGCTTAACCTAGATGGCACTCTAGTATTCGTTAGGAAGGGAGAGAAAAAGGCAGGGTATGAAACCAACTCAGTACCAACTCTTTTACGAAGCAAATGCAAGGCAAGCAAGGCAGGGTCTACTGTAGATCACAAAGTTCAGAGGCCAGGCCCACTCGGAGAGAGGCAAGGTGGTATGTCCCAAAAATACCACAGTGGAAATGCACTTCAAGTCTTTGCAGCAAAATGTCACAGAAAGGTTGGACCAGTTTTAGAACAAAAGTTAAGAAGGTCTGGAGGCGACCCAGTGGAAAGGTAAGGATTTAAAACACCTCACGCTAACCGTGACAAGGGAAGCCAGGCAGACACAGTACCTTGAAAGTGGAGAGACAGCTCTGGCGGGGGCAGTTGCTCCTGGTGGTGGATGCAAGTCGGGGCTTTGCCAGAAGAAGAGATGATCTCGTCGTAGAGGAAAGTTGAAAATTCTTGCACCACCAGGGAAGAGACCAGCCGCGGAGTGCTCAGTCTCAAGGCACCACCTTTTGGTTGCGGTACAGTGGTTAGTGGCTATCCGGTTGCCGGGGTCACAGCACGGGCAATTTGACCACTAGACATCCTGGAAGCGAAGAAAAAGCAAGGGACTGGTTGTTCCCACTAGTCAAAGGGAAGAAGACTCTCCAGCAGGGAGATCTCCTCTGTCGTTGGGAAGTGGTGAGTCGGTTGAGCAGGGCTCCACCGGTGGTGTCGTCGTTGCAGGTCGGCTCAGCTTCTCCCTCGTCAGATTCTTAGGTCCTGTGGCGACTTCTGAAGTTCCCGTCCCCAAAGCCCTGCTTTTATGCAGAAAACCCCCAGTCATTCAGCCTAGCTGTCAATCAAACATGCTAAGTGGTGAGCAGGACGGCTCACCACTTGGGCCAATCACACCAGAGTGCGACTTGAGTTGGCAAGGCAACTCAGTCCAGGGTGCCTAAACCCCCTCCAACACCCCCTGTGGTACCCAGACCGAATGGCACCACTCTGGAGGGCTTCTGTGCAGAAGCCCGCCAAAAGTGGAACAAAGGGCTCAATCTTTGGTTTGGAGTTACAGAGGCGAATACATACGCCATTTACAAACCGAGTTCTGGCAGAAAATACCAACCAGTGAATTTATTTTAATTTAATTTAATAAACCGGCGGTATGATCCAGGCTATATAGAAAAAGTATTAGCCTCGAACAATGGGAAAATCCCATAGGAATATATTCGCGGTCGAATATAAAAAGTAGCATCCACTGCCACCAGCCAAAACTCGATGAGGGGGGACGGGACAGTGCCCCCTCGAACAACAGACCCAGGGGTAATCGAATTACCCCTACCAGTACGTCCACAATAGGATGGTTTGTACTGGTTCTGTTAGTAAATTTAGGTCTAGTAAAGCCAATGGTGACTTTACATGCCCTGGGAGACAGTAGTCAGTCCCAGGGTATGGAGTCTATTGTGGGGGTCACCTAGGACACCCCAGTGTTACGGCACAGAGAGTGCTGTGTAACACACATAGCAAAACACATGAGACCCTATGGAGTAAAAGACCCCATAGCCCATAGAACACATTAACATTCAAAGAAATACCACAAATCATGTCCAAGAGTGGGAGAAAAAGAGTCTCACTCTTGGCAGGATGAAACAAAAAAAACTCGAGAAATCCAGCAAAGCTGCTGGGGGACTCACTAGGTTAGGAAATTCAGCCTAAACAGAGAATTCTCCCTAACAGGCACTGCGAGTGCTTTCACTAAATGTGAATGGCCTCAATTCCCCGGTTAAGAGGAAGAAAGTTGAGGGGTTCCTCATACGGGAACACCCCCATGTAGTGGCTCTGCAGGAGATCCATGTGCACACTAGAGACACCCATAGGATAAGATTTCGGGGTTATTTGCGTGTACTACAGGCCGCACAAGCCAGCAAGAAGGGGGGAGTCCTAATAGCCTTGAGAGATGGGATTGATCTGACCATCGGAGACACGCAGAATGATAACCAAGGCAGATATTTAGCGGTGATACTCCAGGGAAAGGGGGGAGTCCTTCACAGTGGCAACTCTGTATGCTCCAAACCAAGCCCAAGACTCTTATATACAAAACACCATCACACGCCTAGGGAAATTCGCGAAGGCAAATATCCTCCTACTAGGGGACTTCAATATAGCCTGGGACCCCGCCAAAGACAGGAGCTCCACCTCATGGGGCCCACAGGGGGACCATCAGGGGACCTGGTGAAGAAAATGAGAGACCTAGCCCTGGTTGATGCATGGCGAGAACTGTACGGAGATGCGGTAGGATACATCTTCCATTCACATGCACATAGGTCATACTCGCGGATAGATTATGCTTGGATTTCTAAACCATTGTTGGGTAGAGCCATGGCCTTGGAACTAGGGGCAATCACCCTCGGGGACCACGCTCCACTTACCCTTTCAATAGCCAGACCAAAGGGCTCCCCAGGGATTTGGAAGTGGAGATACCCTACTCCGCTCTTCAGGGATCCAGTCCTGGTCAAGGAAATGGAGGATGGAGTTCTGGATTACACCACACACAATAACTGGGAAGACACGCCCCCCCAAAACTGGTGGGACGCCCTCAAAGCCACCATTAGGGGTAGGATCATAGCCATCAAGGCTAGAAGGGAAAGGGAGCTGAGATTGGAGGAGCAACAACTAGAAGCTAGACTCAAGGAGGTCATGACTCGTATGGGGGATAAGATGTCAGCAGCCACTAAGAGGGAATACAGGGCAGTGAGGGGTCAGATGAACCTTATACAAACTAAGGCGGCCGAAAGAAATCTCCTCGGGCTGCGTCAAAAGTTCTACATCAGAGGCAATAAGGCAGACCGCTTGCTGGCCAGAAAGCTAAGAAAGGAGGCGGGGGATAAAACAATCTTGAAAATAAAGGGGCAGACAGGGGTCCTCCTTACTAAGGGCTTCATTACGACCCAGGCGGTAAGTTACCGCCTGGGTCGTACCCTTACCACCATGGTTTGAACTACGTTTACACCATGGTGGATGGCGGATTCACCGCCCCATTCCAAGGTGAGTGGGGCGGTAAATCCCCATTTCCCATTTACCCTTCCCCATTCCCATTTTTGCCCCATAGGGAATAATGGGAGTGGGGAAGGCGCTAATTACGCCACTGTAAATTACGGTGGCGTAATTAGCACCATGGTCCCTTAGCGCCATGGATTTTAACGCCTGCAAAAAGCTGGCGTTAAACTCACCATGGCGCAAAGGGACCTCGGAATCAGGCGTTAAGGGTCGGCGCCGTTTACGGCGCCGTTAACCCCTTAATGCCGGACTCGTAATGAGGCCCTAAGAATCCAGATATCGAGGCAGAATTTTGCAAATTGTACTCAGACCTCTATAGATCAAGAGAACCTACTGGGCGGATCAGGAGGCCTATCTGAGCCAAGCGGGGTGCAGACGGATTTCTCGGGAGGATAGGGAAGCGCTGGAGCTGGAGATCACTACGGATGAGGTCAAGAGGGTGATCAACAACCTACCGCCCAGCAAAGCCCCAGGCCCTGATGGGTTTGTATCCGAATTTTATAAGACACATAAAGAAGTCTTAATCCCTATTCTCACCAAACTGTTCAACTGCATAGGCTCCACAGGAACTCTCCCTAACACAATGAATGAAGCCAAAGTCATTTTAATACACAAGAAGGGCAAAGACCCGACCGACTGTGCTTCCTACCGTCCAATAGCTTTAATAAACGTAGATGCCAAAATACACACCAAGGTCTTGGCCAACCGTCTTGAATCAGTCCTCCCCAAACTAATACACTCTGACCAGTCGGGGTTTATTAAAGGCAGGCAAACATCGGATAATGTTAGAAGACTGGCCCACCTGGTCGAAAAGGCACAGAAAAAGAACATCCCAGCCCTTCTCTTGGCCATCGATGCCGAGAAGGCATTCGACCGGGTTGAATAGGGATTCCTGTTTGTGGCGATGGGCAAAATGGGGTTTGGCCCGGGCTACATCGCGCGAGTGAAGGAAAATTACTGTAACCCGATAATCCGACTAGCAATAAACGGTGAAATATCAACCCCGGTTCGGGTGGGAAGGGGCACCAAGCAAGGCTGCCCGATGTCACTACTCCTCTACGCCCTTCACCTGGAACCATTTCTGGAGACGGTAAGAGTGGCCGAGGATATAGAGGGGATCCCGTTTGGAGGAGAGGGACACAGGATCGCGGCCTTCGCAGATAACATGATTTTGTCACTGTCTAAGCTGATCACCTCCCTGCTAGCAGTTGCAAGGGAGTTGAACAGGTTCGGCAAAGTTGCAGCCCTAAAATCAACGCCCACAAGTCTGAGGCGCTCCCACTCATCCTGTCACCTAGCGAGGTCCAGGACCTCAGGAAGGCTTATAACTACGGGTGGGTTGACTCTTCACTAAAGTATTTGGGAATTCACCTGACCAAGAACACAGGGGAATTATACAAGGCAAACTTCCCTCCGCTCCTTCAGAAAGTGAAATCGAAACTGGTGGACTGGGGACCCTTAGAAATCTCATGGTTGGGCAGAATCAACGCCCTGAAGATGACAATCTTGCCCCTGCTCCTCTATCATTTCTCGGCTCTCCCGGTCCGAGTCCCTGCGACTTTCTTTAGGACCTTACAAAAAATAACCAGTTGCTTCATCTGGAATCAAAAGCGTCCGAGACTGGCGGCTTCCCTCATGAAAGCTTTGTCCGACAGGGGTGGGGTGGGGGAGCCAGACTTTAGAGTATACTATCTTGCAGCCTAGATTAGAGTCATCAGAGACTGGCAAAGAAACGAAAGAGGGAAGTTGTGGAGGCGGATGGATAGAGCGGTGGTGGGGAAGGTCTTGGAGGGAGTTCTGTGGGTGCCAAAGCAGGATAGGCCTCCACGAATTTATTGCAGTGATATAACATCAACTACAGGCGAGGCATGGGATCAAGCCATTAGCAGAGCACACATTACCACTTTCCCATCCCCGTATACGCCCACAGTTCACCCCAGCAGTTAACAACCCGCTGACCTTTGCTCCGTGGTTCCAGGGAGGCTGCCGGATGGTGCAGAATATGTTGGACGGGGGAGAGGTGAAACAATTTGAGCAGTGCAGGAAGGATTTTGGCTTAGGGGAAAGGCAGAGATTTTCCTATCTCCAGATCAGGCACTGGGTCTCTCAGCAGACGCTTAAGCAGGCAGGCTCACGCTGCCTCACCCAATTCGAAAATTATTTAGACACTGACACGGGAGATAAGGGGGTGGTATCGTCCATTTATACACTCATCAAAAGGCAGGAAGATTTGAAATCGAGGAAGTATATGGTCAAGTGGGAGCAGGAAGTAGGGTCGGCCATAGAGGAGCAGGAATGGGTAAAGCTGTGGTCTCAGATCCTTAAACTTGACAGATCCATCCAAATTGGAGAGATCTGACTGAAGCTGATGCTGAGGTGGCACCTAATCCCATCCAGGTTAAACAAAATTTACCCCAATGTGTCGGAGCTGTGTTGGAGGGAATGTGGCGGAGTGGGCTCCTGGGCGCATGTCTGGTGGGAATGTCCCAAGTTTGACACATTTTGGTTGCAGGTCCGAGATGCGATCGCGCAGGTGCTGGGAGTCCAATTGGCCCAAAACAGAGGCTTTGACTTATTGGGCCTTAACGGATTCCTGACAACACTGGCCACTAGAGCGGACCGCAAACTCTACATAATAATGATGATGGCAGCTGCGCTGGCACTAGCTCGGAGGTGGAAGTCGAGGGTCCCTCCACAGGAACACGAGTGGGTGGCCAAGCTGTGGTCACTGGTAGCCATGGAATGGCTCACCTATTCTATCCAAGGCCAACAAATGAGATTCGCATCAGAGTGGGCCAATCTGCTAACATTCCTAAAAGGGGGTGCTCGACGGGCATGGTGCCCCAAAGCTATGGAATTACTGGGCATCATTAGCCCTCAGGACGAGTCAGATCTGTGAACTCTAGAGACATTTGGTCACAACTTCCCTACGGGGAGGCCGCTGCTAGAACTGGATTCAATGACCCACCTGGGTACCCGGGCCGAAGTTACATGTAATAATGTTGCATTATGTGTACAGTTTCCATAATGATGATATGCTCTCAACAGGCCTCTTGGATCTGGGGGGAGGGTTGGGGGGCATGGGGGAGTTGTTGTTCCCTTTTGTTTCACTGAAAATTGTTAATAAAAATGTACTGGATTTTTTTGTTTTTTTTGTTGAACACATCCTCTAGTTCAAATTAAGTTAGTGTTCATAGAGTAGCCAGGGCCACCATAGCCTATAAGGTTAGTAGGCATAGAGTAGCCACAGACACCCTAGCCTATAACGTTAGGGTCCATAGAGTAGCCACAGACACCCTAGCCTATAACGTTAAGGTCCATAGAGTAGCCATATACACCCTAGCCTATAAAGATACTTTCCATGCAGTAGCCACAGGAACCCTAGCCTATAAAGTTATTGTCCATGCAGTGGGCACAGGCACTAGCCTAAAAAGTTATTGTCCACGGAGGAGCCACAGGCACCCAAGTCTGCAAATAGTGCAAGAAACACATTTTTATTGCAGTATTGTGTCCTTTGTCAGAGACCTCTGTAGATATTCTTGTAAGAAAATGGGCCCCTGTTATTTTCTGCATGCATAGCGGTGCTAACACCTACTAACGCCCCTACCAGTAACACATCATATCACATATACTCTGACCACACATAATGAGATGAGACAGAGACCATTCTGAACTTTTGAAAAACATATTATATTTGATTGGAAAACACATGGTTGCTTACTTAGAGGCATCGTATCGGGCGGTCTCAGCCCTGCTCAGGCCATGAGTATGTCTGCCCCCAAGAACATCACCCTTTCCCGGGTGCTATTCCAATCCCTTATTACATAGTCCAATTTCCAAACCGGTGAGCCTTTCTCACTTCCATTTCCGCTCTTGCTAGAACGGCCCGCCCTGGTATCAGACTGCCAGTTCAGTCACTCCCATTTAGTAAATGTAGTGAATAAGGCCACTGCATCAGTTGTTAAGTCCCAACCGTCCCTACTGTTATCAGTGCCCGTCTCCCCCATTCTGGCTGATGCAGCCAGTGGTTATAGCTCGCGGAAAGACTGCAGTGTTCCTCCTTCTCTGGGACCGCCCTTGTAACTCCGCCACGCTTTGGGGATGGCACCCCCACGACCCACAATGCCCCCACAAACCTCAATTACATCTCACATGCTCACCATCACACTAAGTACATCCTGCCTTTGACATCACTCCCTGCATCACTAGGTTGAAGGTATCTGTACCAGCATCGAACCGATGAACCCCATCTTTAGCAAAGTTCGCTGGGTCTTTATCGCATCACATCATGTGCCCGGCAAAAGCCAGCCCTTCCTGCTTTATACAGTGTTCTATATTTTTATTGACCTGTCTCCTAGACTCTTCCATTGCTGCACTGGACCTCGCTCCACGCCACGCACTCCTCGGGAGCATTTCGGACCATGCTATCTCTGTTTCAGGAAGCATCGGCCTAAGATTCTGATGCCCTCCTGCATCTCCTTAAGTAACCAACCCCTTCCCAAATAAGCGAGGTCATTACCCCCAGGTGTACCATTGGCATCCTGGGTGCCCCCATCCTGGCCAGTTGTCTGCGCGCCACGGGGAGCAAAGCGTGCCATTGCATGCCCGGTGTGCCCAGCCAGACCAGCTCAGTGCCCTGAAATCCTAAGTGAGCCCCTTGCCTAGGCCCTGCTCGGGTCCTCTTTTCAGCCCGGGCGATGAAAGAATGGCCAATGACCCAGACTGTGCGACCCGCTGGAACAGAAACAAAGCCACATGTAATAACATACGCCCCTGAACAGAAATAATCAGTTGAATATCACCTAATTATGTCTGATGCTCTCAATTTTCTCAAATAGTGAGCTCATTCATTCCTTTATGCGTAAATAAACCAATTTGATTATTATTCCTTTTCTCAGTTCTTAGTTTCTCATGAAGTAATATTCTTCTCAATATATCAATAATAATCAGTCACAAACAAATGAAGGAAATCCTTAGTTAAAATGTCTCAAGTGGTGTTTAATTCACACGGTTCTTGAGGCAATAAGACTCTCTGGTCTCCATATAACACATTTAAGCCAATGCATTCCGGTGTCTTGCACCATCGTCAGCGCTATAGAATAACATGAATATACATATATTGGATTAACTAATAACGACCTTAAGTAAAGAAGAGGTGGATGCAATTTTGGATGACATCAACAAAAAACTAGCGCGCTATAAAACATAGTTGGAAACAAAGAAAATAAGAATGTTTCGTAGGGAAAGCTATGATTATCTAAATGACAAAGTATACAGTTGGATGGAAAAATATGGCCCACCAGTAGGAAGACCCAGACCAAAAAATATGAGTGAAACATCCAGCTCAGGATCAGACATCAACACAGACCCCATCAATCCCTGAAATGAAAACCTTGCAGAAAGCGCTGGAATGTCAGGGTCTAGTACAATGATGGTTCCCTTTTTAGACAACGGACAAGGAGAACGCGGAGGGGGAAGAGGAAGACCAAAAGCAGCACCCTTGACAAAACAACAGCAGAAAAAAGTCTAGTGATAAATCTATCTTCAAGAGCACTTTCTGAAAAAGAGATCAATACTCTTCACAGAGGGCTTAGCTTTGTGCCTACATATAACATCACCCTCTTTGACACTAAGATTGAATTATTTAAGTTGGTGAGGAAGATGAAACTGAAGGTTTTCAATGAATTAGAGGGAACGTCTACTACACAGACAGTTTGGGCATGAAAAAATTTAGAGGGAAGAGCAATTTCATACCACCAATCAATATCCCCTCGGTGGAGATTTTCCACGAGCAAACTATCAAGGACCTTGAGAAAATTAGCTTCAAAAACACAGGGCATAAAAACATGAAACTCCATGAGCTGGAACTGATATAAAAATGATGTAGTGATGAAGAAATAACCATCAGATCGGCAGACAAAGGGGGAGGGCTAATGATACTAAATACTAAAGATTATGATTTAGAATGTAGAAAACTAAGTGACACTAGTTTTTATGCAAAATTGGACATGGATCCACCAGCCTCCATCAAGAAAAACCTACAGGAATTATTAACTAGAGTAGAGGAATTAAGCTGGATTAATCAACATACCCGCAAGTTTTGACAAACTACCCACGCATTCCACACTTCTATACTTTACCTAAAGTGCACAAAGACCCAAAGAAACCACGTGGGAGACCAATTGTTGCAGGAATTGACAGCATACTTCAGCCACTCGGCATATACATAGACTATTTTCTACAGCCATTGATACAAAAAACGGTCACACACTTCATGCATCGTCTTAAGGGAATTGAATATAATGTGAACAATATCCTCTTCACAATTGAGGAAGAGAGCCTGTAGAGTGGCTATTGTTAAAAGAGGGAGACATACCAGTGCAGAAAGAGTTTATTCTCACATTATTGCAATTTATAAGAGATAATTCGTACTTTCGCTACAAAGACCAGTTTTATTTACAGATAGCGGGCACCTCCATGGGAGCCACTATGGCACCGGTTTACGCCAATGCATTCATTCACAAATTTGCGATGGATCATGTTCTTAACCATCCAAGATGGCAACACCATATAGAACTGTGGATTTGTTACATAGACAATATTTTCGGGATATGGACGAGTACAGAAGAAAGTTTACAGGAATTCTTTCTTTACCTATATACAATAGACCAACATATACAATTCAGCTCTGAGTACTCAACTGAGATCATACATTTTCTAGATGTGAAAATAACAGTAAGCACCACAGGGTATGGAACCAACATCTATCAGAAACCCACATCTATCAGAAACCCACAGACAGGAACAATCTGCTCCAGATTGAGCTTCCATCAGCCAAGCCTTATTAAAAATGTGTCATATAGCCAGATTCTATGCGTGAAAAATATTGTCAGCAAGCCAGCGGATTATGAAGAAGAATTAAGAAAAATAGGTGATACATTTCTTGACCGTGGATACTGCGCAACAGATGTAGAATTGGCTGTTACACGAGTGGCACCCCACAAAAGAGATGATCTACTACACATAAAAGAGAAAAACGAATCAGAGCCCCCATTGGTTTTTGTCTCGATATTCCAGACAAAGTAATCGAATCAAGAACATCATAAAGAAAAACTGGAGGGCGATAATATGTGACTAAAGAATTGAACATTTGTTCAAAGAGCCCCCCACCTTTGCTTATCAAACAAGTCAAAATCTTAGAGACAAGTTGATAAAGACTAAACATATACTAGAAAGGAAAAACACAAAACGCACTGGGACATATTCTTGTTTAAACTGCAGCAACTGTGGATACATATTGAAAGGCAACACAATCATCCTTACGGCTTATACTATGTGGGCCAATCCAAAAGAACAGCAAAAACAAGATGTAACGAACACCGGTCCTGTATTGGCAATCACAATGTTAACTCTGCAGTTGCCCGACATTGGGATGAGAAAAGACACAATCTGGCTCAAATACGATTCCTGATTCTAGAAGTGGTAACGAGACGGGATCCTCATGAGAATACACAGAAAAGGCTGTACCAGAGAGAACCCTTCTGGATTGATAAACTTGGAACTCTGACACCAAGAGGCCTTAATGAAGAAATTAACTTTGTGTTTTTTTTGTGATGCAGAATGGCAGAGGGAATACAAGTATACCCTCACAGGAGAAACTAGATCTATGACCACTGATACTATGCAAGATACAGAAAGATTAAAGACCGGACAATAGATTAAAGTGATCGCCAGGGTTGGATTCATCTTGATGTTTTAAACTACAGTAATGATATATAACTTATGACAAACAGTATCTAGCTATCTACAATACATGAGAATGATTGCTAGTGCTAGATCAATCAGGTTGTTCTATGTTGCATTAAGGATACATTATTCAGTGAAATAATATTTAGTTCTTTACATCTACACACAAAAGATATGAGAGGATGTTGCTATACATGTACATAGTCGCCCCTATATTATTCAATAAAATAGTATCTAGTTCTTTAGATCTACATGCATAAGATAGGAGAGAATGTTGCTATTAATGATAATAGTCATCTCCATATAGATACGTGGCTCATCTATACACTATTTACACTTGCCTTTATACATAGCAGACTACCTAGACAGAACAGATCTATACATTTAGTACAGATGAATGTTTGTTTTCGAATACAGAGGTTCGGCTAAGAATATTCATACATCTTTATGCTTGCAACCGCAACGCAGCAAGTTTTTTTCTTTTAAAAAAAAATGTGTTCATTAATGTGACTCCTCGCATGCTTTAAATCTCCGGTAAGATTACACAAAGGCGTTGAAGTTACTAGGACCGTGACGTAGGATTGTCATGGTTACCAATTGTCTAACATGTACTTTCGGCTTAGGAGATTCACAGATCTCAATGCCGTACCAGAGTAAACACTTGTTTTCTTTGATTTAGGGAATGCAGAAACAATTATGACTCCCTATATGCAAGCAGATTACAGGTTTAACATAGGCAATTCGAATTTCAGGTAACACTGCGCGTAGGCGCTTAGGGAACTCTGTGGAGGATTGCCATGGTGACCAACAGTCCCACCTTTCCGTCTCCATGGAGGCGCCTACTCGAAAGCTGAATGCAGCTGACAGGTGGGGCTGGGCCGATCACCATGGCAACCTATAAAGCCTCTGAGGGCAGCGCATTCTCGCAGGTGTCCTTGGAGAGTTACACAGGAGGCAGACGCAGCTCTGGTAAACTGTAACCTTTGGGAAATGTGTCCATATAACTCTGTATTTAAACAGATAGAATACTTTACATAATATTTGCTTTAAGTAACCTTGACACTGACGAGGTACCAATCACGGGATAGCTACGCTCATAGAACCGTCAACTTGAGACTCTGACACAAAGGTACATGCACGATTGCCTTCTTATGATTGTTACATTGTAACCTTTAATGAGCTGCATCTAGGATGTTAATTTTTTCCTTTCCTTTTTATTTTTACATTGCATGTTATTCTTTCACACATGGGATACACTTGAAAACATTGTTGGTATGTATCTTTATTTGTATTTCAATATGTTTGTGTATTTTGGAAAATGCTAATCATTTTTGTTAATCCAATATATGTATATACATGTTATTCTATAGCCCTGAAGATGGTGCAAGACACCGGAATGCAATGGCTTAAATGTGTTATATGGAGACCAGAGACTCTTATTGCCTCAAGAACTGTGTGAATTAAACACCTCTTGAGACCTTTTAACTAAGGATTTCCTTCATTTGTTTGTGACTAACTGATTATTTTCGATATATTGAGAAGAATATTACTTCACGAGAAACTAAGAGAACTGAGAAAAGGAATAATAATCGAATTGGTTTATTTACTATTTGAGCAAATTGAGAGCATTAGACATAATATGGTGATCTTCACCTGATTGTTTCTGTTCACTGTCTACTATGGTCCTTGTGTCATGGGAGCAAATCTGCCTGATAGGTCCTAGTACTGCCACAGAGAAATATAAAGTATTAAACACAACAGAACTGAATCTCTAAGAATGTAAAAAAAGTAGTGCCCACGTCTACCCCTCCTATAACATACGCCCTTACTGTCCAGACCAACCCACCCCCTTCACCCCCGCTTTCTTCCTTGCACCCTCATTTCCCTGGCGGCACCCCGGTGTCCTGCCCCCTCGGCCGGATATACAGCTGATACTGATCAGACTCCCATCTACCCATCTTCTGAATGTCTGACCCCTGCATACCCAACTGGAATGCTGTCGTTGCTGAACCTATCCTGAACCCGTGTGACGACCACCCTTCCCATGACATCCTGCCTTCTTTAATGCTATTGCCAACACCCTGCGGAATTGAAACATGGCCAAGGGGGACCTGTCCTCGTGAACCAGGAAGTACCTACCCCCCGCTGGCCTCCCTGATATATACTGAGATAGTAATCAGGTGGGGCGACTGTCCTGCTCTGCCACCCTGTATGACATCACCGAGCTACTCGTCCCCCTTGATCCATCTTTGACCTTCTCATCCTTATGCTGACACCCTTGTCCTTAAATGTGACATCCCCCACTGCCACTGCCCTTCCAGACTCGTCGCCTTTCCCAGTAGCGACCAGCTCGCTTACCTGAAGTGCCCCAAAGAATGCCACCGCAAAAGTGGGGCCCTTAAGTGCCTGACCTCAAACCCATTGGAGCAGACCCCTTCCAATGCACCCAGTAGCCTCACCAACACCTCGAAGTCAATCGATTTACGGACATCCTTCTTGTGCCCCTCTAGTTTTCTTCAACCTCTCATCGCGAACCTCACCGAGAAGCCCTTAGTGGGATCCCCCGCACCCTTTAGGTTCGTATATAATGCTATGGCCGGCAGGTGCCCTGCGACCCCGCTCCTGGTCTGCCCCTTTGTGAGCCCACAAGAGAAACCGTTCCATCTGGGCCTGCAATCCTGATCTGCACACCCCAATTCTTGTGCCACGCTCACAAACTTACTAAAGCCTCTCTGGTACCTGGAACTCACTCCTGCTGTGAGCGAGCACTCATCAAGTTCCCACAGTGTCGGGTCCACATCACTAGGTGCCACCATTCCGTCCTGAACTCCTCGCCCATCTGCTGTGACCTTGGATGAGCCTCCCAGAGCTTCTCCCGCTGAAAACGAGAGAGCATCAGCCGCAATATTCACAGTTCCTGGTACATGGCAGGTCCTAAACTCAATATTCCGATACACGCACACTTCCACCAGTTTTCAAAGCAATCCCACTACCACCGGGCATGAGGCAGATTGTAAGTTGATGGCCTGGACCACCGACTTGTTATCGGACCAAAATCAGACCCTCCTGTTGCACAAATCACCTGGCCACAGCAGGAGGGCAATCACAATAGGAAATAGTTCCAGAGCCATTATAATCCCCCAATCACCCTTTTTTCTGCCACGGTGTAGGCCATCTCTGGGCGTACCACTGTGCGCCTAGCATAACCCCAAAAACTTACTTTCCTGAAGCAGTCGAGTATAACTGCAGCTCGTCGCTGGTAACCCATTGCTTTCGCCACAGGCTGACCCCATTGTACCCTTGCAGGAACCTGCGCCACATGCCTAAATCCTCTTTGATGGTTGCATTCAACCAGATGCAGTGAGGTTTGCAAGTGACTCCCACTTTTGCTCTCGCTAACCTCCTGGCAAACACCCTTCCCACCGGCACTACCCTTGCTGCGAAGTTGAATTTCCCAAAGAGTTGCTGTACCGGACGCAGCGTAGTCCTGTCGTTAGCCAAGTTGATGTCAATCTCCTCCACGAGCCCATCTACCTTGTCCTTTGGCAGCCTACAAGTGTCCCTGCCCGTGTCAGTTTATATTCCCAGAAATGTGAAAACCTGAACGGGTGCCTGCGTTTTCTCCTGAGCAAGAGGAATGCTCAAGTCGCTCATCAGTTCCTGGAAGGATCCCAGTGCAGCTCCACAGTCCCCAGACCCCTCTCGACCAATGAACAAGAAATCATCCAAATAGTGCATGATGAGCCCCTTCCACACTCATGTGCTTGCAGCCCATTCTATGAAGGAGCTGAACTGTTCAAAGAAGGTGCATGAAACCGCACACCTCACTGTCAAAGTAAAATTGCCCCATCCACTGAAATCCCAGCAGATGAAAGCTATCCGGGTGAACCGGCAGGAGCTTGAAGGCAGATTCAATGCCCACCTTTGCTAACAGTGCCACTTTACCCGCTTGCGTGACGAGCTCCATCGCCCGGTCAAAAGAGAAATATGTGACCGAGCAGTAGTCTGGGTCCATCCAATCGTTAACCGATTCCCCCTTTGGATAGGACAGATGGTGTCTCTTTCTTGGGCACCACCCCCAGTGGGGACAATATGACGTTGGGTGGGGGGGCGCCTTGTATGGTCCCATAATTCTCCCCAAAGATCTTTCCTTGCCCAATTTTTCTTTCACAATCCTTGGTAACTTGTCAGCAATGGGGAGGTTCCTTGCTAATCGTGTCGTCGGTGGCCCCTCATAAGGAGTAAGGAACCCATCCCTGAATCCTTTGTACAACAATTCCCTCTCTTTTGCCTTTGGATAATCCTTTGGCCAACCATGCAATGCAGTTCTGTCCATGGGCGACGTCTCTTTCCCCCAGCGCCCTTTATCATGCTCCCCTGTTCTGCCCCCTTCCTCGTTTTCCCCCAGCCCATCAGTAACATGTTGTGGATGGGTGTGACCCCCTAAATTTCTCGAATGCATGGCCAAATATGCATTCCTATCCAAAGCGACAATAGCCGACATTAAAGCCCCTGCAGGTGCTCTTTCCCATGTTGCCCCCCCAATGTAATCCCTCACGGCACCGTGTGCTCTGATTTTGTGAGACCATTCCCTAACTCGGGTATTCTGCCAGCTCTGAAAAGGCTGCCAGGTTTCCTTCCTTCCCTCCCTGTACTTCCCCTGCCAAGCACGACAGGGCGGTCTGGCCTTCTCGCCAATCGGCCAGCTGGTTCTCTCCTTCCCACCCATGTATGCCACCCAACCCTCCATATCTTTTTGGTCCCAAGACATGCCGGGTACCTGGGCCATTTTTGATCTGAACTCCCGCTCCTAATCAATCCATGCTGTGGACTCAAAGCACTTGTGCTCTTCCACTATAGCGTCCCTGTATTTCCATAAGGCAGGCCTCTGCTCAGGAAACCTTTCCATCATTACTGCTGCTAACAAGGAAAATGCCTTTGTCCAGTTTTCAATAGTCTCCTGTGCTCTATACCTTTTTTTCCTCTTCTTCTCTTCCGCCTTAGTACCAGTTACGTCAGGGCCCTCTATCTCTAGTGACAGTAGTGAAAACCAATCGAAATAATCCCTTGCCTAAATACATAGCTCTCAACTCACACGCTTTTGGCGGGTGTCATTATTCTTTATTCAGCAGTTTGACCCACACATTTAGCATTACTCGTGGTGTGGGGAACGCTTCATTCAGCACTCTGACATGAAACTTCAGAAAATACGATGCCGGGTTGACCTCTTTGTTCAGCCCCCGATTTTTCACTTTAGTAGCACGCGCCATGTAGACCACTTTGCTCCTCAAGCCGACATACCATTTTTGTGAACCACGCGGCTCGGCGACCGCTCTGGTTAAGTTAATACCTACATCGTGAAAAATACACGGCACGGAGACCGCTCACTCTACAAATGAACAGCATTCGACATAAGCGGCATGGCGATCGTACATTCCAGTAATACTTTTCACTAACAAAGAAAGAAAAACTGAAGGTAACACAAGTAACCCCAGCCTGCAAAACCACAAGCCCTTGGTGTAGCCCCACCGGTGCAAAACTCCTGCCTCATGGAGAATATGCCGTAAGCCTAAAAATGAGTGGGCTCTCTTTGCGCCAGCCCATAAACACCACTCCTACCTCGTTCGCTCTAGTATGACACGGTGAGACTGCTCCACCGATCCTGCTACGACGCCTTTGCTGCTCCAGATAACTACTCCTGCTGTCTGGAATGCTGCTGCCTGTGCTGGAAGAGAGACCTGGCCCTCTCAGCCCAGGCTATTTATGTGCCTTCCCAGGCGAGGCGTTTTCCGGCTGGTTCATAGGGGGGCACCCATTGTCCCACCCTCCCCCCCAGTGAGGGGAGGCAAGTCCACAGAGGGGGTGGCCAGAGGGGCAGCCTGCTATGCTCATCTCTTAACACATGCGGTTAGGTCTGTAGCCCGCTTCTTTCCATCCTCGGGGGCAGGGGCTCTTTTTGCATTTTTCCCTACTGCACCACCACTGGAGCCGGGAGAAGGGTGTTAAACTATGGCTACATTGGCTTCTGCATTTTGTTTCAGTCTGATGGGGTGATCGGTCAAGGGGTGTCCTCTGTTAACTTTTTGAGTCTGTAGAGACCATACCTTCAGATGTTGTGTTCCTCAACCCGGAGGCTGGCACATTTGAGTTCAGAAAGTTGTCTCCTATTTAAATAGTTTGATTTGACATCCACTATCCACAACAAACATTAGACCGCCTCTCAGAATCATCATTAAGCAGGAACACTGCAAGTAACTTATAAAAGGCAAATAACCTACCCAGAATTTTGCACCGTGAGGCAGGGCCATGTCGATATACCTCTCCAGTAATACGGGCACCCCTTTTCCACCTGTGTCAGGTTTTTCTTTTGGCAGAATGGCAATAAAGTCTCCTGTCCCCGGGCCTTTATCGTCAAAACGAAATTGTGCGTTTCTTCACACCTAGTGTGTCATGTTATCATAGTTTAAGTGCTAGTGGCCGAGAAACATTAGCAAAGCGCTACAGGAGGAAAAGCATGACTGGAAATGTGATGAATTAAGCAGAGACCAGCCACGCATGTTTTAAAATTACACTCATTTGAATGTGTCATTTTGTTCCTTGAACTGGAGTAAGTTTGTCTTCTCAGCACATTGGGTAGAGGCTACTGTGTGAGGGAAGATGAGTGACTTTCCACCTGCCTCCGAAACTCCCTCCCTGCTTCAAACACTTTCCCTCCTTGACTTCATGGCAGCCAGGTTCTGCTGTTTGTCATCCCGCATTGCTGACTGTTCCATCTCACAGAACTCGTGCGCCTCTTCTCCTGCTCCATCTTACTTGATTCGTGCACCTCTTCTCCTGCTCCATCTCACGGGACTCATGCACCTCTTCTCCTGCTCCATCTCACGAGAGTTGTGCACCTCTTCTCCTGCTCCATCTCACAGGAATCGTGCACCTCTTCTCCTGCTCCATCTAACGGGACTCGTGCACCTCTCCTCCTGCTCCATCTCACGGGACTCGTGCACCTCTCCTCCTGCTCCATCTCACGGGACTCGTGCACCTCTCCTCCTGCTCCATCTAACGGGACTCGTGCACCTCTCCTCTTGCTCCATCTTACTTGACTCGTGCACCTCTCCTCCATCTCACGGGACTCGTGCACCTCTTCTCATGCTCCATCTCACGGGACTCATGCACATCTTCTCATGCTCCATCTCAGGGGACTTGTGCACATCTTCTCCTGCTCCATCTCACTGGACGTGTGCACCTCTTCTCCTGCACCATCTCACGGGACTCGTGCACCACTTCTTCAACACCCCATTCATGTGAATGTCACTCCAGTACCAGTCCTCTTAGCCTCACACACCTCCTCCATTTGCAAACCCATTCCCTACTCTGCTTAAACTATCCCCTTTTGGCTGAGTATGCTCTTAGCACTCTAGTGCTCCCACCTGCAATCTTTGAACAAGCAGCCAACCACCTAACTGCCATCCACCATTGGACAGCTCTACAATGCCTTATGCTAAACATTAAGACTATGTCCTCTTCCTGCCTCCAGTGCCAATCGGCTCTCCCACATATCTCCCCGGACCTTGCAACCCTCCTCGCCCATGGCTTGCAACCTTGGAGTTCTCTCACGGTGACCTAAAACTCTACCATTTCATCCCGGTCACTGACATAGTAGACAAACATTAGAAAAACCTATGCCGGGTACTTCTCTAAAACTCTAATTTCTGCTCTTGTGCTCAGACACCTGGTCTAATGAGCAACCCTACATGGCCTATGCCTCTACCCTATTGTTCACCTCAAGAACGTCCAACTTTGTGACACGCAGGCTCTACCAAATTCAGGTCTGACTCCCCCGACGCTCCTGTCTTCCATGCAAAATCACTTTTTTTTAAATTCCTGCATTACTCTATAAAACCATTCATGGTCTAAGCATTATTCCTGTTTATTGTTCATATTACTAATAATTAATATTATGATAAAGATCACTATTGCTGATATCAGTCAGTGTGCAGATCTGCATGTCTGTATGTGATGCACTGGTGACTGTCTTCATTGATATCTTTGCAGGTCATGATTGTCACCTCTGCACATCGTGAGCTTGGTACATTTTTGTCTTTATCTGCAGGCTTGCAAGTTTATGTGGCACACCCTTTCAGTTCTAAGGGAAGGGTTAGGTTTTGGGAGTTTGGGTGGGGGAAAAGATAAGCGTTTAGGGCAATAGGATTTTTTAAGGTTAGCCATTGGGTTAGGATCAAGTCCCGCTTCGGGGCTATTGTCCACATCCCACCAGAACTCAGGTGGCTGATTCAGAGCTCCAACCAGGCCACCGCCCTGTGGGGCTTTTTGTCCCACAGGCACCGCCTGCAATGCATTAAGTGACCATTCAGAGGATTTGATATGTTGGCACCTGCTGGGAACTTCTCATTATAAGTCTGTTGTGATTCATCCTTTACTCTCAGGACTCGCCAGTTCAAAGCCAACCCCCTACCCAAAACACAGCTTTCTATGTACCATCACATAAAAAACTATCCCAGTCATCTCGACTCTCAGCTCCCCTCCAGAGTAAGCCCTTGCTTTAGTTTCATCTCACATCATGCAGCACCAACATTTTGTGTTGTCTAGCCTTGCTTTTCTCAGGCGCTGCAGGTATGGCTTTTGCAAAGCAGCAGTAGGAGTCAGCCAGGCAGGTCTGCTTGGCCATCCCAACCTCATTGTAGGGATTTGGTATTATCCTGCATCCTAATGGAACAATTGGTCAGTGTATTGATTGACAATGGAGTGTTAAGGGTTAGAATGTTTATGTGTGACTGGGGTTCTATGTAGTCAGTTGGGAGATGTAAGCCTACCTGGGAGGATGCAGGTGTATGTTGCCCTGAACCCAGATGTACCTGACATTATATGACCATCATAATGTACTGGAACTAAATAAAGAAGTTACTGGAACTTCACCTGAGGTCATGGTCATCTGTGGGGAACAAGGAGTTCTACACTCATCTTTACTTTACTTTAATAATTTATCCCGCGCAAACCATGCACCCATAGGCTTAAGGGCGCCAACAACGAAAATTCAATTGAACAAAAAAGGTTTTTAATTTCTTCCTAAAAAGTTCAGTGAGCTTTAAGCCCCTGAGTTCTGGAGGAAGTCCATTCCAAGCTCTTGGAGCCGCATTCTGAAAGGCTCCATTTGTGGTGTTACATCTGGGTACTCCTAGCTGATTGGTGTTATTGGACCGAAAGGCTCTCACATGTGTTTTTTCTTTGATCAGGTCCTGTAGTAACAGGTGATATAACAGTCTTGACTCAACTGGGAGTCAGTGCAGACCTCGTCTCGCCTCAGAGAGGTGATCTCTCCAAGCAGTACCAGCAACCACTCGTACTGTGCTGTTCTGTATTACCTGTAATACAATACCAATACAATATCATACGCCAATACCTGGCGTATGATGAGAAGGAGGAAAAGTACCTATGGCACCCCCAGTTCTTGGCCCACTGCTGCTCTCTTCCAGGGAGGAGGTGAGTTTCCTGAATCAAGGTGACGTCCACTTCATGTCTCTTTAAGTATTGAAGGATCTTTCTTGTTTTAGAGGGAAGGTTGCCTCCTCTAATGTTCCATGTGGCGACTTTGAATTGTTCGTCCGGTATGGATGGTTGAGCTGATGTTGTTGTTGTATTCATCCAGTAGGGACGTAGGACTCCGTGGGAGGTGTGTTTGGCTGATCTTGGGGAAGTTCAACAGTGTCTGGTGAGGGAGGTCCGGTTCGGCGCAGTGGGCGGGGGGTGAGGCGGGGTGTGGCGGGTCGAAGGCACATTCCCAATCCCATTCTCTGGCTTCCTTCCTTACATGGGCAACCCCCAACTGGCCCGTTTTCTTATGCCATTGGACACTGAACCGCAACAGTGCCTGTCCGTCTCTCGCTTTCCCTCCCATTAACATTGAACTTGTTTTTGCTGTGAAACGTGTGCCGGGGGGCCTCCCAAGTTGCACGGCCTTGGAGTGTTTAACTCCTGTGTGTATTTCGGTTAGGTCGGTAAGTTTCTTGTAAGCGAGTTATAGGACGTCGATCCCGTGCTGTTTAAGGCGGCTTTCTGTTTGCTCTCTCTCGTTGCGTTCTTGCTTGATTGGGGTTTGGCCCGGGGCATCCTGCTCTATCCAGGAAGGTGTTGGCCTCCTCTGGCATCTAGAAGCAGTGGACTTTGCCCTCGTGTTGAATTCTGAGTCACGCTGGGAAGAGCATGGAGTAGGTGAGTTGATTGTCCTTGAGCCTTTGTCTGACGGAGGAGAAGGATTTTCGTTGTGCCTTGACTGCCGGGGAGAAATCTGGGTAGAAGTGTATTCTGTCTCCATCATGATTTAGCTTGCCCTTTTCCCTGGCTTGGCGAAAGATGTTGTCACAGTCTTTATAGTTTAGCAGTCTGGCGATTATTGGCCTGGAGGATGCCCCCGGAATGGGTTTGGAGGAGGGGATCCTGTGTGCCCGTTCCACTACAAACATGTGGGAGAGGGCTTCACGACCGAAGAGGGTAGTGCATAGCTCCTTGACAAAGTCTTCAATTTTTAGCTGCATCTGATGTTCCCTTACCCCAATGATCCTAATATTATTCCTCCTGGAGCGACCCTCCAAATCTTCGCATTTGGCGTTAGCTGCTAGCATTTGGGTTTCCAGCCGGTTTACTTTGGCCGCCAGAGTTGCCGTGCCGTCATCTAGGTTCGAGACGCGTGTTTCCACCTCATTGAGGCGTTCTGTGTGGGTATCCATTCTGTGTTGCAGGAGAACCACCTTTGATGCAAGCCCATCCATTTTGTTATTAAGGCTCCCAATGCCGACTTTAAGGTCCAGTGAAAGGCTTTTGATATCTGTGGAGGAGGTATCCTCATCCATCTGGAGGCTGCTGCTTGCCATAGGTTCTGGGTCCTCGTGGAGCCTGGGGGTTTTGGGGTGTGCACCGGATTCAAAGGTCAATTTCCTTTGGGACCTGTCTGTTTTCCCCATTGGGCCGGGGTTGTGGGCTTCTGTTTGTAAAGAATACTGATGGTAGGTAGTGGTTGCGCTGTCTGGAGGCTTTCAAAGGCGAGGGTAGATTCCGCTACTGTAACGCTCACCTGATTCCTTAGGCCCAGGATCAGATGCAGAAGACACGATGAGCGTTCTGCTGCAGAGGATGCAGAATAACGCAAAGCAAGATTCATCCATCGGGTGTGGTTTAAATAGCCTCCTGTAGTGCTTAGGTGTCTCCTTCCACAGCCACGCCTAGGTAAGAAAAGAGTTCCTGCTTTCCAGAAGAGTTCCAGTGTTCTGAATCTAGGGAGTGGCTCCTGCCCCACCCAACAGGAAAAGTAGTTCCAAACAGAAGAGGATCAGAGGCTCAACTGGCAGGCAAGTAAGCAGCATGGTCTGCTGCAGGTAAGTCCACCCAAGCATTATGAGCCCGGCGCTTCCAGCGCTGGGACTGGGCATATTTATGAGCCTGGTGCCACTGGCGCCAGGACTGGGTCCAAAAGGTCCCAATTGGGACTGGTTGGCACTCGGAACCTGGGTTATGGATCTGCTTCCAAGGGAGTTGGGAAAACCCTGACCTTTTGGAAGCAGAGATCATGACAGTACCCCCCCTCAAGGCCCCTCCCAAACCGGGCTTCTCCGGGGGTTTTGGCTTGTCAGGAAATGTTTGGTGAAATCTTTTGATTAGGCGAGGAGCGTGGACATATTCAGCAGGTTCCTAGGATCTCTCTTGGGGGCCGTAGCCTTTCCAGTCAATTAGGTAAAATAGTTTAGAGTTGGAGATCTTGGAGTCCAGAATGCTTTTGACTTCAAACTCGAGTTCTCCATCAACTAGGATAGGTTTTGGAGATTTAGTTAGTCGGGTTTGAGGTTGCACGGGTTTTAATAGAGAGACGTGGAAGACCGGATGTATCTTCCTGTGCGGGGGCAAGTCCAACTTGACCGCTACTGGGTTTACTATGGTAGTGATGGAATAGGGACCAAGGTATCTTGGGTTGAATGTGCGTGGCCCTTTTAGAGGTAGATATTTGGTGGATAACCAGACTTGATCCCCTACTTGATATTGAGGGGCTTCCTTCCGATGTTGATCTGCTCCTTTCTTGTATTGTTCTTTAGCCCTTTGAAGGTGTGAAACAGCTTCCTTAAAGGCTTGGGTGATTGTAGAATGCAGGTAGTCTACTGCTGGTGTTTCAAGATCTTGGAGGGGATCCAACTCCGAGATTCGAGGGTGACTCTACCTCCTCATAGGTCTTATGACTGCCAGATAGACCTGATACCTGGGTCTACTCCTCCTTGTAGTAGAATTTATGCCCTCACCGAGCCTGAGAACCTTCACCTTCGACAATACCTGGCAAATGGGTTTATTCGTCCTTCCAAGTCCCCTGCTTCTTCAGCTTTGTTCTTTGTTCCAAAAAAGGAAGGAGACCTTAGAACTTGTATAGATTATCGCTCCCTGAACCAGATCACCGTTAAGAATAGATATCCGTTACCTTTGATCCCTGAACTCCTGGACCAATTCAGAAAAGCATGCATATATACAAAGCTGGATCTTAGAGGAGCTTACCACTTGGTACGAGTAAAAGAGGGCGATGAATGGAAGACGGCCTTCCGCACCAAGTATGGGCTATTTGAATATCAGGTCATGCCCTTCGGACTTTGCAATGCCCCGGCCGCCTTTCAATATTTTATGAACGATGTCCTCAGAGAGCTCATAGATGTATGTGTTGTTGTTTACATTGACGACATCCTCGTTTATTCTTCATCGGAATCTGAACATCGGAAACACGTGAAAATGGTCCTCGAAAGATTGCGTCAACACAAACTTTTCGCTAAGTTGGAAAAATGTGTTTTCAACGTGACTGAAGTTGAATTCTTGGGATTCATATTATCACCTGGCGGAGTGCGTATGGATTCAAAGAAGGTCGATGCAGTTCTCAAATGGCCATCACCATCCTCCGTAAAAGGTGTGCAAAGCATGTTAGGCTTCGCTAACTTTTACCGCAGGTTTATCCCCGAATTCTCTCGAATAGTCCAGCCCATCACTGCCTTGTTAAAGAAAAACAAACGTTTTGAATGGTCTACCGAGGCGGAACAAGCTTTCCAGGATTTGAAGACTAAATTTATCTCTGCACCAATCTTAAAACACCCTCGCCCCGAACTCCCCTACATCGTGGAAACTGATGCTTCAAGCCTTGCCATGGGGGCAGTTCTATCACAAAAGGACCCGGTAACCAATCAGTTGCATCCCGTGGCATTTTGGTCCTGCAAATTCTCGCCTCCTGAAATCAATTACACGATTACTGACAAGGAACTTTTGGCTATCAAGTCTGCCTTTAAGGCTTGGCGGCATTATCTGCTGGGGGCCCGACACACCGCTACTGTGATTACGGATCACCGAAACCTGCAATATTTGAAAAACGCAAACGCCCAATCCTCTAGACAACTCCATTGGGCATTATTCTTTGCCGAGTTTGACTTCATAATTACCTATCGACCTGGTACAAAGAACGGTAAAGCTGATGCCCTTTCTCGGATGGGAGTGGAAGAACACTTGATCAACCCTAAACCTGTACCAATCATTCCCGAACAAAGAATTCTGGGTGTAATCGCCACAGAATCCATAGAGGAAGTTAAGGATAAAGCCAGGCAACTTGTAACTCCAGCAGACATACAGAATTGGCATCTGCAGGGAAAGGACTTTGCAGTAAAGGACAACTTATTGTATTTCCAAGACCGATTATACCTACCCAGCACAGATTTACAGAAAAAAGTAATCTCTTGTTATCACGATTATTTAATGGAAGGACATCCCGGTATGGCCAAGACCTCAGAAAAGATCAAGAGCTACTTCTGGTGGCCGTCTTGGAAAAAAGATATCAGAGACTTTATAATGTCCTGTGGAGTATGCGCCCAAAACAAGAGTCAAAAAGAAAGACCAGCAGGCCTCTTACGCCCTATTGACATCCCACCTCGCCCTTGGCATACGCTTTCTATGGACTTCATCACCGATCTACCTCCATGCTCCGGATACAATACGATTCTAGTAATCGTGGACTTATTCTCCAAGATGGCGCATTTCATTCCGCTCAAAGGCTTGCCAACAGCAGCAACTCTGGCCCGAGAATTTCTCGAAAACATCGTCCGACTGCACGGTTTTCCTTCGGTTCTAATTTCGGATCGAGGTAGTCAATTTATTTCTCATTTTTGGCGAAGTTGCTATCGGTCGACTCAAATTGATGTGAGACTATCGACCAGTCACCACCCTCAGACCGACGGACAAACCGAGAGGACCAATCAAACTCTGGAACAGTATTTAAGAGGACCTCTATTCTTGTCGGGCGAGGTCGTTTCCCTGCTCAGAGTTTGTAACTTTGGTAACTGCAGCTCCTACTGCCTTCTTGGCAGGTTTCACCGGACAGTCTCGAAGAAAGTGCCCTAAGTTTCCGCAATAGAGGCATAATTGCAACTGTTTTCTCCTTTCCCGCTCCTTTTGTGTTAGAGGACCTTTCAGACCCCCTATTTGCATGGGTTCCCCGGAGTCTACTCCTTTGGAAGGAGTTGGCGGTTTGGAAAATACTCGAGCATCAAACTTGGAACGATCGGCCTTCCTGTTCTGCAGTCTGTGATCTATTTGAACGACTAAGTCTATATAGTCCGAACAATCTTGTGGGGGATTCACTACTTGGGCTAACACATCTTTGAGCTCTCCACGTAGACCTCTATAAAACAGCGTAATCCTTTTGTCCTCAGGCCATTGAGTTTCCACTATCAGTCTGTTGAAAGACGCAATATAAGCCAAAAGGTCTTGATTACCTTGTCGCAACGAAAGAAGCTCATTGTCCAAGGCCTGCCCCTGTGAATGTCTTGCGAACAGTTTTTCCATACTGAGCTGAAAAGCTTGAAAATCATGGAGGACCGGATCATCTTGATTTACTAGAGGGATCGACCAGTCTGCCGCATTGCCACTAAGGTACGAAAGCACAAAAGCTACTTTAGCTTGATCAGTTGGAAAGGATGCTGGCCGGCATAAGAAATGCAACCGGCACTGATTGATAAATACTGCAAACCTCTTTGGGTCACCAGAAAATCGTTCGGGCGGAGCCAGAGGTACATTCCCAGGTAGGTTGATCTGCACTGGATTCATAGAGGATGTAGAAGGAAGATTTCCCCCAGATGCGGGTAACGGGGTCTGTCCGGCTTGTGACTGTAGCAATTGTCTAGCGAGATCATCTGTTCGCTCCTTGGAAATAATCAGTTCCCTTCTTAGAGCGTTCGTTTCCTGACGGGCTGCATGCACTTCTGCCCTTAGTTCCCCAAGTAACTGGGCTAGCTGGTCGGTATCCGAGGTTTCCATAGCGCCTGGATGGGAGTTTTGTGGTAGGCTTTGCGTTCTGTAACTCTCACCTGATTCCCGTAGAGGTGCCGGTCTTGACTGGGCGTATACCGTATCTTCAAAGGTGATGTGTAACACACGGCTGGCTCTTTGGGCTGGACCTCTGTGCACTGTATGTCTGACTCGAAGGGTAAGATGTCTGCAGATAGAAAATATGGGATTAAGGAACTGGGTTATTGAATGTCTCTCTCTTCTTCCCTTTCTCTTCTCCTGTAGAACCCCAAAGGTTAACGCTCTCACCTTAGGTAAGTGAACGCCGTGCTCTCCATCTGCCTCGGGGCAGGGTGCTGTAACCAGTTTCTTCACTGGATAAGGGGAGCAGGCCTCTTGACTTCAGAGGACTGCTGTCCGTCGTTTACTGCACGAACGGTAAGTTTCGAGTAATTCTAATGTCTTCAAAGTCTTTAGTAATGATGTTTCTTGTTTTGCAGGGTTCCGGCGATGGCAGATGACGGGCTGAAGTGAGTTGAAGATGGAGCCCGTGTGATGAATAGAAGCGCCTGGAAGCACGTAAGTAAGCGCTTGTTGCCTGCTTCACGATGCGCTCTAACTGTCTTTTTATTTTGCAGGTACAAGTTCGGAGTGGCTGCAGGGTGCCGGAATACCCACTGGGTTAGATGTGGAAAGGAGTAATGGCACGTGAGTATTAAAGTTCCCCAATGTCTTTAAATGCACCTTGTTTTGTCTTTCAGATGCGGGAATCAGCGCCGAAGGCCTCCGCAGCGTGCGAAGAGTTGGTAAGCTTTTGTCTTTCAGATGCCGGAATGCAGTGTGAAGACCTCCGGAGCGCACGAAGAGTAGGTAAGCCTTTGTCTTTCAGATGCCGGAATGCAGCGCGAGGCGTTGGTGACAGCCGATGGACCAGGTAAGTGAAGAGCTGTCACTGAAGACTGTAATGCTAACCTGTTCTTTCTTGTCTTTATAGGTGTTGCTGAAGACTGGATTCAGGATGGTAAGCCTTTTTCCTTAGGCCCAGGATCAGATGCAGAAGACACGATGAGCGTTCTGCTGCAGAGGATGCAGAATAACGCAAAGCAAGATTCATCCATCGGGTGTGGTTTAAATAGCCTCCTGTAGTGCTTAGGTGTCTCCTTCCACAGCCACGCCTAGGTAAGAAAAGAGTTCCTGCTTTCCAGAAGAGTTCCAGTGTTCTGAATCTAGGGAGTGGCTCCTGCCCCACCCAACAGGAAAAGTAGTTCCAAACAGAAGAGGATCAGAGGCTCAACTGGCAGGCAAGTAAGCAGCATGGTCTGCTGCAGGTAAGTCCACCCAAGCATTATGAGCCCGGCGCTTCCAGCGCTGGGACTGGGCATATTTATGAGCCTGGTGCCACTGGCGCCAGGACTGGGTCCAAAAGGTCCCAATTGGGACTGGTTGGCACTCGGAACCTGGGTTATGGATCTGCTTCAAAGGGAGTTGGGAAAACCCTAACCTTTTGGAAGCAGAGATCATGACAGCTACGCTGTAGAAATTCGTGGGGTAGCTGCGCCTGCAAGATCAGAAGCGCCGATTTGGGCGATTGACTCCGGGGGAGGTTGCTCTTTTTGTAGGTCTCCGGAGG